>NC_059303.1:575000-913107 GCF_017591435.1 Portunus trituberculatus
TATTCAAGCATCAGGTGGGCGGTGTGGTGGATAACTACTAGTGATGCCTGGCGGCCAACAATAACAATAAACTCCGCGCTTTACGATTTATAAATTTTCAATTTTTAAAATCTTAAATTGCCTTATAGTGGACTGACGTAAGTGCGAGTTTGACGTAA
This sequence comes from Portunus trituberculatus, assembly GCF_017591435.1. Taxonomy (NCBI): domain Eukaryota; kingdom Metazoa; phylum Arthropoda; class Malacostraca; order Decapoda; family Portunidae; genus Portunus; species Portunus trituberculatus. The sequence continues at coordinate 575,159 of NC_059303.1, forward strand.
CTCGAGACCGATGTAACCCGGGACCTTACTGTATATATATTTATATATGAATATATATATATATATATATATATATATATATATATATATATATATATATATATATATATATATATTTATACAATGGAGACTCAATACTTGAATATCTTAATAGTTGAACTTTTCAATACTCAAACGCAAAAGTTCAATCTAATACTAAAAAATATACCTGAGTTGAACGTCCACACATGTGGTTGTAAACAAACGGCCACAACCATAAACATTCCCTTCCCCCTTCCCTGAAGGAACCACATGACGGTACCGCAGAGTCAACTGGTAAACTTAAATCGTGCATTCCCTTCCCCCTTCGTGCGGACCACTCGCGGAAAGGTTGGTATGTCGGAAGGGGTGGAGTGCGCTTCGTGATCTTCATTTCTGTTGGTTTGTGTACATTTCTACATGTGCCAGCCCCGCGAAAGGAGAAGAGAACTGCCTTGAAGTTTATTCTTCCGATTATTGGATCAGGAAAGCACATTTCCTTATCATAATGTTAGTTTATAGTTGTTAGGTTTTATTTGGTGTAATCAAACAAATAAAGAAGTAGAATAAGGTTATTTTCAGCCATTATATGACAGATCGAAGCATTTTCCTTCCTTCCATCCAGGTCTAGCCCATTATATGTGCACTATATATTATATATAGACCAAGATGACTTACATATGATGTAAATGAAAAAAAACTTAACCTAGTGGACTTTTGGTTAGGTTAAGTTAGATTAGCCACTACTGTAGCACGGAGTAGGTTACGTATAAGGGTTAGAAGTCTCACTTTTTTGTTAAGTATCATTTATGCATCTATATATTATATATAGACCAGGATGACTTACATACGATATAAAGTGGAAAAAAAAATTAACCTAGTGCACTTTTCGTTAAGTTAGATTAACCAATACTGTAGCAGGGAGTAGCCTGAGAACCTAACTTAACAACTAATGTAGCAGGGAGTTGGTTACTTATAATGGGCTAGACGTCTCACTTTGTTGGCTGTTATTTTTTTTTCATTTATTTATTGTTGCTTCATGTTTTGTTGCCTTTCCCAGGCTAACCTAACCTAACTTTTATTTTTAGAAATGGAAGACCTATCAGCATAAGTTCTCGGAGACAAGACAGCATTTGCTTGCTCTCCAAGTGAAACATGGAAGCAAGACTGGAAGAAGCAGAAGAAAGGAAGGAAGAGGCTAGGATTAGGACATGTATAGCAAAAGTAAAACTTGAACAGTTACAAGAAAGGAAGGAAGAGGCTAAAATTAGAACAGAAATAGCAAAAAAAGAACTTGAAAAGCTAAACAATAGTTAAGCCAGATCCCTTGGAATACGATATTGGGTAATTTAAGGAATGAATCAAACTATGAATTACATTTTGTTCTAATTAACAATGAAGATGAAGGTTTTACAAGAACATACATACACACTGAACAGCAACTAAATAAATTTGGCAGTCCATGAGGATGATGAAGCGTTGCTGTACTCGAGCCCAAGTGCAAACTGCAGTGTTGCACCCTAAATACATACAACAATAATAATGATTTCACAGAAATGGGCTCACCTGGTTCAATAATGCGAAGAAAAACACTGAGGAGAATCGGTGTCAGCGAGCGGGGAAGGGGGAAGAGGCGGGCTGTGCTGCTCCTTCGCCGCTCCCCTTCCCCCGCGCGGCGAAGGACTCTCTCGCAGCCCAAAATGCTCTATGTTTACAGTTTGTGTGACGAAGGATCCTCATGCCCGGGGAAGGGGGAAGGGAATGTTTATGTTTGTGGCAGAAAGCTCCTTCGCCTCCCTCATCCCCTCAGCCAGTTGTGCGGCAACAGTCATCAGAATAACACTGTCATGTGCTCTCTCTGTAGTTTTTCATTTATAAACTTACATTAACACCAAAGACTTCTTAGTAGTGAAAATACAGTATACTCAAAAGTCTAAATACTTAAACTTTTCAATACTCGAACACAAAATTTCAATTTAATACTCGAAAAAATACCTGATAGTCGAATGTCCACACACGTGGTTGTAAACAAAGGCTCCCTGGCATCCCCCTTCCCCCTCCGCCAGTAGTGACTTGTGCTGCCACGGTCATCAAAATAACATTCTCTGCATTCTATCTGTAGTCTTTCATTTATAAACTTACATTAACACCAAAGGCTTAGTGGTGAAAATATCTGGTAATCAAATGGCGCACATTTGGTCATATACACAAAGCTCTGTCATCTCCCTTCTCACAGCCACCACTGTGCTGTTCTGATACCGTATTACTGGTATTACCAGTATACTGGATGCCGGTGCGCATCCCTAGTCCTGCTGTGTCTTGAGAAAAACAACATTTCTTCTGGATTCGGTCGGTAGTTTTTCATTTAAAAACTTACGATGGCACAAAAAAGGCTTATTACAGTAAAACTAAATTGTACTGACCTATAGGGCGAGGTGGATAATCCCCACGCCGCCAGTTGCTTCGGTAACCTCATGCTGTCCAGACGTTCATTCTGCCTCTTTCGCTTGGGATTGACCTTTTTCCTGATTCATGAGAAAATTTCTGGTCACACGGGTTCCAGTGGCCATTTCTACCCGTTATCCGATTGTGGAGCAGGTTGGTGCTCATATTTCGCCCAGTTAAGTGTTATTCTGCTGGGTTGAGAGGTGGCAGTGCCCTGCCAACATGGCTTCTGTTGACAAAGGCTCCCAATCGGGGAGACATGCTTTTGGCACCAAAGACAGATCCTCTTGCGGAGGAAGTTCAAGTAGTTCTTCTGAAAGAACTAAGCACAGAAGCTCTTCTTCACATCAAGAGAGCTCGAAACGCAGCCGTACCTCTGCCATGAGGGATGATCAAGGACAGGAATGCCAGCCCTCAGGGCAAAAAGGGCAGCAGGTGCCGCCTCCTCCCACACCCTGTACCTCACCGGATGATGCTAACTCCTTTCCCTGGGCAATAATGTTTGAGGCTATATCTGAGCTACATGATGAAATCAATGAATTGAAGAAGGACAAGGATAAGTCTGCCTACAACGGGCAGCAAGGCATGTTGGGTGCCAATGCAGCCCCAAGAGGCTGTGAGGGGAGTCAAGGTGACGCCAACACCAGCACCAATGCTTCACATCGCCACGAACGTGTGGTAGCAAGTCCTCTATCAACACAGTCAGCACTTACGGATTCTACAGCCAGCTTCTCTGGTTTTAATGCTGGTAGTGATGAGGATGAAGATGGTGAAATTCACGATGAACCGAGTATTGGCAGCGCACTCCTGCATAGTGCAAAAACATACGGGCCTTTAGAAGACATTTTGGAAGATATGGAGCTGCCAGTGGTTGATATGGTGAATTATCTATTTGACCACAGCATGCGTGAAGAATACAAGCAGATTGTGGAGGAAGAGGCTACCAAGAGGCCCGGAAACTGCCATGCACTAACCCCTGTTGTCTGCTACGCACAGATGTTTGATGCTCTCAAGATTGAAGCAAAAAGGACTGATTCTCGTATGAAAGAGGTCAGCAAGGACATTCTGATGGCTGCCACTATCATCATAAAGTCTCTCACTGCTCTAGACAAAATTCCACAAGATGAAGGTCACGCAGGGGTTGCCCAGGAAGTGGGTATGATAAATGGAGCTCTTGCGTTACTTGGGAATACCAACCACCATAATAACTTGGCCAGGCGATTCATCATCAAGCGGGAAATTAATCCCAAATACACTCACTTGTGTTCAGATAAGGTACCCATGACACGGTATCTGTTTGGTGACGATGTCTCGCAGTCAGCAAGACAGATTGAGGAGTCTGAAAAGCTCAGGAACAAGATTGCGCCAAAGAAGTCTTTCTCATCATGGAAATCTGCCGCTAGCAAGTTCGGTGGGACAAAAGCAAGAGGATTTTTTGGGAGAAATCCTTATAGGGGCTTCTCATCCAGATTCCACCCCTACAGGCAACGCAGGGCTGGCTTCACAAGGCAGTCCTTCTGCAGGCAGGAAATTGAGCCAAAAAACACCCGAGGCCGGGGACACTGCAATCCCCGGCAATAACTCAGGTAAGCCACAAATTTGAAGCAGGTAGACTTCATAAGTTTGTGCATGAATGGCATTAGATCACAAGTGATCCATTTATTTTAGATACTGTTGCAAATTGTCATCTTGATATTGATGTAAACAACATTGAACACTTATTTCATGAAGAAATTGAATATGTGTTTAGCATTGAAGTACAAAGAATTTTACTTCAGCAACCCACCACCATTGCTGGAGAGGCTACACATGAGATACGCAAAGATCAAGGTACCGGCAGTGACGCTTTGTTCTCGGTACAGGCAAGATGTGTTTGTCTTGCTGCTGCGGTTTGCCATTTTGGGATTGGTTATCCATTATCTGTTTTTCAGAGCGGGTTGGCACTTATCTAATACCTTACTTTATTACCCCTTGATCCCGTTGGAGTGGGAAGAGTGCCTGGTGTTCCTTTCCTGTTATCCATTTGGAGCGGGAGGACACGGTGTTGACCAAGGTGAGGTTATGCACCCTTGTTACCTGTTATCCAAACTTGGAGCAGGTTGTCATTTATTCATTGACTATTGTTATTTACTTGTGGTCTTGTGGGTGTTGTATTGTGCCTGTGTTTTTTCCCGTTATCTCTCAGGAGCGGGACATGTGACAGAAGTGTGCCGTTGTGAAGGAGTTTGGTACATCAGTATGTCTTCCTCGGGTGGTTCTACACCTCCAAGAAGCGGTTCCTCACATTCTCATGGAAGCCGACTCTATTCGTCCACTAGGCATAAGACGAGGAAGAATATTCAACGGTCTGGGGCCTCTGCTGGTGAGGATGCCATTGTAAGTGATCGTGTGTCTAAGATGGACGCCTGACCACCAGTTAGCCAGTCTGGAGAAGTTAGCAATACTTCTTTATCCAAGATTTTGGAGGCTTTGGCTGTACTTCAAGAAGATGTGAATAAACTTAAGAGTGACAGAGGTGACAGTGCAAGTGTTGGTTCTGAGCCTGGGAGAGCTGGCATCAGATCTGGGCCAGCACAGGACTTAGGGGGTGGCTATAGGATGGTGCTTAATTTGAAGAAACTCAACAAATTCATGAATTACAACCATTTCAAAATGGAAAATTTTAAGCAGGCAATTAGGCTAATCAGTTCAGGTGCTTTCATGGCTTCTGTTGATCTGAAGCATGCTTATTATTCAGTCAAAATTGCAGAAGAGCAGCAAAAATATCTTTGTTTTAAATGGGCAGGGAAGATATACCAATTCACTTGCCTTCCTAATGGTGTTTCTGCAGGCCCTCGTCTTTTCACTATACTTTTGAAGCCAGTTTTTTCTTTTTTGAGATTAAAAGGCTACACCATTACTTCCTTTATAGATGTTACTCTTATGTGTAGCAACTCAGTTGGGGATTGTGTTGCTTGTTTGAAGGATACTGTGGAGATTTTGCAAAATGTTGGGTTTTGTATTAACGTAGAAAAATCAGTTTTGGTGCCTACGAAACGCATAGAATATCTTGGTAACATCATCGATTCTGATGCCATGACTGTCACACTCCCTGCTCGTAGAGTGGAGAAGATTGTGGAAAGTTGTTCATCCTTGGCCAGAAGAAATAAGGCAAAGATCAGAGAAGTAGCTCGGGTAGTTGGCATGTTGGTGGCTGCCATTCCGGCCGCTGAATTAGGTAAGCTTCATTACAGAATTCTAGAAAGGGCCAAAATTGTTGCATTAAAGGTGGAAAAGGGTAATTTTGACAAAGTTATGACTATCTCAAAGGAAATGAAAATGGAGCTGAGTTGGTGGATCTCTGAAGTAGGGATGGAAAAGGGTAATTTTGACAAAGTTATGACTATCTCAAAGGAAATGAAAATGGAGCTGAGTTGGTGGATCTCTGAAGTAGGGACACAAGTTAGGAAAATTATTCGGCCTGCTCCTTCTGTTGAAGTTTTTACTGATGCCTCAGACTTAGGTTGGGGTGGTTGTGTATTAAAGCATTCCACCAATGTTAAATGGACATCAGAAGAAAGCTGCCTACACATTAATGCAAGGGAACTCAAGGCCATCTTGTTTACCCTTCAATCTTTTGCTTACTTGCTTAAAAGCTGCCATGTTAAAGTTATGTGTGATAATACCACAGCCATTGCTTATGTTAATGAGATGGGTGGAACTAAATCACTAGTGTGTAACTCTATCTGCATTGATATCTGGAATTGGTGTATTTCCAATGACATCTGGATTACTTGTGCACACATACCAAGAAAGAAGAATGTGTTGGCGGATACAGCCTCTCGTAATTTTAATGACAGACATGAATGGAAACTTAATCCAAAGATTTTCAAGGAGTTGTGTGTAGTTTTTGGAACTCCCTCCATTGACTTATTTGCTTCTCGCTTAAACAAGCAAATAGATTGTTTTTGCTCGTGGACACCTGATCCAGAAGCAGAGCATGTGGATGCGTTCACATTAAATTGGGCCAGTTTCGATCTGATTTACCTTATCCCACCATTTTCTCTTATTACTAGGTGTCTACAGAAAATGAGGGAGGAGAGAGCAAAGGGGTGGATTGTTGTTCCAATGTGGACTTCCCAACCTTGGATGGGCCCTCTTCTGCAAATGTTGGTCAAGGCCCACAGGCTCATCACTCAGAAAACGAATGTACCACGACATCTCTCACCAGCGGAAGAACATCCGATTATGACCCACACCCAATTGATGGCATGTCTTTTGTCAGGCAACAACTTAGAGGGAGAGGTGTATCGTCAGAAGGTACAGAGATTATCATGGCATCATGGAGACCAGGTACAATGCGACAATATAGACCACACATTAACAGATGGTCATCATTTTGTGATAGATAGAATATCAATCCCTCTACTCCCTCTGTAACTAATGTTTTGAATTTTCTTTCGGAGACATTTCATATAGGGGTGGGGTATGAGTCCGTTAACACAGCAAGAGGTGCTCTCTCTGCTTTAGGAATTATGTTGGAAGGATGTAGAGCTGGGAATCATCCACTTATCAACACCCACATGGCTTCAAAATCTCATGTGTAGCCTCTCCAGCAATGGCGGTGGGTTGCTGAAGTAAAATTATAGAAGTACATGAGACTTACCATGGGTCAGTTGAAATGTGCTTCGGATTTTGCGAAGCAAGCCACCGCTGCTGGAGAGAGCTTTCACATACCCGCCACTCCCACTCTTCGGAAAGATGGGCTTTTGAATTTGGGGTTTAGCTTTCTGACGGGCATTTTAGGGACCTTGTGGCATGTGGGTGGCTCTCAGTTCTTTAAAGTCTGCCGGTACCTTGATCTTTGCGTATCTCATGTGAAAGCTCTCTCCAGCAGCGGTGGCTTGCTTCGCAAAATCCGAAGCACATTTCAACTGACCCATGGTAAGTCTCATGTACTTCTATAATTTTATCTCAAGAAATTACTAAATTGCTAGAGCTTAAAGTGATCACAGAAACTCATAGACAGAACGAGCAGATTATATCCTCTATTTTTCTGAGGAAGAAAAAGAATGGAGAATATAGAATGGTCCTTAATTTAAAGAAGCTAAACAAGCATATTACATATAAACATTTTAAGATGGAAAACTTTGAGCTAGCAATTAGGCTCATCAATAATAATGACTACATGGCTTCAGTTGATTTAAGGCATGCATACTATTCAGTGAAAATAGCGGATGAGCAACAAAAATATCTTTGTTTTAAATGGCAGGGGAAAATTTACCAGTTCACATGCCTTCCCAATGATATTTCTGATGGCCCTCGGCTGTTTACTAAATTAATGAAGTCCATCTTTGCTAAGTTGAAAGAGAAGGGATACACTATCACCAGCTTTATTGATGACACTTTCATGTACAGCAGTTCATGGTTGGGTTGCAAGGAATGCATTCAAAGCACAATACAGGTCTTAAGCAAAATGGGTTTCTGCATCCATGAAGAAAAGTCTGTGTTACAACCCACCAAAAGAATTGAATATTTGGGTAATATCATCAACTCAGAGACCATGACAGTTACGCTACCAGAGCGCAGAATAGTTGTAAACAATTAATGAACAAAAAGAAAGACAAAATCAGGGAAGTTGCTAGAGTAATAGGCATTTTGGTCGCTGCAATCCCAGCAGTTGAAATGGGTAAGTTACATTACAGAAGGTTAGAAACGGCAAATATTGCAGCTTTAGCAAAAGAAAGAGGCAACTTTGAGAAATGGATGGAAATTACAGAAGAAATGAAAACAGATTTGAACTGGTGGGTAAATCATGTGGCAGGTGAAAATAGGAAAATTTTCAGGGCAGGTACTGAAATTGAGCTGTACACTGATGCTTCAAACTTAGGTTGGGGCTGCTACCTTAAACACCAAACAGCGAATGGTAGGTGGTTGCCAGAAAAGAGAAAATTACATATTAATGCACTGGAACTTAAAGCCATCCTTTTTTCCTTGAAATCATTTGAACAACAAATTCAGGGGAAGAACATAAAAATATTTTGTGACAACACCACAGCAATGAACTATGTTAATGAAATGGGTAGCATAAAATCTGAGATCTGTAATGATATCTGCATTAACATATGGGAATGGTGTGTAGAGCACAAAGCATGGTTTATATGTTCTCACATACCAGGTAAAGCAAACTTCTTGGCTGATACAGCATCTCGCAAATTTAATAATAAACATGAGTGGAAACTGGATGAAAACATTTTTGGGGATATCTGCAAAATTTTTGAACTACCAAGCATTGATTTATTTGCATCCAGACTTAACAAACAGGTGAAAAGGTTTTGTTCATGGAAACCAGACCCTGAAGCTGAACATTTTAAAGCATTCTCAATAAACTGGGCACAGTTTGAGTTGATATACATGTTTCCACCCTTTTCCTTGATTGCCAGGTGTCTCCAGAAGGTTCGGGCAGAAAAGGCAAAAGGATGGATGGTTGTGCCACTATGGACATCCCAACCCTGGATGGGAATGTTAGTGAGAATGCTCATCAGGGAACCTCGCCTCATAACGAGGAAGAAGAACGTATTAAGGCTGCCCCCGTCATCAGAAGAGCATCCCATCATGAAACACACAAAGTTGATGGCCTGTCTACTGTCAGGGAAAGAATGCGAGAGCGAGGAATTTCTGAAGCAGGTACAGAACTCATCATGGCGTCCTGGAAACCAGGAACAGAAAAGCAATACAGACTGCATCTTAAAAGATGGACACAATTTTGTAGTCAATGGGAAGTTGATCCCTTTACTCCCACTGTAGAACAAATCATCAATTTCTTATCTGAAATTTTTTGCAGAGGTGTCGAGTATGAGTGTATCAACACTGCAAGGGCAGCTCTCTCCTCACTAGGGATAGTGGTGGATGGCCGCAGGGCAGGGGACCACCCTCTCGTTGTCAGGTTGCTAAAGGGAGTATTCAATCTACGCCCAGCTAAACCCAGGTATATTGAAACTTGGGATGTCAAGCCAGTTTTAGAAAAATTAAGAGGCATGAGCCCTTTACATTCTCTTTCATTGAAAGATTTAACTTTGAAATTAGTTATGTTGTTGGCACTTACGCAAGCAGCTAGAGTGCAAACTCTACACTTGTTACTTTTAAAGGATATCATCATAGGCAAGGATTTTATATGTATGTGGTTAGCAGGCAATATTAAGCAGTGCAGACCAAATTTCAATGTTCAGTTTATCAAAGTGAAAGCTTACAAAAAGGATAAAAATATGTGTGTATTTGAAACTTTGAAAATGTATATCAGTAGAACTAAGCATATAAGAAGTAATGTTGAAGATGAGAGCAAATTGCTCATTAATTTCATTAATCCACATAAAAATGCCTCTAAAGACACAATTTCTAGGTGGATCAAGTCAGTCCTTCACATGTCTGGTGTGGATACTATAAAATTTACTCTCGGAAGTGTTCGCCCAGCTGCAGCATCAAAGGCCAAGGCAATGGCAGTTCCAGTTGCCCACATCATGGCAAAGGCTGGCTGGGCTAGGGAGGCAACATTTGCCAAATATCATGACAAAACCATAACCCAAGATACTGATCCCTTCCAAGAAGCAGTATTAGAATAGTTAGTTAATTGTTAAAGGTGCCATAAAGTAGTTTGGGTGTCATCAGTTTATAATTTCTCAATAAAAACTAGATGTTATTCAGTTTTATTTAACCAGCTAAAAGCACAGATTCTTAACATAATAAAGAAGAAATATGAAAAATAACAATATTAAGGTACGACATCCACATGGCTTTAAAACCTCATGGGAAAGCGTACTTAAGCAGAAAAGTGATTTGCTGAAGTAAAATTGATGAAGTATATGAGACTTACCGTAGGTTAGTTGAAATGTACTTCTAATTTTACGAAGCAAATCACGTCTGCTGAAGGAAGTTTTGACATGCCCTCCTCTCCCACCCATAATTGTATGAAGTGATGTGAAATGAACAACATTAACCATGGTATTGGTGAAGAAAATTTTTATCATGTGAATTGTCGTACACTTTAAAGTCTGGCAGCATGGGGTGACGTGGCGTATCTCATGTGAAAGCTTCCTTCAGCAGACGTGATTTACTTTGTAAAATTAGAAGCACATTTCAACTAACCTACGGTAAGTCTCATGTACTTCATCAATTTTCCAAGAAAAAGTGCCAGACCACCATGCTGCAGTTTTTCGAGAAAACACCAGTGGAAGATGTAGTACCAAAAGAGGATGTGGACAATCCTGTGGAAGCGGAGAAGCAGAGAAAGCGCAGGTGGATGATGACGTCCTTGACTAGGAGGTGGACAGCAACGGCGTGTGCTTGTGAGGGGTGAATTAAGACATTGGCGTACGCATTTATTTTTTTACTAGTGTTTACTTTTACACTGTGGGGGTTATTTTTGATAAGTGGATTTTTGATAAAGTGGAAAAGCTCAGAGCGAGATGGTGACTGCCTGTGGTGTGAGTGGTGAACGCAGTGAGTGTTGTGTTTACGAATTCTTTGTTCTGTTGTTTTCTCTTATTATTTTTTGCTTTCTCTTATTATTTCTTGTTTTTCCCTTTACTTTAAATACACTTCTAGTATTTAGAATGGTAAATGATAAAAACATGTTAATTTAGCCAAATAAATAGAGTATTTTGTACGAATTGTTTTTAACCACATCCCGCATCCCCATTATCTATTGTTTCTTATGAGAATTAGAAGTTTGTTTTACGCGAATTTTTATATATGCAATGCCTCTTGGAACACATCTATCGCGTAAATCAAGAGTTACCTGTACTCATTGTAATACAATGAATGTGGAAAAGAAATGCTGATTAGGTTGTGGTGCATATCTTGTTTGCACTGGGATGGATCCTTTTCATCGTGGCTTCAGATATACCAACTGCATCTACTGTCCTATTCCTCACTTGATTTGTGAGTAAAAATGGTCCTTGCAAGCTTTTCCTTTTAAGAAAGTTAATTCTGTAGACAAACTCCTTGGTTTGGCTGCACAACACACAGTAAGATGGGGAAGCATCAGTATGTCCTTCCATTATGGTCACCAGATGAGAAGTGAGTTGATTTGCACCTGCGTGGTGACCTGATTCCCCACCTTACCCCAGGGAAAATCCCGCCTCGGGTCAAGTGGCAACATCGCCCAACCTGATATGCCACATTATCATACATGTCCATGAAATACCTTCATTTGATTTGGTATATAACACTTATTTGTATCATCTGCTACTTAATGAAATGGACAGAATATTCTTAGAACACCATTTGTTGATAATACTTTGATTAAAGAACAATGAGCAGTACAGTAAGTCCTTGTTATACGGTATATATGAGTTCCTCAAAATCTTACCACAAATTGAGATTATTGTATACTGAACCTATTATAACATGTAATAACAGGGGATGTGTTCCAGCACATCAAAAGTCACCCCTACAGACATGAAAATAGTCATATAGAAAAAATGTAAAGTGCTGCACAAAAGAAATAAACAAAATGTTTTTATTTACCTTTCACTCACCACGTATTCTATCAGATGATGTCCCTCCCGAGGCTAAGGGACAGTAGGGATTTCAGCCCTTACTCATAATATCCACAAACAACAGGCCATAAGGATTTCACTTGTGTTCAGTGGGAAATGCAGGAAGAGACTGATTGTTGTTGTGGTGGTGGCCATGCAGTGTGGTGGCGCTACGGTACGCTGTAAACAAAACACGAGCAGATACCATATCTGTGAATTTTTCTTACCGTAAATAGAATCAAGGGTAGTAAATACCAAACACTGTAACTGTGAATTAACCAGATTACGAAGTACTGTGTAAGGACTTACTGTATAGGCTGAATGTTTTGATTGGAAATCTGGCAGAATGGCGAACAACACCCTACACGGGTCAGTACAATTTAGTTTTACTATAGTGATGAAAATAAGGAATTTAGTGAGAGTGCAAGTGTTAGTGAGCCACAGCCCTCCACAGGAATCACACCAGGAGAAAAGTTACAACGACGTTATTGTGGATGGTGACTCATCCTCCGGCTACCTCCCTCCTCCTCCCCACCCTTCTCCCCTCTTCTTCTGAGTTACCTATCACCATCCTTCACTAATGGTAAGTACAAATAAAAATTGTAGAAGAAAAAAAAATACAATGAAATTTTTACAAACTTGAGATTCTGCTAAGATTAGAATTAATTACCTGATTTACAAGCATCAATAGTCAAACTTTTTAACACTCGAACAGCCATTTGCAACTAATTAAGTTAGAGTATTGAGTCTCCACTGTATCTGGTAATCGAACAGTCGTGCACATAGTTGTAAACAAAACTCTGTCCTCTCCCTCTCCTCTGCTACTATTGTCCCGTTCTGATACCAGTATTACCATTGATATTGAAATAAATTACCGGTATACTGAGCACTGGTGTGCATCCCTAGCCTTGCCATAGTCTTGAGAAAACAACATTTTTCTGTGGTCTACCGGTAGTTTTTCATTCAAAACTTATAATAGCACCAAAGAGGCTTATCAGTGGTGAAAATATGGAATCTAGTGAGCATGCAACTGTTAATGAGCAATAGCCTTCCACCAGTGGGTTCACAGGAATCGAACCAGGAGAAAAAGTTATAAAAACGTTTTCACAGATGGTGACTCATCCTCTGACGACCTCCCTCCTCCTCCCCTCCTCTTCTACATTGTCCAGCCTTCATTTACAGTATATAGAAATTTTAAAAAATATAAAAAAAAACATTGAAATTCTTATAAAATTGAAGTTTTGCTAATATTAGAACAAATTACCTGATTTTGTAGGAATCAATAGTCAAACTTTCTGATACTCAAACAGCCATTTGGAACTAATTAAGTTCTAGTATTGAGTCTCCACTGAATATATATACAGGGGATCCTCGTGATTTGACCGTTTGCAGCTTGAATTATTGCCAATTCAAACTCAGTTAATTAATACCCAATCCTCAAGGTTCGACCGACTGACTCGCCATATTCGACATTCACCCACCCTGTCAAATCCGTTGCCACCCCAAATTTGCCGCCAGCCCGCCAAGCGGAAGTGTAAATTGACGCTACCCTACTAGGGGCCGGATCCAAGAAGCAGGTTGTTGTCTATGTTGGTACAAACAACCTCCATAGCAACCTCCTGCTCACATAGCACCCTTCGTCAAATAGGATCCAGAAAGATTCGTTGCTGTTGGAGGGTGGAGGTTGATAGCCCGCCTAAGAGTGCTCATTGGCTGCCAGGGCTGATACGTTACTATCATGTCATCATGAGGACAGGCAGCCAATTATAAGGCAGGTTTATGTTATCTATACTCCAGAGCTGATACAGCATCCTGTGCCCACAGCTACTACTCAACACAGTCAGCAGTCCTGACAGTGCATTCATCATGGCTAGTGAACCCCATAATAAAACAAGGACACAAAGATATTATGACGTTGAGGCAGGTGGTAAACCAAAATCAAGACAAAAAGAAATATATATTGTTTGAATATTTGCTTATACAGGCAACCCCTGCTTAACGAAGGGGTTACGTTCCTAAAAAACCCTTCGTTAAGCGAAACTTCGTTAAGCGAATCGATTATAACAAGTTTAACCCCTGACTTGAACTTCCATTGAGATTAAACAAAGCAAGAGTGCATCAAAAAGGTTTAATGAAAATAAAAATTATGAAGTTAAACATTTAGGCAGTTTAATTTAAGTCATTATAGTTTACACTAATGTATGTATGTACGTAACTTTATAATGTTGATGATCTTAAATTCATGAAGGGAGGGAGAGTGAAATGGGAAAGACACTAACCGGCAACTCGTAGAATGTAAACAAAGGGCGCATCATTGTATCACATACAAAACTTATGTACCACATTTCCACAAGGCTTTCCATTTTATCCATTGTAGAGTCACGAGTTCAGGTGGTTCTTTTAGCTTGCAAGGAAGATACGGTCTCACCAACCTTCTTAATAGAGTTTGCTGACTTGAAAATAGTAGAAACAGTAAATGGAGTCAAGCCATGGTGGCGAGCAATGCTATTAGTTTTCTCGCCTCTCGTGTCTGTGAATAATATCCAGCTTCACTTCGAGAGTAAGAGACTTCCTGGTCTTCTTAGCAACGCTAGGCAACATTGCAGGGTGTTTTGGTGGCATGTTGAGTGTCAAATGACAAGCTGGTGCTTGACCATGTTTTTGTTTTGAACTAAGACCAGGGAAGGGTAGGGAAGTGAGTGGTGCGCGTTTTGTCCATGAGAGGCGCTGATGTATTCAAAAGCCTGTCGGTTTGTGTGATACGGTGAGGCTTTTGAACTTGGAAAAAATTACCTGGATAAAATTTTGTTAAAGCGAGTTTGGTGTTCATTATACGAGCAGATGGTAGTGAAATTTCGTTGTGCGAATGTTCGTTAAGCAGGGGTTGCCTGTATATATATATATATATATATATATATATATATATATATATATATATATATATATATATATATATATATATATATAAATATATGTATTCCCAAGGGTATTAGGTGTAAGTGAGTGGCTCTTGTTGTAACTAAAAGATGGAATTAATAAGAAAATAAGAGAAAGAAGGTAGTGTTATGAGTGCTTGTGAGGAGCATGGTATGGCAAAGCAAATTGTGTCGGACTTTAGTAAATCAAGACATAAGCTGGTAGAATATTCTGCCAAATTCTGTGAGGATGCATCAAGCAAAAGTGGCGAAGGTGCACTAAGGAAAAATGTAAGAAGTGGAAATGATGATACATTAGATGGCACCATTATGAAGTGGTATGTGCAACAGCTGGAAAGCTGGCATAGAAATTAATATAAAAAATTTCAGGGGCTACAATGGGTGACTGTGGTGATTCTGTAATGGAAACAGACTTTTTAATGCTACAGTGCAGGATGAAGGTGGTGATGCAGACACACCCAGCATTGCATGGCATGGCTGCATTTTGTGGTAGTATATTCATTGTACAGTAAGTCCTTGTTATACGGTACATATGCGTTCCTGAAAACCTTACCGCAAATCGAAATTATCGTATACCAAACCCATTATAACATGTAATAATAGGAGATGTGTTCCAGCACATCGAAAGTCACCTCTGCAGACGTGAAAATACATGAAAATAGTCATATAAAATAATGTAAAGTACTGCGTAAAAAAATGAATAAAAAATATTTTTACCTTTCACTCGCCACGTGTCCTATCAGATGATGTCCCTCCCGAGGCTAAGGGACAGTAGGGATTTCAGCCCTTACTCATCTTCTGCTGAGTGGGCAGACAAGGCTCTGCTCTGCAAATACATTGCATTCTCCCCAGCTTTTTTTATACCCTCACGATTCTTTAACACTGCCCAGACTGTCGACTGGGCTAGGCCCAAGTTTCGACTTATGGCAGACGTACCTTCTCCCTGCTCTTTCCTCCTCAAAATATCTAATCTGCAATGTCAGACTACTCCTCTTTCGCTTTGCCTTTTCAACTCCAGCAGTGTCTGCAGAGTGTTCTGGGACAATTATGGGTGCATCACTGTGCATCGTGATAATAATATCCACAAAAAACATGCCATAAGGATTTCACTTGCATTCAGTGGGAAACACGGGAATAGACTGATTGTTGTGGTGGTGTGGTGGCGCTATGATACGGTGTAAACAAAACACGAGCGGATACCGTATCTGTGAATTTTTCTTACCGTAAACAGAATTGAAGGTAGTAATTACCAAACACCGTAACTGTGAATTTACTGGATAATGAAGTGCCATATAAGGAGGACTTATTGTATTTCATGTCTGATTTTTTTTTCTTTTTTTTGTGTGTCCTCAGGTATTACCTTATATTGTGACCTATAAGTTTAGTTTTTAAGGTCTTTTTTATGGTCAAAACTAGAGGTTGACTTACAGGGTAGACATAATACAGCAAATTTCAAACATATTTGCACCAGTAACATCAGCATCCCAGAAAACTGCTAAAGACCTTGGCTTAAGGGCTGTGTTTACATGTTATTCTAGTAAGACACAGTAAAAACCAGAAACCGCTACTCACGAGGACTGCACGTACAGGCAATCCCCACTTAACGAAGGTTCACACAACAAAATTTCGCTACAACGAAGGTTTCATTTTACTACCATCTACTTGTTTAACGAATACTAAACTCGCTTCAACGAAATTTTATCCAGGTAATTTTTTTTCAAGTTTGAAAGTACTGCCATATCACGCAAGCCGACAGGCTTTTGAATACACTAGCGCCTCTCGTGGACAAAACGCGCACCACTCACTCCCCTAGTTCAAAACAATAACAGCGTCAGCAGCAGCTTGTCTTCCCTTGTTCTACATGCCACAAAAACGCCCTGCAATGTCGCATAGCGTTGCTAAGAAGAGCAGAAAGTCTCTTACTCTCGAAGTGAAGCTGGATATTATTCTCAGACATGAGAGAGGCGAGAAAACTAATAGCATTGCTTCCCACCATGGCTTGACTCCATCTACTGTCTACCATTTTCAAGTCAGCAGACTTTATTAAGAAGGCTGGTGAGACCGTATCTTCCTTGCAAGCTAAAAGAACCACCTGAACTCGTGACTCTGCAATGGATAAAATGGAAAACCTTGTGGAAATATGGTACATAAGTTTTGTATGTGGTACAATGATGCGCCATTTGTTTACATTCCACAGGTTGCCAGCTAGCGTATTTCCCACTCCACTCTCCCTTCCTTCATAAATTTAAGATCATCAACATTATAAAGTTATGTACATACATACATTAGTGTACATTATAGTCTTAAATTAAACTGCATAAATGTTTAACTTCATAATTTTTACTTTCATTAAACCTTTTACTGTACTATGATGCACTCTCACTTTGTTTACTCTCAATGGAAGGTCAAGTCAGGGGTTAAACTTGTTATAATTGGTTTGCTTAACGAAAATTTGCTTAACGAAGGGTTTTTAGGAATGTAACCCTTTTGTTAAGCGGGGGTTGTCTGTACTGACATTCTGTAGTAATTAAGAAGAATAACATACCTACACAATACTGTAGTTTATTACTATAGAATACCATATTGATACAAAAACTAAAAACATAATTATTTCATAATAAAATTATCATGGTTGACTACTCAGATCTGCCACCTAATGATAAGCATTCCATTTGAATAGCAGTTTAGGTGTGAAATTCTAAATATCATATTATGTTTTCAAATATTTAAGATTATTTTAGGTACATATTATGTTTTTAGCTTTTGTATCAATAAAATATTCTATAATAATAAACTACAGTATTTATATGGGCATGTTGTTGTTCCTACTCACGACAGACTGTCAGTTCCCTGCACATGGTTGAGGAAGAGATGCCTCTATGAGCCAGGAATCTTAGATGGCCTCACTGAGTCCCTTGCCTATGAAATATTCACATCACCCTTAAACATATTCCTTTTAGGAGAATAACAGCTGCAATGAGTACCAGTTACTTTTGTTTCTTTTGTTCCAACATTTGAAGCAGGACTGTAGGTGGTTGGACATGTACCATTAGACTTTTAAAAATGAATATTCATCTGATATAGTGGTGAAACAAGTGAGTAGTGAAAAAGTGGAAACTGACAGCTTGTTTATGCTGAAATGCTTGAAGTTGGTGGTGTTTTCAATATTTGAATTGTTTTATTTATTTCACAGTTGATAAAACTTAATTTACAATCCAGTACAGAGTGATTCAAGACAACAATGGGCCAGGCTACGTAATAGTTTAGAAGGGTCGACTTATCTGCAAGGTAATTCTATAGTACAACATTTTAGGGTCAAATTATAGAGGTCGACTTATGTGCCAAATCAACTTATAAGCCGCAATATACAGTACTGTTAGGTTAATTTAGTGTTAGAATAACTTAGATTAAGTTTATTTTGGTTTCGTTGGTCAGGGAAACCAAAATAAACCCAAATTGGCATTTTCTGAAAAAAAGTCTTGAATACCAAAAATCCACATTTGGTAAAACAAAGGACCCATTTGCATTATCCGGACTGCTGCCTGTACAATTTGGTCCAAAAAACGATGGTGTGTGTGTGTATTTATCTAGTTGTAGTTTTACAGGGCATGGGCTTTATGCTCGTGTGGCCCCGTCTCCATATCTTCACTTATCCAAATTTTCTCTAAAACTATGCACACTCGTTGCTGACACCACTTCTTCATTCAAACTGTTCCAAGTCTCAACACATATTTGCGGAAAACTATACTTTTTAATATCTCTTAGGCATCTTCCCTTCCTCAGCTTTTTACTATGTGATCTTATGTTTCGAATGTCATATTCTTTTCTCAGGATCAGATTCTCATTATCCACTTGGTCCATTCCGTTCATCAATTTATAAACTTGTATCAGATCCCCTCTCTCCCTTCTCTGTTCCAGGGTTGGTAGATCCATAGCCTTTAGTCTCTCCTCATATGTCAACCCTTCAAATTCTGGAACCATTCTTGTAGCCATTTTTTTGTAGTCTCTCCAGCTTCCTTATGTGTTTCTTTTTATGGGGGGTCCACACTACTCCTGCATATTCCAATCTGAATCTTATTATAGTACCTATCAGTTTCTTCATCATTTCTTTGTCCACGTAGTAAAATGCTATTCCAATATTCCTTGGCAAATTATGTCTCTCTGAAAATTCTATCAATATATGGCTTACCGGTTGATTATTTTCTTCCATCGTCACTCCCAAATCTTTTTCCTTTTTTACTTTCTCCAGTTCTATTCCATCTCCCATCTTATAGATTCCCAAGGGTCATCTTTCACTCTTTCCCACTTCCATGACATGGCTTTTGTCCACATTGAATTCCATCTCCCACTTTTTACTCCATTCCCAGATCTTACTTAGGTCTTCCTGCAGTATTTCACAACCCTCTTTTTGCTTTATAACTCTGCACAGTTTTGCATCGTCCGCAAACAGATTTATGTACCTGTTCACTCCTTCCGGCATATCGTTTATATATATGAGAAAAAGTATTGGTGCTTTCTACTGCTCTCCACTTGGACTTCATATCTTTGACTACCATCCTTATTTTTCTCCCCCTCAAGTAATTTTCCATCCATCTCAATGTGCTTCCTTTAAAGCCGCCCTTCTCCTCTAACTTCCATATTAATCTTGCATGTGGCACTTTATCAAATGCCTTTTTTAAATCCAAATAAATACAATCAACCCATCCCTCTCTCTCTTGTACTCTGTCAACTATTCTAAAGTAGAAACTCAGTAAATTTGTTAGACAGGACCGCCCTTTTCTAAAAGCAAATTGGCTATTTGATAATAATTTGTTGTCTTCAAGGAACTCGATCCATTGTTTCTTTATTACTCTTTCACACATCTTACACATTACACTAGTTAGTGATACCGGTCTGTAATTTAGAGGTTCTTCCTTCCTTCCGCTCTTATATATGGGAACCACCTCAGCTCTTTTCCATTCTACTGGTACTGCTCTGTTTTCTATTGAGCATTTTATGATGTTGTATATAGGACTTGCTAGTTCTTCCCTACATTCTTTCAATATTCTGCCTGAGACTTCATCCGGTCCCATTGCCTTTTCTTCATCCAGTTCCTTCATTAACTCTTTTATTTCAAGCTTGGTTACTTTAATCTCTTTCATATAGATGGTCTATTACCCTGTGGCCTTTCAAATTTGGATTCCTTAGTGGTACAGTGGAACCATGCGTGCTTTGGGATCCTAGAGGTCTCCAAGCGCACGGGTTCGAATCCTGTCCACGGTCTGAGTGTAGGTTGGGCTTCCTCACTCGGGGCAACGGTTTCCTAGCAGGTGGGCTTTAAGATAGGAGGTACCCTAAAAAGTATCCCCTTTAGCCCAGAAATTCCCATGAAAAGTCTACATGGTATATATATATATATATATATATATATATATATATATATATATATATATATATATATATATATATATATATATATATATATATATAAAAGACCTGAAATTTACTATTTAACAGTTCTGCCATACTTTTTGAGTCTTCCACCATCCCATTCTCTCCTTTTAACCTTTCTATTGTTTCTTTTTGCCTTATTTTCCCATTGATGAATCTATGAACAATTTTGGTTGCTTCTTGCATTTTTCGACAATGTCCTTTTCATAGATCCTCTCCTCTTTCTTCCTCACTTTAACATATTCATTTCTCACTGTCTATTTCTATTTCTCCTCCATCTTTTCCATGCTTCACTTCTTTTCTCCTTTGCCCTGGCACACCTTGTGTTAAACCAATCTTTCTTTCCTTCTTCTTTAGGTCTATATTTCGGGACATATTCCCTGACTCCTGTTTTGTATATTTCCAAAAATAAGTTATATTTCTCTTGCACACTCTCAGAGTATTCCATCTCCTCCCAGTTAGCGTATTTTAAATAGTTCTTGAGATTCTCAATATCAGCCTTTCTGTAATTCAATGGGACTCCTTTGTATGATTCGTCTCTATTTTCTTTTCCCTCTTCTATATCCATTTCTAATATTACATGGTCACTCTTTCCCAATGGGCACTTATATCTTATATCATCATTCACTTGTATATCCCTTGTAAAAACCAGGTCCAATCTCACCAGTTCGTCGTGTGTATTTACCTAGTTGTAGTTTTACAGGGCCTGGGCTTTATGCTCGTGTGGTCCCGTCTCCATATCTACACTTATTCAATTTCTCTTTAAAACTATGCACACTCGTTGCTGACACCACTTCCTCACTCAAACTGTTCCAAGTCTCAATACATCTTTGCGGGAAACTATATTTTTCTTAACATTTCTCAGACATCTTCCCTTCCTCAGTTTCTTACTATGCGATCTTGTGCTTCTAATGTCATAATCTTCTCTCAGGATTAGTTTCTCATTATCCACTTCATCCATTCCGTTAATCAATTTATAAACTTGTATCAGATCCCCTCTCTCTCTTCTCTGTTCAAGGGTTGGTAGATCCATAGCTTTTAGTCTCTCCTCATATGTCATCCCTTTAAATTCTGGAACCATTCTTGTAGCCATTTTTTGTAGTCTCTCCAATTTCCTTTTTATGGGAGGTCCATACAACTCCTGCATATTCCAATCTAGGTCTTATTTTAGTACTTATCAATTTCTTCATCATTTCTTTGTCCATGTAGTGAAATGCTACTCCAATATTCCTTAGCAAATTACATGTCTCTCTGAAAATTCTATCATATGGCTTACCAGTTGATTGTTTTCTTCCATCGTCACTCCTAAGTCCTTTTCCTTTTTTACTTTTTCTAGTTCTACTCCATCTCCAATCTTATAAATTCCCACTGGTTGTCTTTCACTTTTTCCCATTTCCATGACATGGCTTTTGTCCACATTTAATTCCATCTTCCTGCAGTATTCCATCTTCCTGCAGTATTTCACAATCCTCTTTTTGTTTAATGACTCTGCACAGTTTTGCATCGTCCGCAAACAGATTTATGTAGCTGTTCACTCCCTCTGGCATGTCATTTATATATATGAGAAAAAGTATTGGTGCCAATACTGACCCCTGTGCCACTCCACTGTCTACTGCTCTCCACTTGGACTTCATATCTTTAACTACCGTCCTTATTTCTCTTCCCTTCAAGTAATTTTCCATCCATCTCAATGTGCTTCCTTTTAAGCCACCCTTCTCCTCTAACATCCATAGTAATCTTTCATGTGGCACTTTATCAAACACCTTTTTTAAATCTAAATAAATACAGTCAATCCATTCCTCTCTCTCTTCTACTTTATCAACTATTCTTGAGTAAAAACTCAATAAATTTGTTACACACGACCGACCTTTTCTAAAACCAAATTGGCTATTTGATAATAATTTGTTGTCTTCAAGAAACTCAATCCATTCTTTCTTTATTACTCTTTCACACATCTTGCATATTACACTAGTTAGTG
Source organism: Portunus trituberculatus (assembly GCF_017591435.1). NCBI lineage: Eukaryota > Metazoa > Arthropoda > Malacostraca > Decapoda > Portunidae > Portunus > Portunus trituberculatus. Next base: position 597,481 of record NC_059303.1, read on the forward strand.
ATACCGGTCTGTAATTTAAGGGTTCTTCCTTCCTTCCGCTCTTATATATAGGAACCACCTCAGAGCTCTTTTCCATTCTACTGGTACTGTTCCATTTTCTATTGAGCATTTTATGATATTGCATATAGGACTTGCTAGTTCTTCTCTACATTCTTTTAATATTCTGCCTGAGACTTCATCCGGTCCCATTGCCTTCTCTTCATCCATTTCCTTCATTAACTCTTTTATTTCAAGTTTGGTTAATTTAATCTCTTTCATATAGAAAGTCTCTCTATTACCCTGTGGTCTTTCAAATTTGGATTCCTTAGTAAAGACCTCCTGAAATTTACTATTTAACAGTTCTGCCATACTTCTTGGGTTTTCCACCATCCTGTTCTCGCTTTTTAATCTTTCTATTGGTTCTCTTTGCCTAATTTTTCCATTTATGAATCTGTAGAACAATTTTGGTTGTTCCTTACATTTTTCGTCAATGTCCTTTTCATAGTTCCTTTCTTCTTCCTTTCTCACCTTAGCATATTCATTTCTCGCTGTCTTGAAATTTTCCTTATTTTCTGGATTTCTGTTTCTCCTCCACCTTTTCCATGCTCCATCTTGTTTCTCCTTTGCCCTAGCACACTTTGCATTAAACCAATCTTTCTTTCCTTCTTCTTTAGGTCTATATTTTGGGACATACTCCCTGACTCCTGTTTTGTATATTTACAAAAATAAATTATACTTCTCTTGCACCGTCTCTGATTTTTCATCTCCTCCCAGTTTACGTTTTAAAATAGTTCTTGAGATTCTCAATATCAGCCTTTCTGTAATTTAATTGGTCTCCTTTGTATGATTCGTCTCTATCTTCCTTTCCCTCTTATATATCCATTTCTAATATTACATGGTCACTCTTTCCCAATGGGCACTTATATCTTATATCATCGTTCATTTGTATACCCCTTGTAAAATCTAGGTCCAATCTCGCCAGCTCATCATTTCCTCTGAATCTTGTGTTTTCCTTTACTCTTTGGACCATCATATTATCTATCATTAGATTCAGGAATCTATCTCCCCAGGCTTCTTCCCCCATACCACTTTCATAATTTTCCCAGTCCACCTCCTTACAGTTGAAATCTCCTACCAATATCACTTTTCTCCTTTCTTTAACGATTCTCGTAAGACTCGTTTTTGTGTCATTTATCATGTCTTTATATTCTTGATTGGTCCATGAATTTGTTTTTGGTGGCACATATGTTCCAATGATTGTTAATTCCTTTTTATTAATATGTATCTTAATATACAGTATTTCTGTGGCACCATCTCTTTCCTTTGCCTCATCATGACTTCTCCTCTTTTAACCACTCTGTCTCTCCTCCATATATTATACCTTTAATCTATGTCCATTTTTATTGCCTCATTTAACTTTGTTTCTGCCAGGCAAACAATATCTGGTTCTTCTTTCTTTATGTAATCTCTTAATTCTTATTTACTTGATAAAACCCCATCTATGTTCGTTTACATCATTTTTAATCTCTTGTTCTTATCATATTTAGTTAAACTTGCTCCATTTTTTTCTCTTCCTTCTCTTTTATATACCATTTCCTTATCCTGTCTCCTATAATTCTCCAAAAATTTGCCTTCTTCTCCTCCTCTGACATTTCATTATTTTTTTTCCCTTGCTTCTGCCACCAGTTTGTTGTGTCTCTTCCTTTCCTCCTCATTTCTATTTTTCTTTATATATATATATATATATATATATATATATATATATATATATATATATATATATATATATATATATATATATCTTTGCAGCCTTCTGTTTGTCTGAGTTTTGTTTTTCTATATAGTATTTCTTCTGTTGTTGCTTGTGATTTTAGTAGTATCTTAATTGGTCTCACTGTTCCTTCTTGATATGGTCCCATTCTATGTATGGATTTCTTCTACTTCCTCTTCTACGTTCTGTCTATCCTCGTCATTTAGATGTTTTAGTAGGTCTTTTACTGATTTCATTTCGTCCTTTTCCCTTCTTGGTCTATATTTAACATTTTTTTCTTTCAGGCCAAAAATAATTACATTTTTTTTTATCCCCAATTTCTCTTACTAAATTTTCTTTTTTCTTAAGGACTCCTATCATTTTGTTTGTCATATTTTCATCTCTTTCTTTTAACTGTTCTTGAAATACTTCTTGAAATGATTCCTTGTCTTTCTTATCTTGGATTCTCCATGCCTGTACTTCTTTTTTAATTACGTCTTGTACTCTTTCTTCTTCTTTGTTAACTAGATCTTTCAGCTTCTCTTTTTCTTTCTCGGCTTTACCAAGTCCTTCTTCCATCAATTTCTTGTAGTTAGCTACTTCCTTTTTTAATTCTTCATTTTCTATTCTTAGCCTAGTTTCGTTTTCTTCCACTCTTTTTGTCCTTTCTTTCAATTTCTGGAGCTCTTTTTCCTGTTCTTCATTCTCTTTCATTCCCATACTCTCCTTTATCCATTTATCTAAATTACGTTCAATAGTCAACACTCTATTAAATAGCAAAGTATGTGCCGTATCAAAGCCTTCAAATGCTCTTTTACCCTCACCAACATGGTCATCATCAACTTTCATTCTTTCTCGTGTCTCATACCTGGATTTAGATGGAATCTCTTCCTTAATCATGATATTGTAACACTGTATTCATGAAAACGAGTCTACTCTACTCGCCCAGGCCACAACAAACCCAAAACAAATAGGTAGTGAGGATCAGCTGATTCTCGGAGCGACGGTACTGCGTCCTTTGTCGACCGCGTCTCTCGTGTGTGTGTATTTACCTAGTTGTAGTTTTACAGGGCCTGGGCTTTATGCTCGTGTGGCCCCGTCTCCATATCTACACTTATCCAATTTTTCTTTAAAACTATGCACATTCGTTGCAGACACCACTTCTTCACTCAAACTGTTCCACGTCTCAATACATCTTTGTGGGAAACTATATTTTTTAACATCTTTTAGACATCTTCCCTTTCTCAGCTTTTTACTATGCGATCTTGTGCTTTGAATGTCATATTCTTCTCTCAGGATCAGTTTCTCATTACCCACTTCGTCCATTCTGTTGATCAATTTATAAACTTCTATCAGATCTCCTCTCTCCCTTCTCTGTTCCAGGGTTGGTAGATCCATAGCCTTTAGTCTCTCCTCATATGTCATCCCTTCAAATTCTGGAACCATTCTTGTAGCCATTTTTTGTAGTCTCTCAAACTTCCTTATGTGTTTCTTTTTATGAGGGGTCCACACTACTCCTGCATATTCCAATCTGGGTCTTATTATAATACTTATCAATTTCTTCATCATTTCTTTGTCCATGTAGTGAAATGCTACTCCAATATTCCTTAGCAAATTATATGTCTCTCTGAAAATTCTATCAATATGGCTTACCGGTTGATTGTTTTCTTCCATCGTCACTCCTAAGTCCTTTTCCTTTTTTACTTTCTCCAGTTCTACTCCATCTCCCATCTTATAGATTCCCACGAGTTGTCTTTCACTCTTTCCCATTTCCATGACATGGCTTTTGTCCACATTGAATTCCATTTCCCACTTCTTACTCCATTCCCAGCTCTTATTTAGGTCTTCCTGCAGTATTTCAAATCCTCTTTTTGCTTTATAACTCTGCACAGTTTTGTATCCTCCGCAAACAGATTTATGCAACTGTTCACTCCTTCTGGCATGTCATTTATATATATGAAGAAAAGTATTGGCATTAATACTGACCCCTGTGGCACTCCGCTTTCTACTGCTCTCCACTTGGACTTCATATCTTTAACTGCCGTGCTTATTTCTCTCCCCCTCAAATAATTTTCCATCCATCTCAATGTGCTTCCTTTTAAGCCACCCTTCTCATCTAACTTCCACAGTAATCTTGCATATGGCACTTTATCAAATGCCTTTTTTAAATCCAAATAAATACAGTCAACCCATCCCTCTCTTTCTCTCTTGTACTTTATCAACTATTCTAGAGTAGAAACTCAGTAAATTAGTTACACACGACCGTCTTTTTCTAAAACCAAATTGGCTATTTGCTATTAATTTGTTGTCTTCAAGGAACTCGATCCGTTGTTTCTTTATTATTCTTTCACACATCTTGCATATTACACTAGTTAGTGATACCGGTCTGTAATTTAAAGGTTCTTCCTTCTTTCCGCTCTTATATATGGGAACCACCTCAGCTCTTCTCCATTCTACTGGTACTGTTCCATTTTCTTTTGAGCATTTTATGATGTTGTATATAGGACTTGCTAGTTCTTCTCTACATTCTTTCAATATTCAGCCTGAGACTTCATCCGGTCCCATTGCCTTCCCTTCATCCAATTCCTTCAGTAACTCTTTTATTTCAAGCTTGGTTACTTTAACCTCTTTCATATAGACGGTCTCTATATTACCTTGTGGCCTTTCAAATTTGGATTTCTTAGTAAAGACCTCCTGGAATTTATTATTTAATAGTTCTGCCATACTTTTTGGGTCTTCCACCATATCGTTCTCTCCATTTAACCATTCTCTTGTTTTTTTTTTCCATTTATGAATGTGTAGAACAATTTTGGTTGCTCCTTACATTTTTCGACAATATCCTTTTCATAGTTCCTTTCCTCATCCTTCCTCACCTTAACATATTCATTTCTCGCTGTCTTGAAGTTTTCCTTATTTACTGGATTTCTATTTCTCCTCCACCTTTTCCATGCTCCATCTCTTTCCTCCTTAGCCCTAGCACATCTTGCATTAAACCAATCCTTCTTTCCTTCTGCTTTAAGTTTATGTTTCAGGACACATTCCCTGACTTCTGTTTTGTATATTTCCAAAAATAAGTTATACTTCTCTTGCACTGTCTCTGAGTTTTCCATCTCCTCCCACTTAATGTATTTGAAGTAGTTCTTGAGATTCTCAATATCTGCCTTTCTGTAATTTAATCAGTCTCCTTTGTATGAATCGTCTCTATCTTCCTTTTCCCTCTTCTATATCCATTTATAATATCACATGGTCATTCTTTTCCAATAGGCACTTATATCTTATATCATCATTCATTTGTATACCCCTTGTAAAAACTAGGTCCAATCTCACAGCTCGTCGTTTCCTCTGAATCTTGTGTTTTCCTTTACTCTTTAGTCCATCATATTATCTATCATTCAGTTCAGGAATCTTTCTCCCCAGGCTTCTTCCCCCATACCACTTTCATAATTTTCCCAGTCCACTTCTTTACAGTTGAAATCTACTAATATCACTTTTCTCCTTTCTTTAATTATTCTCGTTAGACTCCTTATTGTGTCATCTATCATGTCTTTATATTCTTGATTGGTCCATGAATTTGTTTTTATCTTATCACTACTCCCTCTGCTTCTGTTGTTACCCTATCTTCTCCATTGAGCTCCTCTGATCACTATCTTTTATCTGTATATTGTCATATTTTTTTCTATTCCCTCCACAGGATCCCCCAAAGCCTTTGGTGTTTTGCCTCTGCCAGTTGGAGCTACCTGAGGGGGGGTATTATGCTGATTTTCCCTGGAATGATTATTGTTTCCATGTCAGAGATCCATCTCTGTGTGCTGAATGCATAACAGAGGTAATAGTGTCTGGCATGAAGGCGTACTTTCCTCATTCTTTTTCTCAACCTAGATTTCCTAAACCTTAGATGAAGGTTGCGTCGCAAATTTTACTTATGTGGAACATAAGAATGTGATATATTGCTTTGGTTACCTTATGGATAAAATCCCTTATATAATGAAGTGTCATTCATGTTTGGCTGAATAAATCATGCAAATTGGTTTTAGGACTGAATATTTATGCGTACTTTCCTCATTCTTTTTCTCAACCTAGATTTCCTAAACCTTAGATGAAGGTTGCGTCGCAAATTTTACTTATGTGGAACATAAGAATGTGATATATTGCTTTGGTTACCTTATGGATAAAATCCCTTATATAATGAAGTGTCATTCATGTTTGGCTGAATAAATCATGCAAATTGGTTTTAGGACTGAATATTTATGCAAATTTTATGCACTACTTTTGTTTCCCTACTCTATCAACACTTTGTTCCATGAGCACTTTGTTCGCTGTGTTTTATAGAGGTATTAACTACTGTAGAACAATTTCTAGAATAATATTTTCTCTTAGCACTTTCCTTTTTAGTGTAAATATTTCTTACAAGTTCTCTGACAATCTGGTGATTTAGGGAGAGGAAAAAAGAAAAAAACATTACAAGATGTTTGAGACTACATATATTCATTTTATCTTTCAAGAAGAATAGAGACAAATTTCTTCTTCATATCAAAAGAAAGATCACAGTCAGTTTGGTTAAAAATAAGCATTCTGAATGAAAAAATAAATATTTCATGAGAGGACTTTAAAGTTTAAAGGTAACACGGTCGCCATTTAAACACATGTCAGTGTGGTAATGTTGGTCTGAATACTTTCTCCTTCTTCACCACTAACTTATGTTTACTGTCACACTTCTGGAAGTGAGAGGTACTGATACTGTTGGTGTGAATCCAAGAATGTCACCTATATAGCTAACATATATAGTCAACTTTTTGTACAATTACAGCTTCCCAGAGACCATTTTAAGAAAGTGCAGACCATAGCCAGATGTAAAGTGTTTATCGCTAATAAACATTGCACCCACCCTCTCTCCAGTGAGGTCTACAGACCACTGGAGAGCAGATGACCAGCAGATGACTCAGTGTTCAAAGCCACTGAGTTAGGCTGCTAAATGCTACCAGAAAATAATTATTCAGTTTCACTACCAAAAAAACACAGATTCTAGTTCAATGACTGATAAAAAAAAATATTATCTGTGTAACTGGCCTGTCAATGGTTCCAATGTTTTTATCTATTTTGATAATAAAGCCAGTTCAGAAAATAAATTTCACCACAAAACTTTGAGAGAGTGTTGCCAACACCTTATTCGTATTTTAGTGAAATTTTTTTTTCATAAATTCTCAAAAAAATAAATAAATAAATAAAAAGATTCATGATGCAACCTTAGCACTGCCTGTTCTCTTGCTATACACGATAGAGAGGTTGCTTACAAAAGATATTTGAGACTTCCATCACCTGAATATCATACTCTTTATATATCTGCGTGGAATCATGCCAAGTCTGTTCTTCAATTTAGCAAACACTCTTTCATAAAAAGAAAATGTCAAAATCTTTCAAACTCCAGCTCCCCTTCTGGCATCTGACCAAAAACATCTCCAATAACTTTATTTCTTCATCTTTTCATCCTTTATTTCATCCTGATGGCACCACTGCCTCTAATCTAAAGCAGAACTCTTTTCTCAAACTTTTGCCAATGTTGCAGCAGTTGCTATAAATCATGGAGGATAGCAAAGTTGAAGGTTAGTTCACCAGGATGGTCAGTGAAGGAAGGGAAAGGCCAAAGCAAGTGGTGAACATTGTTATCTCCAAGAATGGAGATCTCCACAAAAGAAAAGAGACAGAATGTGCTCCACTTTAGAAGTTAAATATACAGTAGTACTTTGACATACGAATTTAATTCATTCTGTGGCGATCATTGTATATAAAAAAAAATTGTATATCAAATCAATTTTTCCCATAGAAATTAATGGAAATAGAATTAGTTTGTTCTAGTGATACAAATTTACCTCCCCCCCAAAAAAAATTAGCATGTTTTAAATACCAACCAAATGTAGATTTAATATAAGATAAATACAATGTTTATTGTATGCATGATATAAATGTACTATATTGCCCAAAATAACAACTTAACCCGCAAAAATCGGGACACGTCGATAGACGTTCATCACGCATGACTTGGGGCACGTCAATAGATGTTTAGGCGTTTTTGGGCTATATTTTGGCTATTTTCTTCAAGTCCTCATTGTTTGTGAGCTGGCAACATTCATCAGGAGTAAAGATATGCTATACGTCACTGTGTAACCAACTCCCAAGAATGAATGGTGGTAGCGACAGTGATTTCACGGTGTCCAATTCCGCTACCTCTCCTGCGTGCCTTACTTTTACACCTCGGGTCTCTCACAATGTAGCAGGGAGACAACATTTGAATGAGAGTGGTATCAGAACAGGAGAGAGAGAGAGAGAGAGAGAGAGAGAGAGAGAGAGAGAGAGAGAGAGAGAGAGAGAGAGAGAGAGAGATAAAAGGGCCCGTTTTCTATTGCTCTAGCCAAGGCCGCTAAACTCGATCAGACGCAAGGCCACATAAACCGATGATACCACCTCATTCAACCTGTGATATTTTGGTAACCATAGCATCTAGAGACTTCTGGTTTTTTGCATTGCAAAGAGGAAGAGTTGCTTGTGGGCAGATCACCATTTGTACTCACTCATTTATTGAATTTCCAAGTGTAATCAGTATGTGAATTTAAGCTATTTAGTGTGTTTCTCACTAAACCTGCCGAGTTAGTGCGAGCAAAAACTCCCAACTTGCATTCATACTTACCGATGTTGTGATAGAACTTCGTATATGTAGTACAGAGGAGGAATTGGCGAGTTACCCATGCCTTACTATTGACATGCGACATGACCTGGAGTTTTTCTTTTAACACCTTATGTGCTTTAAAGGCCCTGGGGTTCTCAGAATGATACACCAACAATGGTTTCACTTTACAGTTACTACTAGCGTTAGCGCACAGGGCCAAGTCACAGATACGCACACCACGTTCATATTTTAACATAACATAACATAAATAATAGGATAACAAAGGGCCACCAGGGCCCATCTAGGTTATCCTGTATCAGTCACACAGCGACTTAGTCATCAGTACTTAAAGATGCACTTACAAGTACACAATACATTATATACAAATTCTAAATATTTGGCCCATTAACAGGGCTAAGTCCTGCAGTGAATTCCTCTACAATCTGTGATTCCCATACATGGGGATCATGTCTTGTTTAACTATAGTAAATTTCTTATAAAAAACTATCATGCAGCACTATACATAATCATAAATCTAATAAATCTAAGTGCTTATCTAATCTGTTTTTAAACATTGTCAAACTAGTGCTATTTACAACCCTCTCTGGCAATGCATTCCAGAAGTCTACCACCCTATGACTAAAGAAATATTTTCTTATATCTAACCTGCAGCCTTGCTTTCTAATCTTCCTGCCATGATTTCTAGTCCTACTTCCCTCCTCTAAGGTAAAGAAAGATCTCACATCTATGTAGTTTGTATCTGAGAACATTTTAAATAACTCTATCATATCCCTCTTATACATCTCCTCTCAAATGAAAACATGTTTAATTCCTTTAATCTATCTCTATACTCCAGGCACTTTAATGCTGGTATCATCCTAGTTGCTCTTCTCTGAACTGCTTCTAACATGTTGATATCCTGCCTATAATGGGATGACCAGGCCTGTATGCAATACTCTAAATGGGGCCTAACATAGGAATTATATAAGCTACGCACCACTTCCTTACTTTTATAACTAACATTTCTATTTATAAAACCCAGGATCCTATTTGCCCTATTTCTTGCTTCTAAACATTGCTTTGAAAATTTCATAGTCCTGTCTATCACTACTCCTAAATCCTTTCCTCCTCTACTGCCTCTAGCCAACATCCCTCCATCTCATAGCTAAAGTTTGTGTTGTCTTTACCTAAATGCATAACCTGACACTTTTAGAATTAAACTCCATCTGCCACCTGTCTGCCCATGCTATCAGCCTGTCCAGGTCTCGTTGTATTCTGTAATTGTCCTTTTCACCCTGTACTGCACATGCTATCTTAGTATCATCTGCAAACTTTGATACTTTGCTACTAATTCCTATATCTAAATCGTTAATGTACACCAAAAAAGAAGAGGTCCTAGCACTGATCCTTGGGTACCCACTAACCACTTCCTTCCACTCAGACATTGCCCCATTTAATACTACTCTCTGTTTCCTATCAGAAAGCCATTCACTAATCCAATCAACTAACCTACCCCTATCCCATGTAGTCTCAATTTGTACACTAGCCTCCTATGCGGTACCTTATCAAACGCCTTGCTAAAATCTAGATATATAACATCTATGCTATTTCCATCATCTAACTCCTTGGTAATATATTCTAAGATATCGAGCAAATTTGTAAGACAGGACCTCCCTGATCTAAAGCCATGTTGGGTATCTCTAATTAATCTATTCTCATTTAAATGCTCCCAAATACTACCCTTAATGATTTTCTCTAGTATCTTACATACTATACTAGTTAAACTGATCGGTCTATAATTATTCGCATCATCCTTCCTACCTTTTTAAATATTGGAGTAACATTAGCTAACTTCCAGTCCTGAGGTATCTCAGCAAACCTAAGTGATCTTTCAAAGATTAACTTAAGTGCTTCAGAAATACTGTCTACACCCTCCTAAGTACTCTGGCATGTAGCTCATCAGGACCACTAGCTTTCCTATCGTCTAGTTCAAGAATAAATTTCCTAATAATTCCCGGTTTTATATCAATATTTTCTAAAGCTCTTAAACTACTCGTCACTGTTTGTAACAGGATTTCCTATTCTTTCCTAGTAAATACTGAAGAAAATTGTTCATTCAATAATTCTACTATGTCTTCATTTTGATCCACTACTACACCATCTTTTCTGAGTGGTCCAATCCTATCCTTATTTCTTTTATCACTGACCTTGTAATAACTATATAATTTTTTGGGATCTTTACTCCCAGCTCTAGCTAGTTTTATCTCTGCCTGCCTTTTACTTTTTTTTATAACCTTACTCAAATCATCCCTGACCTGTCTGTACCTAATCAAATCTACATCTTCCCCACTTTTCTGCAACTCTTTATATGCCCTCTTCTTCTCTCTGATCTGTCTACCTATCTTGTGAGTCCACCATAATGGCTTCCTGTTTCTCTGCCTTATATCTTTGTAAGGGATACACTGCATCACTATACCCTTTACTACAACCTTAAAAATATCCCACATCTCCTGTGCAGTTTTATTTCCAAAACTATCTTCCCAGTTTACTTCTCCTAATAACTAACGTAACCTACCATGATTGCCTTTCTGATAGTTTGGGACTCTAGTCTTATTCACTATATTATCCCTACTGGAATTAATGATAAATCTAATTATATGATGGTCACTGTTTGCTAAAGTCTCTCCTACCTCAACTTCCTTTAAACAATGCTCAATATTTGTTAGTACTATGTCTAAAACCTTCCTCCCCTAGTAGGTTTATCTACCATCTGCACTAAATAGTTATCCTGAAAACTTTCCATAAACTTATTTTCACTAGCATCTCCTACCATCCTCTCCCAGTTTACTGACTTAAGATTAAAATCCCCTAAGATAATTGTCTGACTAGTACACCCCCTATTTATCTCATCTACCATAAGGTTGTCTACATCTGCTGACTGGTTAGGTGGTCTATAAAAGCTCCTACTCTAATAACCTTACTTTTGTTTACTCTAACATCCAGCCATAAGGACTCTACTCTGTTATCTACCTTAATACCATTAACCTGACTGGAAATGAAGGATTTTTACATAAATAACTACTCCTCCACCTATCCTACCAATTCTCTGGTGTAAATACATAATGTATCCATCTACTTCATATTCTTTCCTATTTTCCCTAAACTTTTCCTCATTTACCCATGCCTCTGTGACACATACAACATCTAAGTCCTCCTCAACTATATAACTAGATAACTCGTCCTTCTTGTTCCTAAGACTCCTGGCATTTACATAAAAACATTTAAGTCCTGCTACCTTCCTAGATGCTGTCTCCTTATTTGGAATCCTAATCTTATTCTCTCCTATTTGCACCTGGAAATCTTTCCTAATCTTTTCACTATCTCTGTTTATCCTATCTAATTTATGTCTAACATCTTTCTTCTGGAATGCATTTGCTACCTCACCCCTACACTCCATCCCAACTCCCCTCCAGACATCCACTCAGCACATCCACACCCTTCCTACTCAGATGCACACCATCCCTAGCATACAAATCCCTTCGCCCATAGAACCTATCCCATACATCCACAAAGCTGACACCCACATCCTTACACATCCCTTTTACCCGATCATTCACACCAATGGCCCTAGACAACCATTCCCTGCTAACATACACACGAGGCAAGATTCCTGACACTACACACCTACCACTCTCCCTTATCTTGCCTAACATTTCCCGAAATCTTGCCACTAACTCCTCCGACCCACCTGCTCTGACATCGTTCCCACCTACGTGCAAAACTACTACACCCTCCTCTCCATTCCCCCAACTCTCTTCTGCATCTCCTCACTCACTGCCTTCACACCTGCACCAGGCATACACATGTTCGTCCTCCTATCCCTGTCTTTCCCACAGAAAGTGCTATCTAAGTACCTAACCTGAGAGTCACCCACCACACACACCTGAAGTGTGCTAGGCACAACCCTCCTCCTCTTCTCCTCTACCCCCTTCTCTCTCCTTTCACTCACCACAACCACCTCATTCACTCCACTCTCACTCTCCCGCTCCCCCCTCCAACAAACCGAACCTATTTTCACACTCAACAGGTTTAGTCCTATCCTCCCTAACTGCCTCCGCTTTCCTTTCCCTCGCAACCTGCCATCTCTGCCCATCCTGACTACTATCTTTCCCAGTCTGGCTCGCCTGCTCCCTCTTCCCCACTTTGCTCTTCCCGACAGAGGGCCAAGCCACCCTGTCGCCCTCAGAAGGTCCAACCCTCGGCCTAACACTGATCTCCTGCCTAATTTTTTCCACTGCCTCCCCAAGCCTCTTAATCTCTTCTTTCAACTCAAAGATGAGAACTTCGTTCGCACTTTTCCCCTCACTTAGCTTTCTCATTTCCTCTCGCAATTCTCGGTGCTCAAGAGAAAGAACTAAATTCTCGCTCTTGAGCCTACACACCATACACTCAGAAAAGTCAACGATCTTCCTGTCATGCCCACACATCTCACACACAACAAACTCGCCCAATCCCACCTCAACACTCTCTTTCACGCACTCAATCACACTCTGATATACCTCAGTAGCTACCGCCATACTAATTTACACTCTGTTAACTCACAAGAACACTATACATAGCTAACAAACACATAAAAATACTTGGTGACGGCAGTGTGGGGGAACCGCGGTGGTGGAGGGCCTAAGTGAGGTCAACTAATCCTCTTTCAAGGTCAACTTGCAATTATCTTGTGTTTCATATCCATTGCGAGACTCTTCTAAGTTTCCTCTTTTCAGCCTTCTTATATTTATTACTTTAGGAACCCATGATCACAAGGTCTTGAGTTCACAAAACTTAAGAAAAAATACACACTGCTGAGGAGCACAGACGCATACATGCACATAGGATGAACAATGATACACAACGCGAACTGAATGTTCGGGTGGAGATGGGTAGCCGAGCGATCACTGCGCCACCTACCGATGGCTATTTGTATCTTAAAAATATCTTTGTATTTTGACGCGTAAATTATATGAAATTTTTCGTCATATATAAAACAAATTGTACATTAGAGCGTTCATATCTTGAAGTATTACTGTATAGTCAAAGGAGTTAGAGGAGAGATAGACAGCACTGAAAAATTTAGTTAGAGAGCGACTATTGAGTCAAAGCCAGATAGTGGAAAACTTGGAAGACTGAAAAGCGTGGGCACAAGAGCAAGTCATACAGCTTTGGAACAAAAATGAGGATAGAGAAAGTAGGAGGAAACAAAAAAGGGGTTACTGTCAGTTGCCTCAGACACCTGTGTTTCAGTGAAGAAAAGAAGATAAGATTTAGTAGAGGAGAGGTGGTGTTCTATAGACCAAAAATTATATCTGAGACTGCAAATGCTGCAGAAGTTGATGAAGAAAAAGTTAAGAGAGACATCAAAACATTCATGGTCAATACTGAGAGTCATTCAACTTTGAGACATTTATTGTCGCCTTCGCAGAAGGGGACTCTGAGGTTGTGTGTTGGAGTTGCCATTTTCAAAATTTTTAGTGAAGGATGTGTATGCAGTAATTTACAAAGCAAACAATTAAATACACAAGTAATCATATCAATGAAGTGTCAGAGAGATAGACACATTAACAGCCAGACAACTGACAGTTACTTTAGAGTGTCACTTGCATACAGTAATTAACAATAAGCATAAGTCAACTCACAGCTAAAAGATCAGTGTACTCAGTAAACTGACTTTCCTCTTCATCATTGTCATCATCTTCTGCTGGTTCTGCCTCAATCATCTCAACTTCCACATGGTCAATTTCACCCTGCAATAAGGAAGGAGAGCTCAGTGGCAGAGAAAGGTGACTTTGAATGCTGGCAGGGTGGGTGTAACTGTAACAAAATAAGATGGTGTGACAAGGGAGAGGGATTTCAGATGTTGACTGGAGGATTTAGTGAATAATGGAGGTGTTCAATGGTAAAAAGGAGCTGGAATAATGGCCGGGAGGGAGTAACAGCAATTGATCATGGTGTGACATGGGAGATGATAAATGTTAATAGAATACGTAAGTTAAGACAAAATAATGGAGATGCTCAGAGGCAAAGAAAGAGGACATGTAATGTAAGAAGAAAGTAACAGAAATTAATTATAATGATGTGACAGGAGAAAGGAATCTGAGAGGAAAACAAGTTATAATACCAATGAATAATGGAGTTGTTCAGTGGCAGAGGAAGGAGGGAACTTTCATGAAAGGGCTAACAGAGGGAAAGCAGCAAGGGGGAGTAAGAGCAGTGTTAGTGGTCAGCAGCAAGCAAGGGAGGGAAAGTCAAAGATATTTAAGAACAAAAGAATGCAACAAGTAAGGAGAAAATAAAACAGGTGAGTGTATTGTATCAAGAGGGAAAAAAAACTGTATCAATATTGATATGGTGACAGAATTGCACAAGTACATTTCAGATTCTATATAGTACAATTGGGCAAATATATACCACATAAATATTAAGGAATAAATAAAAGAGCAAAAAAGTGATAAAAATAAAAGGCAAAGGATGAATCAAATCTCCATCAAAATATATTCAGACATCACAGTGTTATGAGCTGTGTAAATACCAACGTGCTAGTGAGGTAGAGAGACAAAGATGAGCGAAAGAAGAATGGAGAGGGGGGATGAGAAGAGAGATGATGACAATGAGTGGAGAGGGAGTGAGTAAGGGAGGAAGTGGCAATGTACGATGTGTTAAGACTTTGCCCTGCACCCCGTCAGTGATGTTAAGATTCCGCATTCACCACCACGTATTATTCCTTATTTAATTCCATGAACTTTCCATTGTTCCCTTACAATGAGCCACACTAGTTGCCGAGTTGAAGAAGTGAGCTTGCAAGTGGTGTAGTTAGTTTTCCTCCAGCCCTTGTAGTTTCTTTGTGATGATTTTTTTAAATACAATCGCTCTGTGGAGAGGAGTTAGTGATGTATAGAGTGAGATGAGAGGGCATGTGCACCACCATCCCATCCCTCTCTTATAGGCCGCCCACTTTGTAACATGGTGAGCGAATGTCCAATGCCACTTTCCCACATCTCAGATCTTAGTCACTGTTAACGTCTTTGCTACAAGTAACGGAAAACGGCTCCTGGCACCATAGCCGGGCTGGGTGGGGGTGGGAAGATACTTGACTCTGAGGCAGCTCTCTCTCTCTCTCTCTCTCTCTCTCTCTCTCTCTCTCTCTCTCTCTTCTACTACGGAAATAATGATGATGGTAAGTGATTTTTCATAATAATTATGTACAATAAGAAATAAACCCACACAAATTTTCTGACGATGACAAATGAGAAAACCTTAATTTTTATAGTAGACTAATCTATTGGTACTCCAAAAAACTAAAGACTAAAATAATTATTTCCACCATATAAGAGTCATACACCTATATAGTATTGATGAAAGTCACATATGTCATCGTATCATATACAACCTACATTCTGAGAGATCTCATACAGTATCCAGGAAAGAAAACACACCATCTTAACAGAAAACAGCCATGAAGCAATATGCGTGTCATTGGATATGTCACAAGCGCCCAGATTATGCAAAATATGTGTCATGTTGAAGGGGTTAAGCCACAACAGACTAAGGATGTACGTGAGACAGGCAAGGCAAGGCAAGGCAAGGCAAGGCACTTTGACAGAAAGAGGAACAAAACTTTACTGAATATCTAGTTTAATCATACATTACTTGTATAGTAAAGCAGTAGCCCCTGCTGACATAAGAAAGAATTAAGAGTGTCTTTGAGCCTACCTGTAATCCGTTCCTTATTCATTCCTTTAATAAATCAAACAACAACTTTCTGGCTTTATTAAGTTACAGTGGAGACTCAATACTCGAACATCTTAATAGTCGAACTTTACAATACTTGAACATAAAAGTTCAATTTAATACTAAAAAAAAATACCTGATAGCCGAACGTCCACATATGTGGTTGTAACCAAAGGCTCCTTGGCCTCTCCCTCCCCCCTGTTGTGGTCTTCAGAATAACAATCTTGTGCATTCTGTCTGTAGTTTTTCATTTATAAACTTGCATTAACACCAAAGGCTTATTAGTGGTAAAAATATCTGGTAATCAAACAGCTGCACACCTGGTTGTAAACAAAGCTCTGGCCTCTCCCTCCCCACCGCTGCTATTGACCCGTTCTGATACTGGTACAGTAAGTCCTCATTATATTATACATGTGCGTTCCTGAAAACCTTACCGCAAATCGAAATTACGTATACCAAACCCATTATAACATGGATAATAAGAGATGTGTTCCAGCACGTCAAAAGTCATCCCTACAGACGTGAAAATACATGAAAATAGTTATATAAAAAAAAATGTAAAGTACTGCATAAAAGAAATAAACAGAAAATGTCTTTATTTACCTTTCACTCGCCACGTATTCTATCAGATGATGTCCCTCCCGAGGCTAAGGGACAGTAAGGATTTCAGCCGTTACTCATAATATCCACAATAAAACATGCCATAAGGACTTCACTTGTGTTCCGTGAAAATCGCGGGAAGACTGATTGTTGTGGCCGCGCTGAGTGGTGCCGCTACAGTACGGTGTAAACAAAACACGAGCGCATACCGTATCTGTAAATTTTTCTTACTGTAAATAGAATGGAGGGTAGTAATTACCAAACACCGTAACTGTGAATTTACAGGATAATGAAATACCGTATAAGGAGGACTTACTGTATTACCAATAAAAAATACCAGTATTTCAGTATACCAGATAGTGGTATGCATCCCTAGTCTAGCCACAGTCTTGAGAAAAACAACATTCTTCTGCAAGTCCTTCCTGACAAAGAGATCCTTCTCCCTGGCAATTGGTAACACTTACTCCAGGTTTTATCCAATCACCATGGGTGTTCCTCAAGGGTCTCCACTCAGCCCTCCACTCTTCAATGTCTTACTTTCTGACTTTCCTTCCTCTCCCAGCACACATGCACTTATCTATGCTGATGACATATCCCTCCTTTGTTCTGCTTCCACTATCCAAGAGACTCAACTTTCACTTTAGTGTGGGCTTGACCTTGTCCACTCTTGGACTGCCTGTTGGGGCCTGACGTTGAGTGCCCAGAAGACTAGCCTTCTGTGCTTCACCAGAGGGTGAATACCCAACATTCCAATGGTCACCATTGATGGTTCCCCAATCCCCTTCAAACTAAAACACAAATTCCTTGGCTTACTGTTGGATAGCTGCCCCCTGACCTGGGGCTGCCACATACAGTACCTGGTGACCTCATGCGTTAAAAGGCTAAATCCCTGGCAGGTGTCAAGTGGGGTGTGGACAGTTTTTATTGTACTTATATCCGGAGTTGCTTGGACTATGGATGTGAGGTTTATGGGTGGCCTCACAATCACTTTTTCATAAATTGGATGTCATAAAAAATTCACCACTCCCTATTGCACTGGGAGCATTTAAGGGCATACTGCGATCAAAATTTGAAAAATTAATAAAAAAAAAAAAGTTTCAGGATTTATGACTTGAGATTTTCAGAATATTACTAAATACTGGTTTTCTTTGATGTGTATGAGTATGAATGTGATAGATCAATGACATCACAACTTCATGATGTCATGCATAGAGTTGCATTCAAATTGTCATACAGGCTTTATTTAAGTTTTTTTTCAAATGTGCTTTGGCATGGACATACTTGAAAGATGCCTAAAGAAACGTAGAGGATGCATTTTTTCAATTGCTCCATACATCATGAGATATGATTTAAAATTTTTTTTTGCATTTCATGACATCATCAAAACAGCATGAAAACCTGTTATTTTGCCTCATTAAAAACTGTCTAATCACTTTAAGGAAAAACCGGTCAGACAAAATGTAATTTTTAATGTTAAAATTAATTTCTTCACTTACCTGTTTTTCATACAAAAAAAGTAGCAGTTCCATTGTTTCACTTACTTTCGTCAGCCAAGATTTCAAAAAATTCCTCCTGGCGCTACGCCTGCCAGTGCGGTGCCCAGCGCTGCCAAAGAAATCGGCTGTACCGCCCCTCAGTTAATTCTCATGAGCATTGAAACAGGTAAGTAAAGAAATTAATTTTAGCATTAAAAAATTACATTTCTATCACAGACACCTGTTTTTCATACAAAACACCAGCAGACTCCAACATTCAAGGAGGTGGGAGTCAACAGGATGTGGCAAGCGTAGAGGGTGAAATAACTCTCCATTGTAGAGACACTAACCCATGGTAGGGATTGACGTGGAGAAAGAGGGTGCTGAAGAATGCAACCAGGTACAGATAACTCTCTATTTACGCGATAGATGTGTTCCAAAAGGCATCACATATATCAAAATTTGCGTAAAACAAACATGTAATTCTCACAAAAAACAACAGATAATAGGGGGATGCGGGATGTGATCCAAAAAAACTCGTACAAAATACTCTATTTATTTGGCTAAATAAACATATTTTTATTATTAACCATCTTAAATACTAGAAGTGTATTTAAAGTAAAGGAAAAAGCAAGAAATAATAAGAGAAAGCAAAAAATAATAAGAGAAAACAACAACAAAAATTTGTAAACACAACACATATTGCGTCACTGCCTTCACCACTCACTACAGTCAGTCACCATCTTCCTCTGAGCTTTTCTATTTGGCTAAATTAACACATTTTTTTATTATTACCATTCTAAATACTAGAAGAGTATCTAAAGTAAAGGGAAAAGCAAGAAATAATAAGAGAAAGCAAAAACTAATTAGAGAAAACAACAAAACAAAGAATACGTAAACACAACACTCACTGCATCACTGCCTTCACCACTCACACCACAGTCAGTCACCATCTTCCTTTGAGCTTTTCCACTTTATCAAAAATCCACTTATCAAAAATAAGACCACATGCAGAAGAAGATGAAGGACATTTTGGGTCCATCTTGGTGAATTATAGGCAGATTGAAGAGATTCCACCTGTACTCAGTGCTGGCAGACTGCAAATGAGGCACGAGAAGAGCGGAGCTCCCACCTATTAGCCAGCTGCGGAACTCTCTGGCGTGCAGTCTGTAATTGCGTCTGGCGCTCAGTTTGAAAATGAGGTTGGGCCAAATCGCGTATAAGCAAACCGATCGTGAAAATTAAATTAATTATATTTTTTCGGTTGCATTATAACATAAACGTGTAAATCAAACACGCATAAATTGAGTTACCTGTACATAGGAGTACTCCTTGACCCATGTGTCTCAAGAATTAGAGCCCTAGGTGACCAGTGATGAGTGTCCTAGGAGCATGCAGATGCCCATGACTGGAGGTGTGAGCTGAGAAGAGTGCTCAGTCCCAGCTACTGACCCTCTACCCCTTGGCTGAAGGTGCCAGGACAGTATGAAAAAGCCCCAAAGAAAAGCAACCTTGAGCGTACTTCCTAGGGTTGTGCATGGCCAGGTGAAGTAGTTAGTCAACCACGTGTCCAGCAGCGACCATTAGACCCAAGGCAAAGCTATCCTCCTCCTGTCTTACTACTTCCCCTGGGGACGTCAAGGCACCTGATTCCTGCCACCCAGAGCAAGAAGGGCGAGGAGAGCCAAGCAGGACACACCAATTGTAAGCATTGGTGAGAAAAAGATCACCTCCAGGATGACGGCTGTCTATGCGTGTTGGATCGGTCCAGGGACGAGTCACATCAGCCAAAACAGAGGCAACATGGCCGCTGTGAAGGCTTGTACAAACAGGACAGTGGGTTTGTTGGGCTGTACGGGGGTCGTCAGACACTGGGTCCCTGTTGGCTGAAAGGACAGAGGAGGCACTCCATGGGTAAAGCGTGAGCATGCCATTCCGTGGGCGGGGAGACAAGGCAAGGAGGCAAGTGTCTCTCCCAGCTGGGCCTTCACCCAAGGCCATGGGGGAGGGGGGGCAGGATTACTGTGCCAGCCCACCTCCCCCCAGTCCCCTCCCACCGACAAGTCCCGAGAAGGGGGGTAGCCGGACACCACTGAGATGGGGCGGGACTTCTTGATCCTCCGAGCATCATCCTTTGGGGGACGTGAACGCTTAAGAGGCACCTCTAGTCCCCAGACAGCCCCTCTGGCCCCCGACTTGGTGTGACTGCACACACCTTTTTGCATCAGGACTCTTGGGGGGGGGGGGGCAGGACACTGAACTGCATCAGGTCCGGGTACGAAGACGAGGGCACAGCTGGAAGAGAAGGGTCAGTAGGAGGGAGAGGCACAGAACCACACAAATCTCCTATCTGAGAAGCAACAAGAGTGTTGACAGAAGCAAGCACCTCCTCCTGCCAAGACTTCAAAAACAAAGAGATGTCAACAGCAATAGGAAGCTTAGTGCCCTGCTGGGAAGCCAAATCCCCAGCTGTGAGCTCTTCCTGGGACAAAACACTAACGTCTTGAAATGAAATCTCCGAACTGCCATGAATGTTGGACAAAACAGAGGCAGCAGGTAAATCCCTTTTTCCCTGAACAGAAGGAGGTGCTTTAACAGACTGCAATGTGCCTACGTCACAGGAAACATTACAAAAGGGTTGGGCAACAGAACTATGGGAATGTTTTGCCTTGGCACACCTCCTGCACCTCAAACCACACTGGTACTTATAGGAGGCGAGGATTTTATCACTGCTCCAAGCAGAACACTCACCACACCTCTTACCTGGGTTGCAGATATCCCTGCAATTACCCAACAAACAGAAACTGCCCAAGACCCTGGTGAAGTCTGGTCTTAAGCAAACCCATCTAGAAGACTCAGAAGATGACTGAGAGCCGGAAGAACCAGGCATGGAAGTAACCAAGTCCATCAGCAAACCACTCTCCCAAGCAGCAGCAGGCTGCTCTGGATGACCATGCTGCCCATTAAGGTCATCTGCCATGAAAACAGGAAGAAACCGGCAGAGAAAGCACTTGAAAAGTTCAAGAACAAAACAGGGACGGAAGCACAGCGCGTGATAACACGATGTGCGCCAAGAATTAACTGAGGGGCAGCTCAAGCAATTCCATCGGCAGCGCCGGGCACTGTGCTGGCAGGTGGGTGTAGTGCCAGGCGGAATTTTTTAAAATCTCGGCGGACAAAAGTAAGTGAAACAGTGGAACTGCTAGTTTTTTTTTTTTTTTTAATGAAAAACATGTGTCTGTGATAGAAATGTTATTACAATCCTTCCATAAGTACACCAAGTTTCAAGGCAGCATGTATAATGGATGATTTTATACAGTATTTTTATATCTCGAAAAATCATGTTTTGAGACACAGCTCTTTAAAGTTTTAAAAGTTTAGTACCCACCCTATGTGTTTATCAAAATTAGTAAATTTATTACAGGTTGAACCTCCTTAATCCGGTATTCTTTCATCTGGCAACACCTGTAATCCGGCAAAATTCTTGTGTGCCGGAATTTTTGAATTGGCCAGAGTAATTTGCCAGATCGCCGCTAGGACGCGGCGGCGCTGTACTGTGTTTTGGAGCCCGGGCAATCTGGGTCAAATTTGGATCAGTACCACGCTGCCGCTCATTGCAAGCACCACCCCCCAGGTGCATAAACATTCTTTTCTGTAATATTTGCCCCTAAACATGGCTTCCAAGCGACCAGGAAGTGATAGTGTTGTGTGTGAACCAAAAAAAAGCGCAAACATATGACAATATCAGTGCAACAGAAAGTGGACCTATTGAGGAAGCTAGATAAAGGTGTTTCAGTGTGGACCCTATGCCAACAGTACAACATTGGCTCATCAACCGTCTATGATATAAAAAAGCAGAAGAATCAACTTCTCAAGTTTTACAGTGAGTGTGAGAGCAAGAAGAACATGGAGGTTCGTAGGACACTTAGGGAGGGTAAAAGGAGTGATTTAGACAGTGTTCTCATACAGTGGTTTACGCTTCGGTGCACTGGTAACATCCCTGTGTCCAGCAAGATGATAATGGCACAGGCAAAAATTTTCCATGCTGAACTTAATTTACGTGTTTTTCTATATACTTCTGCATGTATATTTTCATGTACAATGTACATGTTCTGCATGTATCATATATCATATATCAAAACAATGTTACAGCTACACTTGTATAATGCAGGGTAAGTATATAGAGGGTGTTTTGGGGACCACCTATAGTTCAAAATTTTCCATGGTCCGGCAAGTCTAAGGTCCGGTTGTTGACAGATTTGGGAGGTTCAACCTGTATATATGTTGTGTGCAGATCTATAGAGAAATTGCACACAAAGAGCGATCTAATTATTCCCATATTTAGTACAGGTAACTCTCGATTTACACGATAGATGCGTTCCAAGAGGCATCGCGTATATCAAAATTCACATAAAACAAACTTGTAATTCTCATAAGAAACAATAGATAATAAGGGGGATGCGGGATGTGGTCCAAAAAAATTTGTACAAAATACTCTATCTGTTCGGCTAAATTAAAATGTTTTTATCATTTACCATTCTAAATACTAGAAGTGTATTTAAAGTTAAGGGAAAAGCAAGAAATAATAAGAGAAAGCAAAAAATAATAAGAGAAAACAGCAAAACAAAGAATACATAAACACAACACTCACTGCGTCACTGCCTTCACCACTCACACCACAGTCAGTCACCATCTTCCTCTGAGCTTTTCCACTTTATCAAAAATCCACTTATCAAAAATAACCCTACAGTATAAAAGTAAACAATAGTAAAAGAATAAACGCAGGACACCAATGTCTCCATCCCTCACAAGCACAAGCCGTCGCTGTCCACTCTCTGGCATGCAGTTTGAAATTACGTATGGCGCTCTGTTTGAAAATGCGGTTGGGCCAAATCGCATATAAGCAAACCGATCGCTCAAATTTAATTAATTATAATATTTTTTTGGTTGCGTATTAACAAAAACGCAGAAATTAAACACGCATAAATCAAGATATACCTTTACTTAATTTTGGAAGCTATTTACCTTGTGGTGACACTATCAGAATTCCTGGCTCTGGTTCTTTATGCCTTTGCCAGTAGATTTACTTCATTGGTGGGTGTCCTAAGAATGTTATTTCATAGAATTATGGTTTATTTTAACCGTCAGTAGGAATCTTCCCTGTTCTCCATGAAACAATTTTCTCCAAGTAAAATTTTTGGTTCTAATCAAGATCTGCGCCTCCAGGTATGTACGTTTCTCCCTCTGCTTTCCTCTTCTTCTCCTCATGTATTTTTCTAATTTCCTTTTCCTTGATTTCATATTCTTTACTTCTGCTATTGAAATTGAGATCCTCTTCTTGTCCTTTCCCTCCAAAAATCTCCTTCCCTGCCATGCCAAATGCCTCAGTTTCAACTGCCACTGAGCCATCATATCTTCCCTCTTCTTTTCAATTATCTCCTATTCTCCTTTCTTTTTCTTCATCCCTTGTTGCAGTAGGAAGATCAGCAAAGAAAAAAAAAAAAAAAAAAAACGTAAGAGAACCTGCAAACAGGAGCGTGACATAACTTCTCCCTCGCCTTTCTTTGCCGCACTGGTAGGGTGGTGTATGGCAAGATGGGAAGGAGGTGAGAGATTTGAGGGGTGGAGCCTCACCACAGAGACCAATATTACTGGTAAAATGACAAGGAAAAACAGGTAGTATACTACAATGCTTAGAGAGTGTTTATTGCATCACGCCCACCTCTTGCCATACACCACTTATGTTCCTTTAAACACATCAGAATAAGTTTTGCCATACGCATAGGCCCATGATTCATATACCATATTGATTCTGAATATTTTTCCTACAACAATCTGCAAGAATTGGAAAAAGTCATTTTTCATTATAATTTATTAAATCTCAACCACAGCATGCACTTAAGTCTTGCCCCATCTGTGTCCTTCAGGCAGAGGCTTCCCTCTCCTCCCTATCACACAGATACTCCAGCTTCTTTGTCCAGACCTACACCAAACTTGCCTCCTTCCCTAGATGTCATGCCCTCCATTCCCTCCTCCTTCAGCATGGCAGGGAGCCACTTCATGGCCCCTTGCCATATCAAGCCCACACATCCTTTGTAGATAGAGCCCTCTCCTTTCCAACTCTTCAGGTGTCTCCTCCTTTCCTCATCCTTGAAATAAATTTCCCCTCTGGGCCCTTAGTACTGTCTCTTTTCCTCAGTCTCTCTGTCCCTTCACACATCCACACATTGGTCCAAAGCCGTTTGCCCAGTGCAGGGCAAGACCCTATTCACCTCACTCCTACATTTGCAGTACCACAACCACTTCCACATCTATACTGACGGCTCCAGCCTCACTAACCCTCCATCCATCAGTGCAGCTATTTACATCCCCTCCAGGTCCCTTGCCACTGCCTGGAGGTTACCGGCCACTGCCTTCATCACCACAGCATAACTGTTTGCTATTAAAGAAGGCCTTCAATTTGCACACACCCTTACTGCCCCTTGCTCAATAGCCATCTTCTCAGACTCACTCTCTACCCTCCAAATCATAAAATATCAACACCCACACTCTTACCACAACCTCACCCTCATCATCCACCATCTCATCCTCCGCCTGACCTCCATAGGACACAACATCCACCTTCAGTGGGTGCCTCCCCATGTTGGCGTCGTGGGAAACACAGTGGTCGAAAGAGCAGCAGCAGAGGCACACACTCATTCCTCCCTTATTGACTTAGCCGCTGACCAGACTGACTTCCTAACTGACTTCAAGACAGCCTGCAGGTGACACTGGGACACAATGTTGATTGATGCCTTACAGCACACATTCACTGGGACACATTAAACAGCACAAGACACTACTGGTGGATCTACTTCTCAACCAGGCACTCGACACAGCAGTCACCAGACTGAGAATTGGCCACACCCGCCTCAATGCCCACCTGCACAGGCTGGGCATGACTGATTGCCCCCACTGCCCCTGGTGCCCTACACAGCCTGACACCCCAGAATATCTGCTGCTGTACTGCCCTCGTCATCATTCACACTGTGTGGCCCTCCTCCACTCACTATCTGCTCTCCAACCACAGAGGTCAACACTGACTGACCTCTTGGGCAGCTCCACAAATCCCAATCTGGTTTTCAAGTCTCTAAACCTCACCAAGACCTTCCTACAAAAACCAAACCAGCTCCACCACATATAAACTGAAAACATAATTGCCATATATTGCACCTTTGGAGTACTAGAGGTTGTAATGTACAGCCTGCAAGGCCCCAGCAAACCAAGATGAACATTTTTCTGCATTCTGTTGGTAGTTTTTCATTTAGAAACTTACAATGGCACCAAAGAGGCTTATTGGTGATGAAAATAAGGAATCTTTGGAGGAGATAGTAGACATCTACTGAAACGATAATTTACTCCCAACAAGGTCTAATAACACTAATTCAGGGGGTGTTGTGAACTTTCCATTAAAGCTAGTTGTGATCTCACTGAACATTTCCCTTTGTGTTTCACAACTCAAGGTGGCATTCACAGCCTACACTCTAAAGACAACTCTCCTTCACTCAAAACTATATGCACTTCCCACACTTACACCATTCACTTAAAATTCAAAATCTGGGGAGGGGACCAGAAATGTCCCCAGGTTGGACTCCTCTCTTGATAACAACCACAAATGTCTTGACACCTCCCTCAACTTTTTCTACATTAACTTCTGCAACATTCGCAGTCTTAGATCTAATTTTCAATTTGTAGAACACCACCTCTCCTCTACTAAACCTCATCTTCTTTCCCTCACCAAAACTTAACTATCTGAGGCTACTGACAGTAGCCCCTTTTCTGTTTCCTCCTACTTTCTTTATTCTCATTTTTCTTCCAAAGCTGGATGTTGCAATTATGTATGTAACAAATTAACTTGCTCTCCTGCCCACCCTCTCAAATCTTCCGAGTTTTCCACCATCTGGCTTCGACTCAATAGTCACTCTCTAACTAAACTCATCTGTCCTGTCTATCTCTCCCCTAACTCCTCTGAGTATAGTAAATTCTTTGACTATTTAACTTCCAAAGTGGAGCACATTCTGTCCCTCTACCCTTTTGCAGAGATCTTCATTCTTCACTACCAGCTTTGGCTTTCCTCTCCTTTCACTGACAATCCTGGTGAACTACTTTGCTATCCTCCATGACCTAAAGCAACTGATGCAACACCCTACTCGTATTCCTGAACGTCTTGGAGACAACCCTAACATTCTTGATCTCTTCCTTACCTCTAATCCTTTTGTTTATGCTGTTACCCTATCATCTCCATTGGGCTCCTCCAATCACAATCTCATTTCTGTATCTTGTCCTATTTCTCCAATCCCTCCCCAGGATCCCCCAAAGCAGAGGTGCCTCTGGCATTTTGCCTCTGCAAGTTGGGGAGACCTGAGGAGGTATAATGCAGATTTTTGAGTCAAAGACCAATCTCTTTGTGCTGAATGCAGAACAGAGGTGTTAGTGTCTGACATGGAGGCATACATTCCTCATTCTTTCTCTCAACCTAAACCTTCTAAACCTTGGTTTAACACAGCCTATTCTTGTAATATACATGATAGAGAGGTTGTCCACAAAAGGTACTTGAGCCTTCAATCTCCTGAATCTCAGATACTTTATATTTCTGTCTGGAATCATGCCAAGTCTCTTCTTCAACTTCCCAAACACTCCTTCATAAATAGAAAATGTCAAAATCTTTCAAACTCAAACTCCCCTCGTGACTTCTGGCATCTAGGCAAAAACATCTCCAGTAACTTCACTTCTTCATCTTTTCCTCCTTTACTCGTATTTCATCCTAATGGCACCACTGCAATCTCTTCTGTCTCTAAAGGTGAACTCTTCTCTCAAACCTTTGCCAAAAACTCCACCTTGGAGGATTTTGAGCTTGTCCCTCTCTCTCCTCTTCCCTCTGACTATTTCATGTCTTCAATCAAAATTCTTTGTAATGATGTTTTCCATGCCCTCGCTGGCCTAAACCCTCCTAAACCCTCCCCTCAGAAGGCTTATGGACCTGATGAGGTCCCTCCTATTGTTCTCAAAACCTGTGCTTCCATGCATGCACCTTGCCTGGCCAAACTCTTTCAACTTTGTCTATTGACTTCTACCTTTCCTTCTTGCTGGAAGTTTGCCTACATTCAGCCTCTTCCTAAAAAGGGTGACAGTTCTGATCCCTCAAACTACTGTCCTATAGCTTTAATCTCTTGCTTGTCAAAAGTTTTTTAATCTATCCTCAATAGGAAGATTCTTAAACATCTGTCATTCACAATCTTCTATCTGATCGTCAGTATTACTTCTGTCAATGTCGCTCTACTGGTGATCTTCCGGTTTTCCTTACTGAGTCTTGGTCATCCTCTTTTAGAGATTACAGTGAGTCTTTTGCTGTCACATTAAACATATAAAAAGCTTTTGATAGAGTCTGGCATAAAGCTTTGATTTATAAACTGCCCTCCTACAGTTTCTATCCTTCTCTCAAGATTCCTTTCCATCCGTTCTATTGCTGCTGTGGTAGATGGCTACTGTTCTTCTCCTAAATCTTTTAATAGTAGTTTTCCTCAGGGTTCTATTCTGTCACCCACTCTCTTTCTATTATTCATTAATGATCTTTAAATTAGTTGGTTTCATTGGACGATCTTTCATTTTCAAGTCTGAAAAAATAATATTAACATTATATAACTCACTCGTCCGTCCACATCTCGAATACAATGTTCAGTTTTGGTCACCGTATTACAAAAAAGATATCAAAAATTATAAAAAATACAACGCAGATTAACAAAAATGATCCCAAGGCTGCGGAACAAATCCTACGAGGAACGCTAAAGGAATTAAATTTATTTTCTCTTGAGAAACGGAGTAAGAGCGACCTTATCATGCTTTTCAAAATTTTAATGGGTTCAAAATATGAATATTCAAAAATACGTATCAGTCGACCAGTCAAATGTCACCAGAAGCAACGGTTTTAAAATTGTTGGTAAGCGCTTTGTAACAAATGAAGCCAAACACTTTTTCTTTAATCGCATTGTTAATATATGGAATGGTCTGCCATCAAATGTTGTCAACTCAGTTACTATCGAAACGTTCAAAGTTCGCCTCGATAAATACTTTGAATCTAATCCCCGGTTGTCGCTATTCATTTCCGAATAACGCGCTTTTCTTTTATCTCCGGCCTCTGATCGTGGTTTAAATTGCCCGTTAGTTTAAATTACTTTCACCCTCCATACATGACACAGATAGCCCGGAGTGAACGGTCACTACTTTTACTCTCGATCTGTGAAGGGCTGTGGATAGTCAAGAGCCCTGACAGTAGGTGACCATCATCGATTTAAGGTACCAGGGTCACCGCTGCAGAGGTAACCATACAGTGTGTGGCGCCCTTAAAGGGAAGTGCACTTTTACAGTGGTTGTATGGAGCTGGGGCCTGATTGACTGCTGCCTCTCTTGAAAGCGCCAGGCAAGGCTGCCGCACCACCTTTTTGACTCCACACTGTGTTTACATACATACTACACTACACTGCATACACGCACAGATAGCCCAGAGTGAACGGTCACTACTACTACTCTCGACCTGTGACGGGCTGTGTTTGGAGAGGGCCTTGTCAACCATTGATCATCATCGGGAATTAAGTACCAGGGATCAATGTTGCAAGGGGTTATCAGCGTACGGCGTCCCTAAAGGGAAAGTATGCTATCTCAGTGGATTGAACGGAGCTGGGGCCTGATTGACTCCTGCCTCCCTAGAAAGCGCCAGGCAAGGCTGCCGCACCACCCATTCGACATACACACTGTGCATCCACGTACACAATGCACACACAACATGACATTTACCAAGCGTTAACACTTTCCCCCACAAACACAAGTAGTCAGACGTAGATTACACATTTCCTTTTCACTCTCTACTAAAATTCCATGTGATTTTTTTATATCACATGGTTTCGCCTTTTTTTCCTGCCAGCCTCGGCTGGAGGAGGTGGTGGGGAGGAGCCTTCTGCTTTGCTGTCCTATCTCTACCACTGGTAGTTAGAAGATAGTCTTCACAAACAGCCTAGTAAGGACCTAAGGGTCTGTTGCTGTTTGTCTTCCTTTGTATTCCTTTGTATTCATCAAACTTCTTGCTCTATCCACTCCTACGCTGATGATACTACCCTACATCTTTCCACGTCATTTCAGAGATAACCAACCCTTCAGGA
This sequence comes from Portunus trituberculatus, assembly GCF_017591435.1. NCBI lineage: Eukaryota > Metazoa > Arthropoda > Malacostraca > Decapoda > Portunidae > Portunus > Portunus trituberculatus. The sequence continues at coordinate 626,914 of NC_059303.1, forward strand.
AGTCAACAAATTATGCAGGGACACCACAGAACACCTGACTTCTGATCTTTCTAAGATTTCTGATTGGGCCAGAAGAAATCTAGTAGTTTTCAATCCCTCAAAAACTCAATTCCTCCACCTATCAATTTGACACAACCTTCCAGACAACTATCCCCTCTTCTTCAGTGACACTCAAGTGTCCCCTTCTTCCACACTGAATATCCTCAGTCTGTCCTTTACTCATAATGTTAACTGGAAACTTCACATCTCATCTCTTGCTAAAACAACTTCTATGAAGTTAGGTGTTCTGCAGCATCTCTGTCAGTTTTTCTTGCCCTTCCAACTGCTAACTCTGCATGTTTTTTTTGTTTATTTTCTTCTCTCTTTTCTTTTTATGTTGTGGCCTATAGTGCCTGTAGATTTACTTGAAGAGTATGGGAAGTGTTGTTCTGCTTCCACCCATTAGTGGCACAGGCAATTTCATTTATAATGGTACTCATATTAGAGCCCATATCACCACCCAAGCGCATCTTTGGTGTAACCACCTAGAGCCTAGGTATCATGGTGACATGTAGGTAATTTTAAGGGAACTGTCCGGTGAGGTTTTTGAAAAATTGAAAATAAAGAGGTACGTGAGTAATTTTTTTTTTTTTGCTGATAGATGTTTATTACACGATGTTAGTTTAGTAGATACAAGCGACTCAACCCATAAATAACTGCATGAAAAATAAGAAATCTTTTTTTTGTTTTTAATATTTTTCCTATAAACTTTGTCACTAGAAGACATATTTCAATTTTGCCAGTACGGATATGATGTATGTCATATATCAAAACTTTTTACCTCATAGAATTTTTATTTTTTTATTTTGATGGCCATTATGATTTTTTATTTTTTTTATTTATTTATTTATTTTTTTTATATAAAATTATATTGTGGCACTTAACCCTTATGTTCTGGCGATCGTATATGAACGATTGCATCAGTGCATCCGTAGTGACGGCGATCGTTCCCGTGATCAAGAATTTTCGCGCCTCATGTTTAAGCTCCACGCGCGGTTTCTCGAGTCAGATGGCAAGTGGAAGTATCTGGCTTCTTTTTCCACCCGTAGTGTTGCCACTAGCTCTGTATATTTAGGGGTAATGAAGCTATTCTCCCATTCTGAGGGCAACACTTGGCAATCACAGCGACCCGCCGTGTCGAAAGCACCCTGATAAGAGCAAAGGGACATCTCAGTTCATAACAAATTATGGAACAAGACAGATAATTTTTATTTAGCAGTGTTTCTGAGCCTGACTACAGTGACAGTGATTATGAGGAAGAAACTGAAGAAAGCAAAGAAAGCAGTAGTGAAGACTCGGAAAATTATTCAGAGGATCCACCTGTTTTCTCAGAACAGAGAGAAGACAGAGATAGTGGTGATGGAGAACAGACTCCAAACATCGTATTGAGAACCCAGAGTGGCTCACAGAGATGCAGGCGTGCCTTTCGTGTTCTGGGAAGATGATCAAGGGTGTGTGTGTGTGTGTGTGTGTGTGTGTGTGTGTGTGTGTGTGTGTGTGTGTGTGTGTGTGTGTGTGTGTGTGTGTGTGTATTTACCTAGTTGTATTTACCTAGTTGTAATTTTACAGGGCCTGGGCTTTATGCTCGTGTGGTCCCGTCTCCATATCTACACTTATCCAATTTTTCTTTAAAACTATGTACACTCTTTGCTGATACCACTTCCTCACTCAAACTGTTCCAAGTCTCAACACATCTTTGCGGAAACTAAATTTTTAACATCTCTCAGACATCGTCCCTTCCTTAGTTTCTTACTATGCGATCTTGTGCTTCTAAAGTCATATTCTTCTCTCAGGATCAGTTTCTCATTATCCACTTCATCCATTCCGTTAATCAATTTATAAACTTGTATCAGATCCCTCTCTCTTCTCTGCTCCAAGGTTGGTAGATCCATTGCCTTTAGTCTCTCCTCATATGCCATCCCTTTAAATTCTGGAACCATTCTTGTAGCCATTTTTGTAGTCTCTCTAATTTTCTTATGTGTTTCTTTTTATGGGAGTCCACACAACTCCTGCATATTCCAATCTAGGTCTTATTTTAGTACTTATCAATTTCTTCATCATTTCCTTGTCCATATAGTGAAATGCTACTCCAATATTCCTTAGCAAATTATACGTCTCTCTGAAAATTCTATCAATATGGCTTACCGGTTGATTATTTTCTTCCATTGTCACTCCCAAGTCCTTTTCCTTTTTACTTTTTCTAGTTCTACTCCATCTCCCATCTTATAGATTCCCACTGGTCGTCTTTCACTTTTTCCCATTTCCATGACATGGCTTTTGTCCACATTGAATTCCATCTCCCATTTTTGCTCCATTTCCAGATCTTGTTTAAGTCTTCCTGTAGTATTTCACAATCCTCTTTTGTTTAATGACTCTGCACAGTTTCGCATCGTCCGCAAACAGATTTATGTAGCTGTTCACTCCCTCTGGCATGTCATTTATATATACGAGAAAAGTATTGGTGCCAATACTGACCCCCGTGGCACTCCGCTGTCTACTGTTCTCCACTTGGACTTCATATCTTTAACTATCGTCCTTATTTCTCTCCAATTAAGTAATTCTTCATCCATCTCAATGTGCTTCCTTTTAAGCCACCCTTCTCCTCTAACTTCCATAGTAATCTTTCATGTGGCACTTTATCAAAAGCCTTTTTTAGATCTAAATAAATACAGTCAACCCATCCCTCTCTCTCTTGTACTTTATCAACTATTCTAGAGTAGAAACTCAATAAATTTGTCACACATGACCGACCTTTTCTAAAACCAAATTGGCTATTTGATAATATTTTGTTGTCTTCAAGAAACTCGATCCATTGCTTCTTTATTACTTTTTCACACATCTTGCATATTACACTAGTTAGTGATACCGGCCTGTAATTTAAAGGCTCTTTTCCACTCCACTGGCACTGTTCCATTTTCTATTGAGCATTTTATGATGTTGTATATTGGACTTGCTAGTTCTTCCCTACATTCTTTCAGTATTCTGCCTGAGACTTCATCCGGTCCCATTGCCTTTTCCTCATCCAATTCCGTCATCAACTTTTTTATTTCAAGCTTGGTTACTTTAATCTCTTTCATATAGACAGTCTCTCTATTACCCTGTGGTCTTTCAAATTTGGATTCCTTAGTAAAGACCTCATGAAATTTACTATTTAACAGTTCTGCCATACTTTTGGGTCTTCCACCATTCCGTTTTCTCCTTTTAACCTTTCTATTGTTTCTTTTTGTCTTATTTTTCCATTTATGAATCTGTAGAACAATTTTGGTTGTTCCTTACATTTTTCGACAATGTCCTTTTCATAGTTCTTTTCTTCTTCCTTTCTCACCTTAGCATATTCATTTCTTGCTGTTTTGAAGTTTTCCTTATTTTCTGGATTTCTGTTTCTTCTCCACCTTTTCCATGCTCCATCTCGTTTCTCCTTTGCCCTAGCACATCTTGCATTAAACCAATCTTTCTTTCCTTCTTCTTTAGGTCTATATTTTGGAACATATTCCTGACCCCAGTTTTGTATATTTCCAAAAATAAGTTATATTTCTCTTGAACCGTTAATGAGTTTTCCATCTCCTCCCAGTTTACGTTTTAAAATAGTTCTTGAGATTCTCAATATCAGCCTTTCTGTAATTTAATCGGTCTCCTTTGTATGATTCATCTCTATCTTCCTTTCCTTCTTCTATATCCATCTCTAATATTACATGGTCACTCTTTCCCAATGGGCACTTGTATCTTATATCATCGTTAATTGGTATATCCCTTGTAAAAACTAGGTCTAATCTTGCCGGCTCATCGTTTCCTCTGAATCTTGTGTTTTCCTTTACTCTTTGGACCATCAAATTATCTATCATTAGGTTCAGGAATCTATCTCCCAGGCATCTTCCCCATACCACTTTCATAATTTTCCCAGTCTACCTCCTTACAGTTGAAATCTCCTATCAATATCACTTTTCTCCTTTCCTTAATGATTCTTGTAAGACTCCTTATTGTGTCATCTATCATGTCTCTATATTCTTGGTTAGTCCATGAGTTTGTTTTTGGTGGCACATATGTTCCAATGATTGTTAACTCCTTTTTGTTAATATGCATCTTAACATACAGTATTTCTGATTTTCCTTCCCCAAACTCCACTTGATTTGCCACTATCTCCTTTCTTAACATCATCATGACTCCTCCTCCTCCTTTACCCACTCTCTCTCCTCCATATATTATACCTTTTATCTATGTCTATTTTTATTGCCTCATTTAACTTTGTTTCCACCAGGCATACAATATCTGGTTCTTCTTTCTTTATGTAATCTCTTAATTCTAATTTACTAGATAAAATCCCATCTATGTTTGTCTACATCATTTTTAATCTCTTGTTCTTATCATTTTTAGTTAAACTTGCTCCATTCTTTTCTCTTCTTTCTCTTTTATTTACCATTTCCTTATCCTGTCTCCTATAATTCTCCAAAAAAAAATGCCTTCTTCTCCTCCTCTGACCTTTCATTATTTTTTTTCTCTTGCTTCTGCCACCAGTTCATTGTGTCTCTTCCTTTCCTCCTCGTTTCTATTTTTCTTTATATATATATCTTTGCAACCTTCTGTTTCTCTGAGTTTTATTTTTCTATATAGTACTTCTTCTGTTGCTGCTTGTGATTTTAGTAATATCTTAATTGGTCTCACTATTCCTTCTTGATATGGTCCCATTCTATGGATTTCTTCTACTTCCTCTTCTAAGTTCTGTCTATCCTCGTCATTCAGATGTTTTAGTAGGTCTTTTACTGATTTCATTTCGTCTTTTTCCCTTCTTGGTCTATATTTAACATTTTTTTCTTTCAGTCCAAAAATAATTACACTTCTTTTTTTCCGATTTCTCTTACTAAATTTTCTTTTTCTTGAGGACTCCTATCATTTTGCTTGTCATATTTTCATCTCTTTCTTTTAACTGTTCTTGAAATACTTCTTGAAATGATTCCTTGTCTTTCTTATCTTGGATTCTCCATGCTTGTACTTCTTTTTAATCACGTCTTGTACTCTTTCTTCTTCTTTGTTAACTAGATCTTTTAGCTTTTCTTTTTCTTTCTCGGCTTTACCGAGTCCTTCTTCCATCAATTTCTTATAGTTCACTATTTGGACTTTTAATTCTTCATTTTCGGTTCTCAGCCTAGTTTCGTTTTCTTCCACTCTTTTTATCCTTTCTTTCAATTTCTGGAGCTCTTTATCCTGTTCTTCATTCTCTTTCATTCCCATACTCTCCTTTATCAATTTATCTAATTTACGTTCGATAGTTAAGACTCTATCAAATAGTGAAGTTTGCGCCGTATCAAAGCCTTCAAATTCTCCTCCTCCCTCACCAACATTGTCATCATCAGCTTTCATTCTTTCCCCTTGTCACATACCTGCATTTAGATGGAATATCTTTCTCACTCATTATTATTTAACACTGTATTCATGAAAGGAAAAATGAGTCTACACTTATCGCCCAGGCCACTGTAAACCCAAACAAAGGTAGTGAAGATCAGCTGATTCTCGGGGAGCGACGGTATCGCGTCCTTCCTCTGCTGCGTCTCGTGTGTGTGTGTGTATTTATTTACCTAGTTGTATTTACCTAGTTGTAGTTTTACAGGGCCTGGGCTTTATGCTCGTGTGGTCCCGTCTCCATATCTACACTTCTCCAATTTTTCTTTAAAACTATGTACACTCTTTGCTGATACCATTTCCTCACTCAAACTGTTCCAAGTCTCAACACATCTTTGCGGGAAACTAAATTTTTTAACATCTCTCAGACATCGTCCCTTCCTTAGTTTCTTACTATGCGATCTTGTGCTTCTAAAGTCATATTCTTCTCTCAGGATCAGTTTCTCATAATCCACTTCATCCATTCCGTTAATCAATTTATAAACTTGTATCAGATCCCTCTCTCTCTCTGCTCCAAGGTTGGTAGATCCATTGCCTTTAGTCTCTCCTCATATGCCATCCCTTTAAATTCTGGAACCATTCTTGTAGCCATTTTTGTAGTCTCTCTAATTTTCTTATGTGTTTCTTTTATGGGAGTCCACACAACTCCTGCATATTCCAATCTAGGTCTTATTTTAGTACTTATCAATTTCTTCATCATTTCCTTGTCCATATAGTGAAATGTGTGTGTGTGTGTGTGTGTGTGTGTGTGTGTGTGTGTGTGTGTGTGTGTGTGTGTGTGTGTGTGTGTGTGTGTGTGTGTGTGTGTGTGTGTGTGCATTTACCTAGTTGTAGTTTTACAGGGTCTGGGCTTTATGCTCATGTGGTCCTGTCTCCATATCTACACTTATCCAATTTTTCTTTAAAACTATGTACACTCTTTGCTGACACCACTTCCTCACTCAAACTGTTCCAAGTCTCAACACATCTTTATGGAAACTAAATTTTTAACATCTCTCAGACATCGTCCCTTCCTTAGTTTCTTACTATGCGATCTTGTGCTTCTAAAGTCATATTCTTCTCTCAGGATCAGTTTCTCATTATCCACTTCATCCATTCCGTTAATCAATTTATAAACTTGTATCAGATCCCCTCTCTCTCTTCTCTGCTCCAAGGTTGGTAGATCCATAGCCTTTAGTCTCTCCTCATATGTCATCCCTTTAAATTCTGGAACCATTCTTGTAGCCATTTTTTGCTGTCTCTCTAATTTTCTTATGTGTTTCTTTTTATTGGGAGTCCACACAACTCCTGCATATTCCAATCTAGGTCTTATTTTAGTACTTATCAATTTCTTCGTCATTTCCTTGTCCATATAGTGAAATGCTACTCCAATGTGTGTATGTGTGTGTGTGTGTGTGTGTGTGTGTGTGTGTGTGTGTGTGTGTGTGTGTGTAATTCACTGTTTGATCTGCTGCAGTCTCTGACGAGACAGCCAGACGTTACCCTACGGAACGAGCTCAGAGCTCATTATTTCCGATCTTGGGATAGGCCTGAGACCAGGCACACACCACACACCGGAACAACAAGGTCACAACTCCTCGATTTACATCCCGTACCTACTCACTGCTAGGTGAACAGGGCTACACGTGAGGAGACACACCCAAATATCTCCACCGGCCGAGAATCGAACCCCGGTCATCTGGCTTGTGAAGCCAGCGCTCTAACCACTGAGCTACCGGGCCGTATGTGTGTGTGTGTGTGTGTGTGTGTGTGTGTGTGTGTGTGTGTGTGTGTGTGTGTGTGTGTGTGTGTGTGTGTGTGTGTATTTACCTATTTGTATTTACCTATTTGTGTATTACAGGGCCCAAGCTAAGCTCTCTGTGTCCTGTCTCCTTGTCCATTCCTGTCATATCTCTCTTTCATCTGATTGACACACACCGCGTCAACGACATCACTGCTCAGTTTACTCCACTTATCAATGCTACGATGCGGGAAACTGTATTTTCTCACGTCATTTAGACAGATGTCTTTTATTAGCGTTTTTCCATGTCCTCGGAGATGATTACTTGTGGTCACCTTTATCAACTCTCTGTCCAGTATGTCAATCTTGTTCACCAATTTATACATAGTTATCATGTCTCCTCTTGTTCTTCTCTCTTCTAATGTGGTCAGCCCCAGCTTCCTCAGTCTTTCCTCATAGTCTAACTCCCTGAGTCCTGGTACCATCCTTGTTGCCAGCCTCTGTACCCTTTCTACCTTTTTCACATTTTTCTTCATATGCGGTGACCAGACACAAGCTGCATATTCTAACTGGGGTCTTATTAAGGTACATAATATCATCTTCTTCATTCCTTCATCTAGGTAGTGGAACGCAAGGCCAATATTTTGAAGCATGTTATATGTTTTCAAAAAAATGTTGTTAACCCCTTCGCGCCGGATGTTAAAAAAGCCCGCCTGTATGATATACGGGTGGTAATACCACACGCCCGAGCGCGAGAAACTCGTGCAAGCTTGTCATACTTGTCGTCTTTGTGTATTATGCTGCTATATTTTAGTCACTATATCGTCTTCGAAGAGGAAAGTGGACGCTTCTCTCTTCAGAGAGAGAGAGAGAGAGAGAGAGAGAGAGAGAGAGAGAGAGAGAGAGAGAGAGAGAGAGAGAGAGAGAGAGAGAGAGAGAGAGAGAGAGAGAGAGAGAGAGAGAGATGCGAACAGTCTATGCCATTGGGTAATTTTAGACACAAGGCGGGACGCATGTAGCTTATCTTTAGTGATTGGTGGAGACAAGGATGGTGGAAGGAGCACTAGGATTTCAAGGACAGCATACGGCATGTGTAGTTTGTATCCAACACACTATACGGGACAAATGAACTGAAGAAAGCTCAGAAAAGAAATATGACGTCTACGTAGGCATCACCGTATTTGCTACTGGGGCTTCATGACGCCCACATAGGCGTCACCGTAGTGAAGGGGTTAATGTGTTTCTCCGGTGACAAATTGTTTTGCACGGTTACTCCTAAGTCTTTCTCCTCATTGGTCTCTTTAATTTTCTCATCACCCAGCCTGTAATCCCTGTTTGGTCTGTATCTACTTCTTCCCATTTTCATAACATGGGTCTTGTCTATATCAAATTCCATCTGCCACTCCTTACTCCACTCATATATTTTATCAAGATCTTCCTGTAACTTGTTACAATCTTCCACATTCTTTACTCTCCTCATAATTTTAGTATCGTCCGCAAACATGTTCATGTAACTGTCAATTCCTACTGGCATATCATTAACATAAATCAAAAACATGATGGGACCCAGCACTGACCCTTGTGGAACTCCACTGGTTACCTTCTTCCACTCGGACTTCCTTCCTCTCACCACTGTTCTCATTTCTCTTCCCATTAAGTAATTTTCCATCCATTTTGCTAGTTTATCATTTACTCCTCCAATCTTCTTTAGTTTCCACATCAGTCTATTGTGTGGTACTTTATCAAAGGCCTTTCTCAAGTCCAGGTAGATAGCATCCACCCATCCCTCTCTATGTTGTAGTATGTCAGTCACTCTTGAATAAAAACATAATAAATTGGATACGCACGATCTTCCTTTTCTGAAACCAAACTGTCTTTCACTCAGAATGTTTTCACTTTCTAGATACTCACTCCACTTAGCTTTAATTACTTCTTCACATACCTTGCACAATATACTAGTCAACGATACTGGTCTATAATTTAGCGGTTCCATTCTACTACCATTCTTATATATAGGCACAATGTCAGCTCTTTTCCACTCTTTCGGGACTAATCCTGTTCGTATGGAGGTTTCCACAATATCAAATACGGGGTTCAACAATTGATCCTTACATTCATTTAGCAACCTCCCAGATATGCCATCAGGCCCCATTGATTTATTAATATCCAGATTGCTTATAATTTTCCTTACATCTTCCTTAGTAACCATGATGTCCTGCATTTGCTTTATTTCCGTAGGCCTTCCTCCCATAAAATGCTCCTCCTTTGTAAACACTTTGCAAAAGTTGTCGTTCAAAATTTCAGCTATATCTCCAGCATCCTCATATACTTCTTCCCATTTTTACCTTTACTATTGCCTCCCTTATATTTAGTTTTCCATTTATGAATTTGTAAAACATTTTGGGTCACTATCACAGTTTTCCACCACCCTCTGTTCATATTCCTTCTGTGCTGTTCTCCTTACTTCAACATATCTATTCCTTGCTGTTTTGTAAACTTCTCTTGATAATACATCACTGTTTTCTTAAGTTTCTTCCATGCCTTTTCTTTGTTCTTTTTTGCTTCTTCACAATTTCTATTAAACCACTGTTTATTATTTAAAGTCCTCTTTCTGTAATATGGCACAAACTTTTTCACAGCAGAGTTATACAAATCCATAAATTTATCGTATTTCAATTGCATATCCCTTTCCTGGTATACCACGGACCAGTCAATTTCATTAAAGAACTCCCTTATATGGTTATAATTTGCCCTAGTATAATTTAATTTTTCCTCCCTGCGTTCCACAATCTTATTCGTGCTTAATTCCGTATCCAGCTCAAAGCTTAGGACATCATGATCGCTTCTCCCCAAGGGACATTTATGTTCAATTTCCTCTTTTAGAGAGATACCCCTGGTAAATACCAAATCCAACCTTGCTGCAACATCTTGTCCCCTGCACCTTGTTGGTGATCTCACCCACTGTGTCATCAAGTTATTTGTTGCTACCTTTAACAATTCCTCTGCTATAATTAAAGTCTCCGACTATCATCACTCTATCCTTTCTGATGAGTTTTTGCTTCATTCTGTCTAGAGTATTTCTCATCACCATTTGGTACTGTTCATATTCCCAAGCACTGGTTCTGGGTGGTATGTATATTGTTGTAATATTAATGTCCCTCTTGCCATCTGTTATAAGAATACTTATCACTTCCTCATTTCTCTTAGTATAGTTCACCTCCTTCACTATCAGATCTTCCTTAGTAAGAACCATTATACCACCACCTCCTTTAGTTTTTCTATCATTTCTCTATACTTTGTAGTGTTTCACAACAAACTAGTCTAGCTTTATTTCGGGCCTTAACTTTGTTTCCACTGTACACATTATGTCCGGTTCGTTATTTCTTAAGTAATCCATACATTCTAGCCTCTTAGACAGAAATCCATCTATATTCATGTAAGTCACTTTTATTCCATTCCTAGTCTCATTCTTCCATGTAATGTCTATTCCGTCTGTTTTATCCACCACTTCTTTAGCCTTCCATTTCTCATCCTCCAAAAAAACTTGGTCTTTTCCTCCTCTGTTCTTTCGTCATTCCTCTCCTTCACTTCAGTTACAAGCTTTCATTTTCATTCACTCATCCTGTGACAATTTCTTCTTATGTAAATTGTTTTGATTTCCTCAGAGTCCTTAAGTTTCCAAGCCCTCCTCAACAAGGCCTCAGCTGCCACCTGAGACTTTAATTTAAATTTTAATGGTCTATTCTTGCCTTCCTCAAAAGCTCCCAATCTCACACTTTCTTCTACCTCAGCATATAGCTCCTCTTCCTCCACAGAGATCTTATTCAGTAAAGACTTAATCCTGTCATTTTCCTTATCCCTCCTATCCTGCCAGTTTCTGTTAGTTTCCTCCCTCAATCCTGTTATGATCACACATTTTTTTCTTTTCAGCAATATCTCTCACCACCTACTCATTTTCTTTTAGTGCCTTTACCATTTCACTCTGTGTAATCACTTTATTTTCATCTTCCTGCTTTTTCACTATCTCCCTAAAGGACCTTTGTACCTCCTGATGTTCATGGTTCACTTCTTTCATCTTGGCATCAATTAGATTAAGGCATTCCTCCTTCTTCAAGTCCCCTTCGGATATTTTCATCTCCATTTCTAGGAGTTTAGCCTTCATCTCTTCACATTGATTCCGTAGTTGTTGGTTTTCCTTCTCCATCTCTACTTTTTCCTTCAATAGCTCTTTATTCACTATCGTTAAGAAATAGATCTCTTTTTTGAACGAATCATTCTCGGCTATAACTCTATCCAGTTTTTCTTCTATGGACAAAATGTTTAGGAACTTACTTTCCAGTGCCTGGATTCTTGCATCCATATCTAATTTCTCCAGTCCTCTTGGAGTAGTTACAAAACCTTCAAAATCTTTGGGTTGTCTAGGAGTAACCGCCATGTTTGTTATCGTCAGCTGATTACGGCCAAAACAATCACCGCCCACACTCTCATCTCAGGGACCACCCTCCATATCCCTCACTTTCAACACTATGCGACAATAGGACATCAACAGGACACTAACTCAGAGGTACCCGGGCCCTGTAACACCATAGGTATTTTCACTTCTTCCGTCCGCGGCGAGACGAGCCGTCCTCTCAGCGACGGCAGTGTGTGTGTGTGTGTGTGTGTGTGTGTGTGTTGTCTGTGTGTGAGAGAGAGAGAGAGAGAGAGAGAGAGAGAGAGAGAGAGAGAGAGAGAGAGAGAGAGAGAGAGAGAGAGAGAGAGAGAGAGAGAGAGAGAGAGAGAGAGAGATGATACCTACATGTTATTTGCTTGAAACTTGATAAGAAAAGGGTGAAGAATATTCTCTCTCTCTCTCTCATTGAAGTGTACAATTTCTCTTCCAAGATGAGAGAGAGAGAGAGAGAGAGAGAGAGAGAGAGAGAGAGAGAGAGAGAGAGAGAGAGAGAGAGAGAGAGAGAGAGAGAGAGAGAGAGAGAGAGAGAGAGAGAGAGAGAGAGAGAGAGAGAGAGAGAGAGAGAGAGAGAGAGAGAGAGAGAGAGAGAGAGTATGTTTGCGCGGTGTCATCGCTCACCGAGCTGTTTCTGCTTGACGGATCACACAGCGGGTGAAGGAGGAATCCTTGATAAGGCAATAACTAAACTTTCAGAGGTCACATCGAGCTAGAAAGTACATCATTGTATTCAGAAAAACAAAGAGAAAATAATCATTAGTATTCATACAGTCTTCTGACAATTTCTAGGTTTACCATTTTTACCCGTCATGGGATATTGGAAAATAGTTTAATAACCGGAACATAAGGGTTAAAAAAAAAGAATTCCAAATTTTATGAGGTGAAAATGTAGCAGCTTCATTGAGCTTCAAAATGATACCTCAAAATTGAAAATCCGCTGAGAAATGTGGGAGAAGATTCAATTTGAATGACAAAAAGTGGAAACTGAGAAAAAGGCAAAAAACCCCAGAGATGTCATTTTCGTCCTCTATGACCCTGTACATTTATTTGGGTTGGATATTTTGTGCTCATACACCACCATGTGCATCATATATCCTTTTTAGGCATGTTTAGAATATTCTGTACGACTCATATGGCACCTGGCCGCCCCTACAATGATTGTAGTTATTAGTTGCTGGAAGGCGAGGGTGTCTCCCATCCATGCATGTTCGTTACAACTTGTAATTTCCACTTGCACCATTTGTTTAGATATTGTAAGGCAAAAAAGGCAGGTAAAATAGGCTGGATTGTGGCTTGCAAGGTGTGAAATAACGGGCGAGATACTCAATAGATCCTCCTCCCATCGCAGTCACATGGACACTGAGAAGGAAGGGGAGACTCAGGGAGAGGGTGTGTTCCTGTGTACGGCATAGTACTGATTTGCCAGCGCCCACCTTTCCTTACCAAACAAACCACTTTCCATGGCTTTTGCCATGCTTATTATCATCATTTATGGTACAGAGAGTGGGGTGGGGGGAAGCCCCGGGCTGCGGTGGGCGTGGCAGGGGCCCTTTAACCCCTTCCCCAACAATTTCTTAGTTAAAAACATTTCTTTTTCAGACAAATTTTTTTTATTTTGGTTCTATATAGTATTTTTCATGCTGATTATGAAAACAGCTTGTAATTACTGTTGTTCCCCATTTTTGTGGTTAACTTTTTATTTTGAAAATAGCTTTGTAGACATATACGAGTCAACTCGTCTTCCTACAAACTACAAGCTCACCCTTCAACTCCCTCCTCCTCCTCCTCCTCACTTGTCGAGAAATATTCATTGCCTGATGAACTGGCAGTGTCATCAGAAGTATTCAAGCTTCTGAGGGAAGGTTCATATTCGCTATCTTCTTCAGGACTAGACATTTCGAGTGTAAATTATTTGAAAAGGATACAAAAAAATAAGTGGTAATGTGGATGAAAACAACACCCATGTGAAGACAGTGGTTGCCGGAGCAAGTTTAGTAAGAGCTCCACCCTGTCGCCCCTGCCAGGCGTACGATTTGACGAGAATACTCGTTTCACACGTAGAATGGCTTAGAAAGGCTCAGAATCGACGAGTATATACGTCTGTAGCTGGTTTTCGAAGGTCAGGTTTTAGATTTATATACTCGGCACTAAAACGGATCATTTAGTGAAAACGAATATATACGTCTGTAGCTGGTTTTTGAAGGTCAAATTTTAGACGAGTATACTAGTCGACGACTGAAAATGGAACATTTAGTGAGAACGAGTATGTATACTCGTTTCTGCCGAGGAAGGGGTTAAAGTTTAAATACCCCATGTATTTTAGCGTATTTCCCAAAACTACTCCATCACTATGTTGCCATATGTTTGGGGATGCTCTGGTGGTGTTTTCGGGATTTTCAATTTTTTTCAGATTTTTCGATACCATGGCCACCGGACGGTCCCCTTAAACCACTCAACAAATGGCAAAGTATCAAGGCAGTACATGGTGGGATTCAAACCTACACATGGACGTCTGCCCGATCCCATGCTCACCACCTTATCCACTAGGCCACCGCCTCCCTGAGGGGTTCCACTCACACCCTTTTATTAGATAGGGTGGAATCAAAAACTTTTTGTCTCATCAACTCCCTTCCTCTGATTGACTGTCTTCAGCCTCTTTCTCACCACTGAAATGTTGCATCTCCTATCTTTTTATCACTATTTTCATGCTAACTGTTCTACTCATCTTGCTATCTGCATGCCTCCCTTACTCCTGCGGCCTCGATACACAAAGCTTTCTTCTTCCTCTCATCCCTTTTCTGTCCAACTCTCTAATACAAGAGTTAACCAGTACAGGCAACCCCCGCTTAACGAATGGGTTGCCTTCCAAAAAAAACATTCGCTGCATGAATTTTCGTTAAGCGAACCAATTATGACAAGTTTGACTTGAACTTCTGTTGAGAGTAAACAACACGAGAGTGCATCATAATACAGGTAACTCTTGATTTACGCGATAGATGCGTTCCAAGAGGCATCACGTATATCAAAATTTGCATAAAACAAACATGTTATTCTCATAAGAAACAATAGATAATATGGGATGTGATCCAAAAAAATTTGTACAAAATACTTTATTTATTTGGCTAAATGAACATGTTTTTATTATTTACCATTCTAGACACTAGAAGTGTATTTAACCTTTAAAGTATGGGGAGTTGATTTACTTTCCGTCTGTTACAGCGGGGAAAAATCACACCGGACAAAAAATGCTAAAAAAAAAATTTCCTTATAAAAGCATATTTCTTTGTGTTATTCTAAGCACAACGATGTAGTTTTCGACGTGTTATGACTTCCGACAGCAAAGTTATTGCATATCAAAAAATTCTCCCCGAACCCCTGGCAGAACCCACCGCTAAGAAATACCCACCAAGCTCCGATAACACAGCGCACGCACTCCCTCTCTCTCTCTCTCTCTCTCTCTCTCTATATCCTTTCAGGCATTTGAATTTGATGTAAAAGTAGGAACTTTTGCACTTTCATGTCAAGAAAATACAAACTCAGATATATGAAATGATGTGCAAAACAGGAAAAGAAAAAGAAACCACAAATTACAAGTATTGTGGATTTATATAATAACTGGAATCTGGCAGCTCTTATTAGCAATGGGATTCACATGACTTGGCCGACAAGCACAGTCCTGTAGAGGCAACCATGGGTGACACACACCAGCGCATTGCTCGAGGGGAGTACGTGAGGAGGTTTATGAACGTCGCTGTGAGAGTTGGTCTCTGTCTCCCAGATCACTATCAAAATCATTACTGGAGTCTTCACTTTCTTCTGTCTCAATAAAAAAATCACTATCTTCATTTTCATCACTGCCTCAATGTCATTACCGAGTAACACTGACATAACATCACTCGGAGTACCATTTCCTCCCTACGGGTGACGGGGTTGGCCAGATGTCGCCTCGAAATGGGAAAAGATGACCTATTGTGAAGGAACATATGTCTCAAGGCTCGAGGAGGCGAGTAAGAAAAGATGCCAGATACCTCCACTTGCCCCAGAACCAATAGTGAGAGGGAGAGATTCATACGTTTAGTGTGGAAAAATCATGATTCCCGGAACGATCCCTGCCTCTCCGCACGTGACGCTACAATCTGCCCGAAACAATCATCATACATTAAGGGTTAACCCTTAAAGTACGGTGATCGTATATGTGCGATTGTAGCATCCCGCAGGAGAGGCGGATCGACTGCAATCATGATTTATCCGCGCTAAATGTTTGAATCTCTCCCCCTCACTATTGGTCCTGGGGCAAGTGGAGGTATCTGGCATCTTTTCTCGCTCGTCTGCTTGAGCCTTGAGACATATGTTCCCTCACAATAGGTCATCTTTTCCCATTTCGAGGCGACATCTGGCAACCCCCGTCACCTGGAGGGAGGAAACGGTACTCTAAGTGATGTTATGTCAGTGTTACTTGGTAATGACATTGAGGAGTGATGAAAATGAAGACTGATTTTTTTACTGAAACAGAAGAAAGTGAAGACTCCAGTAGTGATTTTGATAGTGATCTGGGAGACAGAGACCAACCCTCACAGCGATGTTCATAAACCTCCTCACGTAGCCTATTCCCCTCAAGCAATGCGCTGGTGTGTGTCACCCATGGTTGCCTCTATAGGACTGTGCTTGTCGGCCAAGTCACGTGAATCCCATTGCTAATAAGAGTTGCCAGATTCCAATTATTATAGAAATCCACAATACTTGTAATATGTGGTTTCTTTTTCTTTTCCTGTTTTACACATCATTTCATATATCTGAGTTAGCATTTTCTTGACATGAAAGTGCAAAAGTTCCTACTTTTACATCAAATTCAAATGCCCAAAAGAGAGAGAGAGAGAGAGAGAGAGAGAGAGAGAGAGAGAGAGAGAGAGAGAGAGAGAGAGAGAGAGAGAGAGAGAGAGAGAGAGAGAGAGAGAGAGAGAGAGAGAGAGAGAGAGAGAGAGAGAGAGAGAGAGAGAGAGAGAGAGAGAGAGAGAGAGAGAAGTGGCCATCTGCCTGAAAGAAGCCTGTGGTTCCGCCCACAAGAAAGACTCCAGGACGGACCCGAGCCACTACCGACCCATCTCCCTGCTGTCGGTTGTTGGCAAGGTGTTTGAGAAGATGTTGGCTGCCGCCCTAGAGAAACACCTTGCAGACAACGGTCTCCTCTCGCCTCACCAATTTGGGTTCAGGCCGGGCCAATCCACCTCAGATCTGCTTCTCCTCCTCTCACAAGAGTGGCAGGACTCCCTCGACGAAGGCCGGGACACACTCGTGGTGGTGCTTGACATCGCGGGCGCCTATGATCGGGTGTGGCACTCCGCCCTGCTGGCAAAGCTGCGTGCCAAAGGCGTAGCCGGAGCCTGCTGTCTCTTCTTGATGACTACCTCCATGGTCGATCTCACGGGTAGTCATCAATGGACGGTCCTCAGCGCCTGCCCCCATAGAAGCCTCAGTTCCACAGGGCTCTGTATTAGGGCCAGTCCTGTGGAACATATATATAGACGATTTACTTCGCCAGCTCCCACAGTCAAAGCCTATGCTGATGACTGCACGGTGGCCGTCTCCTACTGCCGCCAGGACAGTAGGCGCGCTGTTGCTGCAGTCAACAGGCAGCTGAAAACTGCAGAGGAGTGGGGGGCGCTATGGCAGGTCAACTTCGCGCCTGAGAAAACACACGCTATGGTCGTCTCCCGGTCTCCCGCAGCTACCCAGGCCGTGGAGGGATAAATAAGGTTTGGGGGTGTCCACCTTCCCCTCCAAGACGACATCAAGATCCTGGGTGTGGCCATTGACCGGGAGCTGCGCTACGACCAGCACCTCGCGTCTGTGGCCCGCCAGACCTCTCAGCGTGTGTCAGCCCTCCGCAGGGTGGCAAGCAACCTGGATCCCCAAGGCATCCTGACGCTGTACAAGGCACAGATCCGCCCTTGTATGGAATACGGAGCCTTGACGTGGATGTCCAGTGCTGTCACCCACACCAGGCGACTCGATGCGGTGCAGAGGCGCGCTCTCCGACTGCTGGGGGACGATGAGGAGATCGCCGACGGTGTGACATCCCTGGAGCACCGTCGCGATGTGGCAGCTCTGACAGTCTGCCACAAGACACAGGTGCTCCACACTCCCCACCTCACCCGCCTGTACTTGCCGCCTCACCACGCCCAACGCACGACGCAACAGGCAGCGGCCGGAAGACGTGTGATGGTGCCACGTTCACACACGTCACAGCATCTGAGGACGTACAAGGCCAGGGCAGCGCGTCTCTGTAACGGCTTCACGGAGGCCACGCCTGGTGTGGCAGACATGTCAAGTCACCAGGCGAAAGTGGCTGCCAACACCTGGAGAGGCACACTCCCCACACCGTTCCTGTCCAGCTCCTCCTGTACATAATGTATATAAAGTATATATATAGTGTATCATGCTAGCTGGCGCGGTTACCACCTCAGGTACCTGCCACTCACATAAACTTTTAGAATGGTTGCCTAGTGCCCACTAGCAACTTTAAGTTTATTATGTAAATATTGTAGTGGTAACTAAGTTTAAAAAAAAAAAAAAAAGAGAGAGAGAGAGAGAGAGAGAGAGAGAGTGTTATCTGAGCTTTGGGGGGTATTTCTAAGCGGCGGGTTCTGCCATGAATTTTTTTTATATGCAATAACTTTGCTCTCAGAGGTCATAACATGTTAAAAATTACATCGTTGTACTCAGAATAACATAAAGAAATATGTTTTTTATAAGGAAAAACATATTTTTTGTATTTTTGACAGGTGTGATTTTTCCCCATTGTAACAGACGGAAAGTAAATCAACCCCCTGTACTTTAATGGTTAAAGTAAAGGGAAAAGCAAGAAATAATAAGAGAAAGCAAAAAATAATAAGAGAAAACAACAAAATAAAGAATACATAAACACAAACACTCACTGCGTCACTGCCTTCACCACTCACACCACAGTCAGTCACCATCTTCCTTTGAGCTTTTCCACTTTATCAAAAATCCACTTATCAAAAATAACCCCACATACAGAAGATGAAGGACATTTTGGGTCCATCTTGGTGAATTATAGGCAGACTGAAGAGATTCCATCTGTACTCAGTGCTGCCAGACAGCAAATAATGCATGAGAAGAGCGGAGCTCCCACCTATCGACCAGCTGTGGAACTCTCTGGCGTGCAGTTTGAAATTGCGTCTGGTGCTCAGTTTGAAAATGCGGTTGGGCCAAATCGTGTATAAGCAAACCATTCGTGCAAATTAAATTAATTATAATATTTTTTTTGTCGTGTTATAACAAAAACGCGTAAATCAAACAATCATAAATCGAGAGTTGCTTGCACAATAACAGGTTTAACGAAAGTAAAAACTATGAAGTTAAACATTTAAGCAGTTTAATTTAAGACCAAGTCATTATAATGTACACTAATGTATGTATGTAAGTATGTTGATGATCTTAAATTAATGAAGGGAGGGAGTGTGGAGCGGGAAAGACACTAGTCGGCAACCTATGGAATGTAAACAAAGGACGCATCATTGTACCGCATACAAAACCTATGTACCACATTTCCACAAGGCTTTCCATTTTATTCATTGCAGAGTCACGAGTTCGGGTGGTTCTTTTAGCTTGCAAGGAAGATATGGTCTCACCAGCCTTCTTAATAGAGTCTGCTGACTTGAAAATAGTAGAGACAGTAGATGGAGTGAAGATGGTGGTGAGCAATGCTATTAGTTTTCTTGCCTCTCTCATGTCTGTGAATAATATCCAGCTTCACTTCAAGAGTAAGAGACTTCTTGGTCTTCTTAGCAATGCTAGGCAACATTGCATGGCTGGTTGCAGGGCGTTTTGGTGTCATGTTGAGCAAAGGAAGACGAGCTGCTGCTGGACTCTGTTATTGTTTTGAACTAAGAGTAGGGAAGGTAGGGGAGTGAGTGGTGCACGTTTTGTCCACAAGAGGCTCTGGTGTATTTGAAAGCCTGTCAGCTTGCGTGATACGGCAGGGCTTTCAAACTTGGAAAAAATTACCTGGATAAAATTTCGTTAAAGTGAGTTTAGTGTTCGTTATACGAGCAGATGGTAGTAAAAGGAAACGTTCATTGTAGTAAAATTTCATTGTGTGAACGTTCGTTAAGCGGGGGTTGCCTGTACTCTCAATCATTCACACCTTTCACTAGTAAACTCTGGAACTCCCTATCTGCCTCTGAAGGCATTTGCTCCCTAATTTTGGCTAACCCTCTACAGGCAACTCCCGCTTAACCCTTTCCTTCCGGCAATCGTATATATACAATTGCATCAATGCGTCCGTAGCGACAGCGATCATACCGTAATCAAGAATTTTCACGCCTCAATTTTGAGCTCCAAGCGCGGTTTCTCGAGTCAGATGGTTAGTGGAAGTGTCTGGCATGTTTCCACATGTAGTGTTGTCACTATAGCTCTGGAAATTTAGCAGTAATTAAGCTATTTTCCCTTTCTCCGGGCGACACTTGGCAACCCCAGCGACCCACCAGGTGGAAAGCACCAGGATAAGTGCGAAGAGACATCCTGATAAGAGCGAAGGATCTCAGATCATAACTCACCATGGAGCAGGACAGAACATATGTATTTAGCATTGCTTCTGAGTTTGAAGACAGTGACAGTGAATATTTAGAAGAAGAAACTGAAGAAAGTGAAGACATTAGTGAGGACTCGGAAAGTGAAAAAAAATATTACCTATCATTCTTTCATGTTAATTTTTTCATTATCTTCGATTTTATAATAAAATGGTTGAAGGTAACTTGAGAGAGAGAGAGAGAGAGAGAGAGAGAGAGAGAGAGAGAGAGAGAGAGAGAGAGAGAGAGAGAGAGAGAGAGAGAGAGAGAGAGAGAGAGAGAGAGAGAGAGATCAACTAACAGGTTGGCGCATGAAAGCGTGTGTAATTCATCTCGGTCGCCTGCTGGTCACCCAGCCAGTCTTCCCCATTACGTGTGTGTGTGCGTGTGTGTGTGTGTGTGTTTGTGTGTGTGTGTGTATTTACCTAGTTGTATTTACCTAGTTGTAGTTTTACAGGGCCTGGGCTTTATGCTCGTGTGGCCCCGTCTCCATATCTACACTTATCCAATCTTACTTTAAAAGTGTGCACACTCGTTGCAGACACTACTTCTTCATCTAAACTGTTCCACGTCTCAATACATCTCTGCGGAAACTATATTTTTAATATCTCTCAGACATCTTCCTTTCTCAGCTTTTTACTATGCGATCTTGTGCTTCGGATGTCATATTCTTCTCTCAGGATCAGTTTCTCATTATCCACTTGGTCCATTCCGTTGATCAATTTATAGACTTGTATCAGGTCTCCTCTCTCCTTCTTTGTTCCAAGGTTGGTAGATCCATAGCCTTTAGTCTCTCCTCATATGTCATCCCTTCAAGTTCTGGGACCATTCTTGTAGCCATTTTTGTAGCCTCTCCAATTTTCTTATGTGTTTCTTTTATGAGGGGTCCACACTACTCCTGCATATTCCAATCTGGGTCTTATTATAGTATTTATCAATTTCTTCATCATTTCTTTGTCCATGTAGTGAAATGCTACTCCAATATTCCTCAGCAAATTATATGTTTCTCTAAAAATTCTATCAATATGGCTTACTGGTTGATTGTTTTCTTCCATCGTCACTCCTAAGTCCTTTTCCTTTTGACTTTCTCCAGTTCTACTCCATCTCCCATCTTATAGATTCCCACAGGTCGTCTTTCACTCTTTCCCATTTCCATGACATGGCTTTTGTTCACATTGAATTCCATTTCCCACTTCTTACTCCATTCCCAGATCTTATTTAGGTCTTCTTGCAGTATTTCACAATCCTCCTTTTGCTTTATAACTCTGCACAGTTTCGTATCATCCGCAAACAAATTTATGTAGCTGTTCACTCCTTCTGGCATGTCGTTAATATAAATGAGGAAAAGTATTGGTGCCAATACTGACCCCTGTGGCACTCCGCTTTCTACTGCTCTCCACTTGGACTTCATATCTTTAACTACCGTCCTTATTTCTCTCCCCCTCAAATAATTTTCTATCCATCTCAATGTGCTTCCTTTAAGCCACCCTTCTCCTCTAACTTCCACAGTAATCTTGCGTGTGGCACTTTGTCAAACGCCTTTTTAAATCCAAATAGATGCAGTCAACCCATCCTCTCTCTCTTGTACTCTATCAACTATTCTAGAATAGAAACTCAATAAATTAGTTACACAAGACCGTCCTTTTCTAAAACCAAATTGGCTATTTGATATTAATTTGTTGTCTTCAAGGAACTCGATCCATTGTTTCTTTATTATTCTTTCACACATCTTGCATATTACACTAGTTAGTGATACCGGTCTGTAATTTAAAGGTTCTTCTTTCCTTCCGTTCTTATATATGGGAACCACCTCAGCTCTTTTCCATTCTACTGGCACTGTTCCATTTTCTATTGAGCATTTTATGATGTTGTATATAGGACTTGCTAGTTCTTCCCTACATTCTTTCAGTATTCTGCCTGAGACTTCATCTGGTCCCATTGTGTGTGTGTGTGTGTGTAATTGTATTTACCTAATTGTAACATACGGAAAAGAGCTATGCTCGTGTTGTCCCGCCTCCATATCTATTAATGTCCAGCTTTTTCTTAAAATCATGAATATTCCTTGCTGACCACTTCCACGCCTAAACTATTCCATGCTTCCACCCTTCTATGAGGGAAGCTATATTTTTCACATCTCTCCTATAAGTGGCCATTTTAGTTTTTTCCCATGCCCTCTCGACATTCTTCCATTCCACATACACAGATCTTCCCTATCCATTTTTCCATGCCAATCATCACTCTGTATATTGCTATCAGGTCTCCCCTTTCTTCTGTTTTCCAGGGTTGGAAGTTGCATTCTTTTCAGTCTGTCTTCATAAGTCAAATCTCTTAAGTCAGGCACCATTTTCGTTGCAGCCCTCTGTACTTTCTCTAGTTTCCTTATGTGTTTCTTTAAGTTCGAGCCCACTGTATTGTTGCATATTCAAGCCTCGGTCTTATCATTGCAGTAATTATTTTCTTCATCATTTCTTCATCTAGATATACGAACGCCACTCTTATGTTCCTCAATAAGTTGTTAGCTCTTTTCCAGTCTTGGGGCACTACGCCTGTGTGTGTGTGTGTGTGTGTGTGTGTGTGTGTGTGATTCATAGCCTCTGCCATTTCCTGGGAGAGATACTCCATTTACTTCTAAACTTTCAATACTTTCTCTATTTTTGATGTTGTTGTTCAGAGAGAGAGAGAGAGAGAGAGAGAGAGAGAGAGAGAGAGAGAGAGAGAGAGAGAGAGAGAGAGAGAGAGAGAGCCAGTGTCAATAGTGTATTTCCCATGTTGAGAGAATGTTATTTGCCTGAAACTTGATATGAAAGGGATAAAATCTCTCTCTCTCTCTTCATTGAAGTGTACAATTTCCCATCCAAGATGAGAGAGAGAGAGAGAGAGAGAGAGAGAGAGAGAGAGAGAGAGAGAGAGAGAGAGAGAGAGAGAGAGAGAGAGAGAGAGAGAGAGAGAGAGAGAGAGAGAGAGAGAGAGAGAGAGAGAGAGTGTGTGTGTGTGTGTGCGTGCGGTGTCATCGCTCTCTGGGCTGTTTCTGGAAGACGGATCACACAGCAGGAGGAGGAGGAATCCTTGATAAGGCATAAACTGAACTTTCAGGGGTCACATCAAGCTACAAAGTACATCATTGTATTCAGAATAACAAAGAGAAAATAATTATTAGTATTCAAACAGTTTTCTGACAATTTCTAGGTATACCATTTTTAGCCGTCATAGCAAACGGGAAAATAGTTTAAGCGCCGGAAGGAAAGGGTTAACAAAGGTTCACACAATGAAATTTCGCTACAACGAAGGTTTCATTTTACTACCATCTGCTCGTTTAACGAACACCACACTCACTTTAACAAAGTTTTATCCAGGTAATTTTTTCCAAGTTTGAAAGCCCCGCCGTATCACGCAAGCCGACAGGCTTTTGAATACAGCAGCGCCTCTTGTGGACAACACATGCAACATTCACTTCCCCTGATCAAAACAATAAGAGCGTCAGCAGCAGCTCGTCTTCCCTCGCTCAACTTATCACCAAAATGCCCTGCAACGTTGCCTAGCATTGCTAAGAAGACCAGGAAGTCTCTTACTCTCGAAGTGAAGCTGGATATTATTCACAGACACGAGAGAGGTGAGAAAACTAATAGCATTGCTCGCCACCATCTTGACTCCATCTACTGTCTCTACTATTTCCAAGTCAGCAGACTCTATTAAGAAGGCTGGTGAGACCGTATCTTCCTTGCAAGCTAAAAGAACCACCTAAACTCATGGCTCTATAATGGATAAAATGGAAAGCCTTGTGGAAATGTGGTACATAAGTTTTGTATATGATACAATGATGCGCCCTTTCTTTACATTCCACAGGTTGCCGGTTAGTGTCTTTACTATTTCACTCTCCCTCCCTTCATAAATTTAAGATCATCAACATTATAAAGTTACTTACATACATACATTAGTGTACATAATAATGACTTATATTAAACTTTCTAAATGTTTAACTTCATAATTTTTACTTTCATTAAACCTTTCAGTGTACTATGATGCACTCTCGCTTTGTTTACTCTCAATGGAAGTTCAAGTCAGGGGTTAAACTTGTTATAATCGGTTCGCTTAACAAAGTTTCGCTTAACGAAGGTTTTTTTTAGGAACGTAACCCCTTCGTTAAGCGTGGGTTGCCTGTACTTTTCTTATAGAGAACCAGCATTGAAGTGGGCCTTTTTTTTTTTATTTTGTTGCCCTTGGCTGGCCCTCCGTCCTCCATAAAAAAAAAAAAGAAAAGAGCCACATCCCTCCACTAGTAGGTTCACAGGAATCACACCATAAGTTTTCATGGATGGTCACTCGTCCTCCGGCAACCTCCCTCCTCCTCCCTTCCTCTTCTACATTATCCATTTCTTCACTTAAAGCATGTACAAATCAAAATCATAAAAAAGAAAAAAAAAATTGCATTGAAATTTTTTTAAACTTGATATTTTGCTAAGAATAGAACAAATTACCTGATTTATAGATATCAATAGTCAAACTTTTTGATACTCGAACAGCCATTTGGAATGAATTAACCCTTCAATACGGTGACGCCTATGTGGGCGTCATGAAGCCCCAGTAGCATATACGGTGACGCCTACATAGGCGTCATATTTCTTTTCTGAGCTTTCTTCAGTTCAGTCGTCCCGTATAGTGTGTTGGATACCAACTACACACGCCGTATGCTGTCCTTGAAATCCTAATGCTCCTCCCTCCTTGTCTCCACCAATCACTAAAGATAAGCTACATGTGTCCCGCCTTGTGTCTAAAATTACCCAATGGCATAGACTGTTCCCATCTCTCTCTCTCTCTCTCTCTCTCTCTCTCTCTCTCTCTCTCTCTCTCTCTCTCTCTCTCTCTCCTCCCTCCCCATCTCCCTTCCTCCCTCCCCTCTCCCTCTCGAAGATAAGTTACATGCGTCTCGCCTTGTAACATTCGTGGCACACACACACACACACACACACACACACACACACACACACACACACACACACACACACACACACACACACACACACACACACACACACACACACACACACACACACACACACACACACACACACACACACACACACACATAAAAACAACAAATTTTCTAATCTCTCTCTCTCTCTCTCTCTCTCTCTCTCTCTCTCTCTCTCTCTCTCTCTCTCCTCTCCTTCCCTCCTCCCCTCTTCCTCTCGAAAGATAAGCTACATGCGTCCCGCTTCTGTCTAAAATATTAGCAAATGTCACACACTCTCTCTCTCTCTCTCTCTCTCTCTCTCTCTTTCTCCGAAGAGAGAAGCGTCCAATTTCCTCTTCGAAGGCGATATAGTGACTAAAAAATAGCAGCATAATACACAAGGTCGACAAGTATGACAAGCTTGCACGAGTCTCCCGCGCTCGGGCGCGCGGCACTACCACCCATATATCATACAGGCAGGCTTTTTTAACATCCGGCGCGAAGGGGTTAAGTTCAAGTATTGAGCCTCCACTGTACTTGGTATAGTAGAGAATGTTGGTTGGCTCTTTTTCTTGTCTATTGGCTGTTTTCTTGTATCTGTATATGATCTTGTGCTTTTAAATTCTACTGGGACTCATGACTCTATTTAACCCGTACAGCGTCAGAGACGTACGAGATAGAGCCCTTTTATCGAAAGTTAGATCTATTGGTATTGGTGGCCGCGTCCATCAAGTTCTGTCAGAGTTCCTAACGAGTCGAAGGCAGCGTGTGACTGTTGATGGCTGCCTTAGTTCTTTTAGTCCAGTTGTATCCGGTGTTCCGCAGGGAAGTGTTCTGGGACCTCTTCTTTTTATTATTTATACATCTGACATGTGGTGTGGGATTGAATCTAATATGGTTGCTTATGCTGATGACACCACTATATATGCGACAATTTCTTCCCCACAGGATAGGCAGAGAGTCGCTAATGTACTCACTCAAGATGTTTCAAGGATTCTGTCATGGTGTGATCAGTGGGGTATGAAACTGAACCCGAGTAAATCCCATAGTATGGTTATTAGCAGATCAAGGACACCTTTCCCAGTTCACCCTGATATTGTTGTCAACGAAGTACCTATTCCTAATTGTTCGTCTCTGAAGTTACTCGGAGTCACCCTTGATCCCAAACTTACTTTTGAGTTGCACTTGCGTTCACTTGCATCATCAGTCTCATGTAAAGTTGGTTTGTTACGCAAATGTAGGCGGATATATTCCTCTGATGATATTGTAAGAAATTGCTTTTACTCTTTCATACTGCCTCATTTTGAATATTGTCACTCTGTGTGGATCTCTGCAGCAGAGTCTCACTTAAAGCTTTTAGATAGAGCATTCAACCAGATTAAATTTCTTCTTCCTAATCTTGAGATTAATCTTCGGCATCGTCGTTTGGTTGGATCATTGTCCTATTTCTTCAAAATCATGTCTAATTCCAACCACCCGTTGCATTGTCATTTGCCTGCCCCTTCACTACCAGCACGTGCTACAAGACAATCCTTGATCATGAATGACCGTTCCTTGTCTGTGAATCGATGTAATACTTCACAATTTTCCGGTGTTTTATCCCAGTATCTGCTAGACTCTGGAATACAATTCCCAACGAGATTGTTAATTCTAGTAACATTGAAGCATTTAAAAAACGTGTGAATACCTTTCTTCTCTCTGAACTCACTACCTCTTAGATCTCTACCAATCTTCCTATTCTGTTGTTCATTCCTGTTACTTCCTTTCACTTATCGGTGAGGTGCCGCCCACTGGGCCTTTGGGTTTATGCAGTTATTCTTTCCAGTGGGTCGCCTTCATTGACCTCATAATAATAATAATAATAATACATCGGCTACTCTGAGCGAACCGGGCGTCAGAGACGTATGAGATACGTCGGCGAGCTTCCTCGTATTTTCGGAGATATTGCGTCCTCAAAACCTACTATTATACTGCCATCATGCACTGTAGACATTGCTCATGCTGCCTCCTCGTCCCTGCTAATATGAATGTTTCCTGTATTTATTTATTTCATATCTGAACTTTTGCAGTTTCTGCTGCCTTTAGCTCGGTGCAGCATGAAACTGACGCCTCAACTCCGCTAATATGAACGCAGCGTAATTTCCATTACTTACTCTTACCATTTCAGAAGTTTTTGATAACTGTTATATTGTGGTAGTGAAAACTTTGTATGACATAAATAAGAATTTTCTAATCGCTTTGTTATAAGGAAATACAAGTACAGTAAGGTCCCGAGTTACGTCAGAGTTACATTCCTGAAACATGACGTAAGTCGATTTTGTACGTAACTCGAGTTTTTGTACTTTCAAAGCATATTATCGAGTTTTCAACCAATAATTTTTTTATGGTTATTCAGGTAAGTAAAAGGTTATATTGTTATATTGGTATATTATTTACAACTATGTAGGAATATATTGATTAGGGCCACGAACGCGAAGGACTGCAGGTTGCCGAGAGGGGCGGCCTGAGGCCGCCAGGAGGGTGGGCAGGTCGAATGTTGTGACGCCCAGGGCGGACAGCTGGGAGCTTTGTGGAGTGCGGTAGGAGTAGAAGCGTTATATAAGTAAAAGGTTATATTGTTATATTATTTACAAGTATGTAGGAATATGAAACACAAGCTTGTTTTTGTTGTTGATTAAGGCCGCGAACGCGAAGGACTGCATGTTGCCAGAGGGGTGGACGCCTGAGGCTGCCAGGAGGGTGGGCAGGTCGAATGTTGTGACGCCCAGGGCGGACAGCTGGGAGCGTAGTGCAGTGCGGTGGGAGTAGAAGCGTGGGCAGCGGGGCAGGAAATGCAATAGGAAAGAGCAATAGGGATCAGCAGACAGGCGCAGACGGTGCAAGTGAGCTGCGAGTGTCGTGTGGCCCAGGCAAAGGCTCTGGAGTTGTTATTGTTGTGATAGGTGCGTGAGCCCTCAAGGTCGTCAACCTCCCCATTGTCATGGTAACGGGCTTCCCATTTTCATCTTCACTTCCTTACACACAGCTGCTGCCTCCTTTCTCATGTCTTTTAATTATGTCCACTTTTTCTTCTAGCGTAATGGTTTTCCTTTTCTTAACATCACTGCTATCACTCAGGAGTTTTCTTTTTGGTGCCATTGAGCAAGATACTAAGATAGTCAGCAAACGCAGATGTAGGAACACTCTTGCCAGGGGCGACGGCGTGGTGGAACTGAGGTACGTAGAGTGTTATATTGTATTCAAGCATGAGGTGGGCGGTGTGGTGGATAACCACTAGTGACGCCTGGCGGCCAACAATAACAATAAACCCCGCGCTTTACGATTTATAAATTTTCAATTTTTTAAATCTTAAATTCCCTTATAGTGGACTGAAGTAAGTGCGAGTTTGACGTAACTCGAGACCGACGTAACCTGGGACCTTACTGTACATATTACTCGGAAAATATTTGCACCGCGAAAGGCAACACTCTCTCGCGATATCTCGTGTCTATTTTTAGTCACAAGCACTCCCAAACAGCAAAACATGACATGTTTTTCTTTCAACTCAGGAACGATATTATGCATGTGTCCAACTTGGGCATCGACTGGTGAGAAACGAGGAAGCGAATAAACTAGTCACATAAGGCTTTGCTAAGTTGCTAACCTTAGCGCAAAACATCTCTCAACAATTAATACCACTTCCAGTCAGTTCTGGGAGGAATGACTGTCATTTTCATTTGTTTCACATCATTTAAATAAATTTTTAAAAAATCCATGATGTGGCCAGCACTGGCGAAATCACAAAGTCTCAGATCTGCTGATGCTGTATGGGTTAAAGACTAAAGACCCAGAGGAATACAAATTTTCTATCATGCAGTAAAGTTTACTCTCTCCTCAACCCCTGGCAGTTCATGAGTGATAAATCTGTCTTCCAAAATGCTGTAAATCAACACAGATCCATATGATCAGGACATAACAGTCTTTGGGCATAGGTGGTCTACTCCAGTGGAAAATTACTCACAGATTATCAAAACCCTCTTTAAGTGTGTGTCCTTTGTCATAATTGTCCCTTTCTAAAATGTGGCAAGTAGTTCTTTCTCAGCGAGTTGAAGTTACTTTTGACGCATGTGATATCTCCCTGCAGGTAGGTGAAACTGGGCGGCAATCTCATATTTGTTGTATCCTGCACTGAACTATGAAGGAGCTAATCTGAATTGGAGGTAACTGGAGAGGGACAGAACCTGGTATTACAAAAGTTGTTAAGTCCCTACAAGAGAACAAAAGGGCACTGTAAAGTTGACTTAGAGCCATGCCCCAGACTACATAGGTGACAAGCTAAGAAAGCTAGCCAAGTTCAAGGCAATTGTAAGAAGTGTGGAATCTCTGATCATAACAACAAAAAGTATTATTGGAATCTTCTTGTTGAGAGTACTTGCTGCTGTCACCTTCATTATGCCGGCATGCCTCACTATTCGATATTTCAATTTTCTGATTGTTATGAATTATGTCCACTCACTCATTTTTTGTTGTGCAGGCTCATTTATCCATTTTTAACCAATTACCAGAATGTAAACAAACCAAACACTGCAATCGCATCGCCATCCACGCCAGAGCTGCCACCCATCAAAACTCATTATCGCTATAAGCAGGGATAATTAGTGAACAGGATACTGCTTTTTTCATGCTTGTCTTTTGTTTGTCCTCTGTAGGAGCTGCCAATCCAAGGTTCAAGGTTCCACCATAGCTTCTGCAATGGCAGCACTGGATAAAATCGTTTCTTCCTTCATTAATACAAATGGTTCTTCCATATAAATGTTTCATTTTCCTTTCTTTGGTCTCAGATAATTATGCACTATTGTTTTTAGTAATCTTTTATTGGAAAGCTGGAAAGTGATCTCAAGCCACCTAGAGCATCAAGATCAAGATCAAGATCAGGCTTGTGTTCAGTTATGAGTGTTTGTTTTGTTAAAAATTCAGATTTATTGTTGGGTTTTATGAGTGATACAAGCGTGATGTCTTCCAAGCAGCCTGCAATACCTAGTGCTGGTGAATTGAAGACCAAAAGACCAAGGAAAAACTTATCTTAAGAGAAAAAGCTTGAAATTGTTAAGCACCATGAGGGAGCTAGGGAACCAACTTCATCATCCAATGTCTCCACCATCATCCAAACAAGCAGCAAGTGTGAGGAAAGCAGGTGAGACAGTTTCTACATTAATGGTAAAGACACTAATGAGGAAGAGAGAACTAGTAATGGAGGACATGGAGAGACTCTTAAAGCTGCGGATTGATGACCAGACATCCCGCTGAGTGGTACCTGCTATAGTCTGTTCCATCTAAGAAGTCTGCTCAGAGTAGAGCAGGTCACGTCGTTTACCTCCAGCCATACTGCCTAATCAATCTTCTTACATGTGTCTCTCTCCCTTATTTCCAATCCAAGTGCTATTTAAAAAGTTATATTTTATGTATGCTGTATATAGTAAAGGAGGCTACGCAGTACAGTGAGTGTTGATGTTTAGGATTATAACAACAATTTATAAATATTCTGTGACATGTGGCAGAGGTTTTTTTCAAATGTTGCCACGAAGTGGTCGTGGTGGTCAGTGTGTCCCCTTGAGTCCCTATCCTGGTTCCAGTCAGGTCAAGTGTCACAGTTCATGCCTCACTTCCTTTCTGGTTATCAAGCAAGATGGAAGCTACAACCCCAATTTCACTTCACAACATTTAACTGACGTCACTAGTAATAGACGAGATGCTCATATTGCCAGTTCCACGTCAGTTCACTGCTAGACTCCATGTGGTCCACCTGCTCTTCTTTCTGCACTTCAGTTGATGTGGTTTTCACTTCCGGATTTTTCAAGTCGTCCTGGTTAGTTTTCCGGGTGCATGTACATATATGATCCAAGGACATATATGTTAGCGCTGCTATGATGATACACATATATGATCCAAGGACATATATGTTAGCCCTACTATGATACACATATATGATCTAAGGAAATATATGTTAGCACTACTATGATACACATATATGATCCAAGGACATACATGTTAGTGCTAGTAAGATACACATATATAATCCAAGGACATACATGTTAGCACTAGTAAGATACACATATATGATCCAAGGACATATATGTTAGCACTACTATGATACACATATATGATCCAAGGACATTTATGTTAGCGCTACTGTGATTACACACGTGATCCTAGGACACATATGTCAGCCAGCGCTATGGTGATAACACTTTTGTGGATAACACATGGATGATCCAAGTACATATTTTGTTTACCTGTTGTTTTATCCGGCATTTTCTTCATTTTCTTTTCTGGAAGAGTTATGTCGGACCAGGACAAGGGCCATGGAACCCCGCAGCGTCATTCCTCCTCTTTCTCCAAAGGGAAAAGTCGTGAGAAGGACCCCCTGGACGGTACAGCCAAGCGGAGGAAAGCTTCCGGGGAAGGTAACAGTTCCCTGCCTCTGACCGTCTTGGTCGTCTTCCCCCCCTGTGGCTGGCCCAAATAATGTAAACATACCAGCCGCATCTCCACTGCAAGACGCCGAGTTGGGCCGTCTGTCTTCTTTGATTAGTGGCCTCATCGAGAAACTAGACAAGTCAGCAGGTCCTCAGGTGTCCCCGGGACACAGTGCCAACTTTAGTGGTTTCCAAGACGTCTCTTCATCGGAGGATGAGGCCGTTACAGCTCCTGACTGTCTGTCTCAGGCATCTGTGTCTGATCCACTGGATGATCTCGACACGTTCACCACCTCTCAACCTCAAGGTGATCCTGTTGCTGACATCGCCTTCCATAAAGCTCTCGAGGAGTTCACAGGCCATTTCCATGGCGAGGAGTTGGGTGACCTTTTGTCTGAGCACCTGGCCTCCATCCTCAACCTGAGTCTGAGATGCCGGTCCTCTTCTGGCAGTGTTAAACAGACATGTGACAGGATCAAGCTACCTAACAATGTGCTGAACTTAAAGGTGCCAGTCACCAACTCTGCTATCACCAAAGCTATGAGCATTGGGGCTAAGTTAGTGGACACCTGGCTTTCCCTCACTAATGGCCTGCTTGTGAAGGCTTTAGTCCCTATTGCACGTTGCATAAGCAACATTGGTGATAGACATGTTCAGCCCATTACCTGCTACCTTGAGGGCATTAATAACAGCTTCAGACTCCTTGTTTCTACTGTCAACTACATTAATCAGCTGAGGAAAGATGTGGCACGGATTCATGTAAATGACTCTGCTCTTGAAGAGTTCTGCAAATGGGAGTGTGAAGTGGGCCAGGATGACTTGTTCCCTTTCGACATCGTCAAGAAATGTGAGGAAATCCACAAGTCTAGGAAACTTGGGAGGCCCTCCTTCCATCCTCACAAGGGTCCTGGAAAACAGTTTGCCCCACCTTGCCAGATGAGTAGACACCCCTTCAGGCCTTCCTACCCACAACAGGCATGCCCACAGTCCCAGACAAGGCCTATTTTAGGCCAGAGACCTCCCCAGGGGAAGGGGAGGCCTGTGCACAGAACTCTCCAGTGAGCTCACTTTCGGTAAGCCCTCTTGTATCTACTTTGATTAACACTCCTGCAAATTTCCGTGGGGGTAAGATCTTTAATGCTAAGTTACAGTGGTGCCTTTTGTCTTCTGATAAATGGATTTATGGTGTGGTTCATGGGAAACTTCTAGTTTTTGTGAATGTTCCTATACAGAGTAAACCTCTGTATAGGACTCCGTGGCAGTGAGTGATATAACATAACATAAATAACATAACATAAATAATAGGATAACAAAGGGCCATCAGGGCCCATCTAGGTTATCCTGTATCAGTCGCACAGCGACCTCGTCATTAGTATTTAAAGATACACTTACAAGTACACAATACATTATATACTAATTCTAAATATTTGGCCCATTAAGAGGGCTAAGTCCTGCAGCGAAATCCTCTACAATTTGTGGTCCCCATACATGGGGATCATGTCTTTTTTAACTATAGCAAATTTCTTATAAAAACTATCATGCAGCGCTATACATAATTATAAATCTAATAAATTTAAGTACTTATCTAATCTGTTTTTAAACATTGTCAAACTAGTGCTATTTACAACCGTCTCTGGCAGTGAATTAGTAATGAAATACCGCGGTATTTCATTACTAATTCACTATCACTCAGTGTCAGAGAGTCCAGGTTATCCTCATGGCATGAGCATATATGAATACTATGATATGATATCCATTATAGCAGGCAATAGAGGAGTGAAAACAAATTTGATATCGTGGTGAAAGACAACCCGCCAAGCTAAAAAGGTCACAAGAAGAAGAAGAAGCGGCCAAGTCGCTGGAGTCTCCGCCGTCTGTGGCCGATCTCATCATCTCTGCTTTATTTTTTGGTATTCCATGTAAGATTTCACTTTATGCATTACAAAACAATCCTTTCTTGGGGGCAAGGCTTGTAAAAAGCTAATAGAAATGTTTTGTGAACATATACATATGCATATATAAGACAGTAACACCACCTCCAGAGGTGGTGTTCCCAGCAACCTCAGAGCAATCTCGTCACCGTCCCTCAGAGCGTTCATGGAAGCCATTTCACGGCAGGAGGTTGCTCTGAGGTTGTTAAAGAATCTTGGATCCAGCTCCAGGAGTGCTAGAAACAGACGGGGAGCCAGACAATCACAGCGAAGCTGCCGCATTCGGTCCCTCACCCAGCAAATTCAAACCCAGAAAATTTGCTAAAACGGATGTGGTTGTACATTATGCGGACTTTTTGGTCTAACTTTATATAGTACATTAAACCGGAAATTCATTAGACGAACGTTCGTTACCCGAAGTATTACTGTACTGTGTCACACCTATGACTCCTGAACTACCGAAGCACCTATCGCCACCACCACCACTCCTTGCCAGGATCGGAGCTGTGAAGCCGCCGGAGCTCGTATGTCATCAGCCACGTCAGCCACAGCCACGTATACTTCCCCCTCTCCACCCAGTTACTACCCCTCTACCCGAGTCTACTCATAGAGGTGGTTTTGTCGGGTTGAGAGAGAGAGGCTTCAGGCATCACCAGGCGCACCTGTTCTCCATTCCTCCTCTGTTATCGGGTATCATATTTTCTCCAGTGGTGGCTCTTTTATTAATTTGGGTTCTTGTTTACTTATTATGTTATGTGTTAGGACATTGCTGTTGGTATGTGTCACGTTCTGGTTTGGGATATTTAAGTTTTGGGTTGTTGTTTACTTATTATGTTATGTGTTGGGACTTTGCTGTTGGTATAATTTTCAATGTGTCATGTTCTAGTTTGGGATATTTAAGTTTTATTTGTATGTAGATTTATTGTAAGTAAAGTACTTTAAGTGTTTTGCCCCTTTCAACTTCACCTTTACCTGGAAAATTACTAACTTCAAAACCACTATACGATCCATCAGTTCTTTAATGTGTTACATGCCCACCTAGGGGCTCTGATTATGTATCTGGCACATGACATATTAATTTGGTGCCATGACCAGGATAATGACTAGTTGATTGCTTTTCACTACTACTTATATTTCTTTTAGCCAGTACTTTCATGTGTTATATATATATTTTTTGTGTGTGCGTGTTTGGGAATTTTTGTGGCATCTGGGTTTTTTCAGTGATTTTTTTTTCTGTGGAAAATTTTTTTTAATGTGTTTGTTTCAAGTGATTTTTTTTCTAGTGTTCAAGTGACTATTTGTTTGTTTTGCCACCATTTCTACCTTTTGTGTTTTTTTTTCCTCGGTGCTCTAATTCAGGAGTGTTTATAGGAATATATCCGTGGCAGTTGGTGAATTTCCTATCGCTATAGTGTTGTTCTATCCGGATATAATTTGTGTTTTGCCGTAATATGACTCTGTCGTTCATCCAGATTTCTTTTTGTTATGCTGTCCAAACTTCACTATCTAATCAATTGCGTTGTTCACTCCGGTTATCCAGGCCCTTCGAACATCATTATTGACTTATTTTCACTAAATATCGTGCCTGCTCTTTTCCAAGTATCTCTGTGCGTTGCCTTCAGAACTATCTTTTGCTAGGGAGTCTCAAGCTTAAAACTCATTCTCTCAGGAATCGTACCACTGTGTACCTCTCGCCTCTCAAAGACTCGCTAATAGTTCCACGTAACGTATCTGTAGGTGATTTAGGTCACTGATCACTGCCTTAAATATTTTTTTTTAAGCTTGCTGCATTAATCAAGCCTGTGTTCAATCTAAGTGCTTTTTGTACACAGCCAACGGTTCAGGCTCTGATAGGCATCCGGGAACTGGATTGGCTTGACCTCGCTGAACGCTATCAAATCTAGTGTAATCCTCGTGCGAAAAAAGAGGTCATAAAGAATTAGGTAACTGAAAGCTTAGTACAAGTGGGAGTGCTTCCTGGAGAAGCCATAGATGAGTTAACACCCTGTACATCCTCCGGTGATCAGACTCCTGGTGTTTTGACCAGCGAAAGAATCAAATTCAGATTGCCTCTTGCGGAGGGAATTCGAACCCCTCCCGCTATGGAACTTCAAAACCCTTCTAAAGGGGAGACCCAAACAACTCTCCCAGATGACAAACCGGCTGACATAGACAGGTTACAATCAGAATACAAGTTGCAGATAAGATGTTTGGAAGCAGATGAGAGGATAAGGCTTCGTGAACTTGAGGTCAAAGAAATACAAATAAGGCAAGAGCTAGAAATAAAAGGAAAAGAATTTCAAACACAAGAACTGATAAGTAAAACTAAGAATAGGTTCAAAGCTTCTGAAGCCACCACACTTTTACCTCCTTTTGACGAAACCAATGTAGATGGCTATTTCCGAACTTTCGAAAGTCTCGCCGCAATTAATGACTGGCCCGAAGCTCAGTGGCTCAAAATTCTGTACCCAAGGTTCACCAGGAAAGCTCAAAGAGTGTTCAACACCTTGGAGCAATTCGAGGATTACCAAACTGTCAAGAACAGTATAATCAAAGCATATGAAATAATTTCTGAGGCGTATCGACAAAAGTTTCGTGGTTTAACTAAGGTGTTTGCTCATACCTTCATAGAGTTTGCCACCGAGAAGAAAAGATTGTTACAAAAATGGATGGACTCTACAAACACTACAACTTTCAAAGATTTAGTAAATTTAATAGTTCTGGAAGAGATAAAAAATAAGATGTCACAAAACATCCTAAAACATGTGGAGGAGAAGGGAGCCACCACTTGGGAAAATGCTGCAGAGATTGCAGATTCCTATCCACTTTTGATGCGTAATCTTGGGAGGACGGAGAATAGGAGCCAATTTGCTAGGTCTTCCTCTGGCTATAACTTTGAGACTCGGGGTGATACAACTCACGGTTACGAAAACAAAAGTCACAGCTCAACCATCGTGTACACATATTGCAAGAAGCCAATTGCCCAATGTAAACACCCGAATTGTAGGATCGCTAACAAGCCCTCGACTAGTACAAAGCCGTTACAATTGTCAAAATCAAACAAACAAGTTTTCACTTGTAACAGTAAAAACTCCTCCCACCTCTTCAAACCTTTCCTACAGCAAGGACAAGTATCACTAGGAGACACAAGTACCCATTTTGACATTACTATTCTACGAGACACTGCTGCAGCTCTGACCGTTCTCGTTCTGGATGCTTTACCTGACATCAAAACTGTCTTCACAGGTGAAAAAGCTTTACTCACTGATCTGTCCCAAGATCACCCATATCCCCTTGCTAGTATGTACTTGAAGTGTCCTATACTGGTTGGATAGGTTGAAGTAGCGGTAGGAGAAAAACCACTACCTGTTCCGGGAGTACACATGTTGCTCGGTAACGACCTGGCTGGGGAATTGGTGGTTCTTACTCTTCGTGTGTCTGATACACCTTTACCCGCTAACTCCACTGCTAATCCTCTTTACCCCGCTTGTGCTGTTACTCATTCTCAAAGCAAGCTCCAGACTCCTGTTGCCAGCAAAGCTCTTGGGACTTCGCTGGAGAGCCTTAAGGTGGAAATTCGATGACTCGATATCAATATCGGTTTTTTGGCTCTCCCATTCCTATTTTTTCACTGAATTCAATAATATTTATACACAAGGTGTACGTTTATGGTGTACATCTTCAGTGTTAATTTGGTACAGAAATGTGGCATAGTTTTTTTTCAATAAATATTTTTTCGGCGATAAGAAAATAATTCAAAATACCATTATAAAATCAAAACTAATAACAGTGTGGCAATTTCCTCTTAACCACATATAATATACATAACAACAAATAAATGTCAGCATCGGCATACACATAACCTATGTTATAAAAATTTCATTACACGCCAAATTGTTACCTTTTTTTTCATAAAAAAATTTGAGTTTATAAGCCTGTTGTAAATTTATTTGAGTGAGTTCATGCATTATCATGCTGGCATTTGTTAAGATGAGGTTGTTGATCATTTTGCTGCAAAAAGTTTTGAAATTGACCAATTACTGAAAAAGTTATTCAACAATATATGCTGAAAAACTGAAAGTCGAGAAAACGCATTTTTCTGTGAACATCTTCAAAACCCCCACATAACTCACTCCAATATGTACCAAACTCAGATATGTACTTACATAATCCCTTGACAACTGTTTGGAGGCTGGTAGTGGCTGTTTAGATAGTTTCAGGCCATGTTACATCATGGGAATGTCGTCTATATAGCCTCTCTGAATGGTGAGCTCTCACTTGCCTGTCAGCCTTACAGGCTCCTGGTCCCGTTATTATCATATTAGAATATATAACATATCACTGATAGGTTCTGAATGGTGAACAACACTGTCACATTTGTCACACCGAAGATTTATAGTACAATCAAACAAATAACTTGTCACTTTTGCGGTGATTCCGTTGCCACATTCACATTTCACCAAATTGAAAATTGTTTGCAGTCTTTGTAATGATATCACTAACAAGGCACTATCCTCACTAGTTTGGTGAACTTCACTCTCCTCTGGTGGCAGGAGACTATGCCTGTAGCTTGCAGCAGACACGTGAGGGTCGGGAGTGGCAGGGGTGGTGGCGGCGGAGGTGGAAGCCTCGCCAGTACTACCACCACGTGTCTCAGGCTCCTCACTTTCTTCTCTTTTCCACCTTTTCAAGGCTTTCTGGCGGGCTGTTTCAACCTGAGTCTTTCTTTTACCACTTACACGTGGCATTGTCACAATTTGGGGACTCAACACGTGTAAAGTACGATCAACAGGTAGGCTGCAGGCACGCACACTTCCTAAGGCTGTATCAATTAGTACTGAGGATTTAGCATCTTCCTCACCCTCACTCAGGCTCACTGCCTGATCCTAAACTGTCGTACAAGTACATCACGCAAAAAAAAAAAAATAAATAAAACAGCTCAAAAAAGGAAATAAATACAAGCAAAACAAAGACTAGAAGAAAAAGGGCGTGTGCGCTTGGGTATTTAAAGGGCCGGCCCTTTAAACCCGCCATTACCAGGTAAGCAGTGCGTTATGCGCCTGGCAACTTCGGCCATAGCTTCCCTCTCCAGAGACGAACCCAAGTACCAAGTTTCCAATTTTTCAATTTTTTTGACCAAATTAACGAATTTCCCCCTTAACAGCAGATGTATTACAAAGGATGAGCTAGTAAAAGCACAACAAGAGGATGACTCACTAATCAAAATTAGGAACTCTGCTGTAGAAATTAAAGACCGGAACACTCTCCCCTGCTTCTACTATAATGAAGATGTCTTAATGCGAGCGTACAGATCTCCTGAGTTTAGAGATTTGGATTCATGGGCTGAGTTTCACCAAATTGTAGTTCCTCACTCTGTACGCTCTTCCCTGATTAATTTGGCACACGATGGTTTAGCAGGTCACTTTGGGATTAACAAGACCTACAAAAAATTGCTGATGCACTTCTATTGGCCTGGGATGAAACAACAAGTAAAAACTTATATCAAACAGTGTCACACTTGTCAAGTGACCAGGAAACCTTATGAGGTTATTCCACCTGCTCCTTTGAACCCTATACCTGTAACCTCAGAGCCTTTTGAAAAGGTGGTGCTGGATATAGTAGGACCTATTCCTAAAACCCGCAAAGGAAATCAATATCTGTTAACTATTATGGATGTCACCACCAGGTACCCTGAAGCTTTTCCTTTGAAGACTATGAATTCCAAAGCAGTATTAAAGCCTTTACTACACTTTTTTACCACAGTTGGCATTCCTAAGGTAATACAAACAGATCAAGGCAGCAACTTCACCAGCACCATTTTTCAGGAGGTTACGAGGGAGTTAGGGACGACACACATAACCTCGAGTGCCTACCACCCTCAGTCTCAAGGTTGTTTGGAGCGTTTTCACCAACCTTAAAATCTGCTACCAGGAAGTTTTGCTTTGAGCATGAACTGGAGTGGGATGAGTGGTTAGATTTTCTCCTATTTGCTATACAGGAATGCCCACAAGATTCCCTGGGGTATTCTCCTTTTGAGCTGTTGTTCGGGAGACAAATTAGAGGTCCTCTAAAAATCATAAAAGACAAATGATTTGACACTACTTCTACATCTATCTCAGTAGATACCTACATTCAAAATCTTCGAACGAGACTTGATAGCGCTCATTCCTTTGCTCTCAAAAACCTCATTGACTC
This sequence comes from Portunus trituberculatus, assembly GCF_017591435.1. Taxonomy (NCBI): domain Eukaryota; kingdom Metazoa; phylum Arthropoda; class Malacostraca; order Decapoda; family Portunidae; genus Portunus; species Portunus trituberculatus. Next base: position 666,640 of record NC_059303.1, read on the forward strand.
CCAACAGAGAATAACCAAGCAACAGCCAAAAGTCATTCTAAAACCATTTAAGCCAGGAGATAAAGTTCTACTGTTCCTACCCATTTCAGGCTCACCTCTAAAGGCAAAGTATAGTGGTCCTTATCTAGTCCAGAAGAGACTGGGGAAGGTCAACTATATTATTTCCAATCCCGATAGACATAAAGACACTCAAATGGTTCATGTGAATCTACTAAAGGCATATATTTCCAGAGAGACAGACAAAGACCAAGCAGCCTCTAGTGTTTTAGCGGTGGAGAGAATGAATCACGAACCACATTCACTTGAACCTGAATCCGAAGTCGACACCATTTTGGAAGATTTACCTCCTGTTCTGGGGAACCCTCTCAACTCATCTTGGCTGAGGAACCAGATGGAGTACTTAAAGAATTTATCTATCTCTTAAGTTAATAATATACAGGCAACCCCCGTTTAACGAAGGTTCACACAACAAAATTTCACTACAACGAAGGTTTCATTTTACTACCATCTGCTTGTTTAACGAACACCAAACTCGCTTTAACGAAGTTTTATCCAGGTAATTTTTTTCAAAATTTGAAAGTCCCACCATATCACGCAAGCTGACAGGCTTTTGAATACACCAGGAGCTGCTGGTACTAAGGCCTGCCTCTGGAAAATTCCTGGGATCCCTATAGAATAAAGATCAAGATCAAGCCTCTCGTGGACAACACGCGCAACATTCACTCCCCAGTCAAAACATAACAGCGTCAGCAGCAGCTTGTCTTCCCTAGCTCAACTTACCACCAAAATGCCCTGCAATTGGCCTAATGTTTGTAAGACCAGGAAGTCTCTTACTCTCCAAATGAAGCTAGATATTATTCACAGACACGAGAGAGGCCAGAAAACTATAGCAGTGCTGGCCACTATCTTGACTCCATATTATACTGTCTCTATTTTCAAGTCAGCAGACTCTATTAAAAAGGCTGGTGAGACCGTATCTTCCTTGCAAGCTAAAAGAACCACCTGAACTCGTGACTCTACAATGGATAAAATGGAAAGCCTTGTGGAAATGTGGTACATAAGTTTTGTATGCAGTACAATGATGCGCACTTTGTTTACATTCCACAGGTTGCTGGTTAGTGTCTTTCCCGTTTCACTCTTCCTCCCTTCATAAAGTTAAGATCATCAACATTATAAAGTTACGTACATACATACATTAGTGTACATTATAATGACTTAAATTAAACTACCTAAATGTTTAACTTCATAATTTTTACTTTCATTAAACCTTTTACTGTACTATGATGCACTCTCGCTTTGCTTACTCTCAGTGGAAGTTCAAATCAGGGGTTAAACTTGTTATAATCAGTTCGCTTAATGAAGTTTCGCTTAACGAAGTGTTTTTTAGGAATGTAACCCATTCGTTAAACAGGGGTTGCCTGTATCTTCTCTTCTAGCACAGTTCCCAAAAGTAACAGCTGATCTTCCTAGGACTTGTAACTTCATGCTTCACGACATTGAATTAATTCCTGGTGCTAGACCAATTAAACAAAATGCCTATAAACTCAACTTAGAGAAGAAAGAAATAATGAAAAGAGAAGTAGAGTGTCTTTTAACTAATAATTTGGCTGAACCTAGTTTGTCTCCATGGGCTTCACCCTGTATTTTAACTCCTAAACCTGACGGTTCATACAGGTTCTGTACTGACTACAAGAAGGCGAATTAGGTCACAGTTCGAGATTCATTCCCTCTTTCCCGCATCGATGAGATTGTTGATTCTATAGGTAGGAGTAAATTTATAGATTTATTAAAAGGCTACTATCAAGTGCGCCTCACTCCTTGAGCCACCAAAATCTCCGCATTTGTGACCCCCTTCGGCTTTTTCCAATATAAAGTGCTCAGTTTTGGTTTATGTAACGCTCCTGCAACCTTCCAGAGAATGATTACTGGTATTGTTCAGGATTTGGAGGGTACAGCTGCCTACTTAGACGATATTGTGGTCGTGGCTGACACGTGGCGGGAACACCTGGTACGTCTACAAAGGCTGTTCTGCAAACTACAGGATTCCGGACTCACCATCAACCTGGCCAAGTCCCAGTTCGGTCAGGGCTCAGTGACATGCTTGGGCCACATCATGGGTCGAGGCGAAGTGATTCCCAAGGCAGCCAATGTGGAAGCTCTCCTTGCCCTTCCCACTCCTACCACACATAAGGAGCTCCTGAGGTTCTTGGGAATGGCAGGCTTCTACCGACGGTTCTGCAGTAACTTTTCTACAGTAGCTGCCCCTCTAACTGACCTCACCAGCACCTCGGTCCCGTTCAAGTGGACTCCTGCTTGTGTCCAGTCCTTCAGTCGCCTCAAGACCCTGCTGGCTTCTCATCCTGTAGTCCAAGCTCCCAACTTCAGTCAGCCTTTCCATCTCCAGGTAGACACTAGTGGAGTCAGGGTTGAAGCAGTCCTTCTCCAGCCTGATCATTCCACCAGTGTGCTTCACCTTGTTGCCTACCATACAGCGAAACTGAAGAAGCATCAACGAGGATATTCTACCATCGAGAAGGAAGCTCTCGCTCTGGTGTCAGCCATCCAAAAATTTGACTGCTATCTTCATCTCGCTCCTCACACCACCATGGTATTCTCCGACCACAACACTCTGACCTTCATCCATTCCATGAAGGACAAGAATCAACGCATCTTGAAATGGGCCCTCTACCTCCAACCCTACCACTTGTCAGTCCAGCACATCAAAGGCGTGGATAACGTCCTCGCTGACTTCCTGTCTCGAGCTCCCGTGTAATCGACTGGCAACTCTTACCTCCTTCTCTGCATTACGGAGATCTTTGGCGGTGGGGTGTCACGCCTATGACTCCTGAACTACCGAAGCACCTATAGCCACCACCGCCACTCCTCGCCAGGATCGGAGCTTCGCAGCTCGGAGCTGTGAAGCCACCGGAGCTCGTATGTCATCAGCCACGTCAGCCACAGCCACGTATACTTCCCCCTCTCCACCCGGTTGTCGGGTTGAGAGAGAGAGGCTTCAGGCATCACCAGGCGCACCTGTTCTCCATTCCTCCTCTAACTGCTGAGACTCTGTCATCGGGTATCATATTTTCTCCAGTGGTGGCTTTTTTATTGATTTGTGTTCTTGTTTACTTATTATGTTATGTGTTAGGACTTTGCTGTTGGTATGTGTCACGTTCTGGTTAGGGATATTTAAGTTTTGGGTTGTTGTTTACTTATTATGTTATGTGTTAGGACTTTGCTGTTGGTATAAGTTTCAATGTGTCATGTTCTGGTTTGGGATATTTAAGTTTTGTTTGTATGTAGATTTATTGTAAGTAAAGTACTTTAAGTGTTTTGCCCCTTTCAACTTCACCTTTACCTGGGAAATTATTAACTTCAAAATCACTATACAATCTATCAGTTTTTTAATGTGTTACGTGCCCACCTAGGGGCTCTGATTATATATCTGGCATGTGACAAATGCCAGTCATACTGAATCTAAAAGAACTTGACGATCGTGTTGAACACATTCACTTTAAACTGGACACTCTCAAGGATGTGATACCTCTAATCGTCCCCAATTGTTTTATCATGTCTATAGATTTGACAGATGCCTATTTCTCAGTTTATGTTCGGTCAGAGGACAGGAAATGGCTTCAATTTATCTGGCGTAACAAGAAGTTCCGCTTCACTTGTCTACCGCAGGGTCTGACTTCTGCACCCCACATCTTCACTAAACTGTTAAAACCTGTCCTCTCGCACCTTTGTAAGCTGGGAATAACTATGTTCTGCTATCTGGATGACTGTCTTTTTATTGCTGACTCCACTGAGACTCTGAGGGTTCATATCACTTATGCCTTGCATCTTCTTGACTCCTTAGGGCTCACTGTGAATCTTAATAAATCAATTCTAACACCCACCCAAGAGATAGAATTTCTTGGGGTAATTTTGAACTCTGTAAACATGACTTCCACCCTGACATCCTGTAAGAAAGAACGCATAAAGGCACAAGGTTTGCTCCTTCTGTAAAGGGATGTTTCCTTACTTGCGCTCTCCTCTTTCATAGGTATGGCCGTAGCTTCTGACCCTGCTGTAGAGTTGGCCCCACTCAAATATAAGTAACCTAGAAATATTGCACAAAAGTGAGCTTGCTAACCACCATGGCAATCATAGCTCACCTGTTCTTTTGGACTGTCATGCCCGGGAGTTGGTTGCCTGGTGGGTTAATAACATAAATTCTCAAGTAAAGTCCCTACGATCCTGTCCCTACCAACTTGAAATGTTTTGTGATGCTTCCCTGACTGGTTGGGGTGCTGTGGTCAGGGATGCCAAGACTAGGGGTCACTGGGCTCATGATGAACTGAACCACATCAATTGTTTGGAATTGAAGGCTATCCTCTTGGGTTTACAGTCCCTTTGCAGGGATAGCAAGGACACTCACATCCACATCCGCTCTGATAATACCACCGCAATTGCCTGTTTAGATTCTTGTGGTAGTATCAAGCTTAGTCTTAACATGATAGTCGAACAGATTTTTGCCTGGGCCAAGTCGAGGGGCATTATCCTGTCAATACAACATATACAGGGATTACATAATTCAGAGGCAGACAAGGAATCTCATGTGAAAAACTTAGATGCTATTATCATGGAATCCTTCACTAGTCAAGGCTTATCATCAGACGTTGCCCGATTTTTGCTTAGTTCCTGGAAAGCAAGCACGAGGACTCAATATGGGCCACATATAAAAAAAATGGCAGTCTTTTTGCCTCGGCAGGGAAATTAATCCATTTCAGCCACCTTTAAAGGTTCTCTTAGACTACCTCTTATCTGAATTTAAGAAAGAAACAGGCCGAACTTACAGCTCAATGAATACAATACAGTCAACTATTTTGGCAGTAGCCAGTATCAATCATCAGCCTGTGTGACAGCATCCCTTGGTTGTCAGATTTATGAAGGCAGTCTTCCAAGAGAAATCCCTCACTTGGTCTCAGATTACATTGCAGGTCTTGGACTCAATGAGGAATTATCCAGTCATCGAGAAAATGAACTATTCTAATGCTTCTACTCTCTAGTCAATGTAGTCAAACTTTGCATTTATTAGACATTAGGAACATGACTATCTCAGAGCTTAGAGTCTCTTTCAGAATAGCTGACCCTCTAAAAACATCAAGACCGGGTGACCATATATCAGAATTGGTTTTTGTGGTTTATCCCACTGACAGGAGAATGTGTATAGTCACTTCCATTGTGAGTTACCTCAAGCGCACTTGTCTTTCATAGCTCTCTGATTCTGTGTACCATGCTACCCCTTTGTGGGTTTCCTTGTTCGTTTTGTTACTTTGGTTTTGTTTTGGGAGAAATAGATTGTTACTCCTGTTTTTGGACTCCTATTTTTCCTTATTCCTTTTCACTGGCATAGTAGGTTTGAGGAACCACTCTAAAGCTCTTGTCTACTATCAGTGACATCAGTTAAATGTCATGAAATGAAATTGTAGATTAAACGAATACTTACCAAGTGTGAAGTTTGATCTTGATTTCACGAACATTTAACTGCGTCACTGAGGTAGTAAATGCCCTCCCTGCCCATCCTTTTACTCTTGTTCGATCTGTTTGGAACTATAGCCTCTTTGCACACGTGTATACTGGCTGCTTCCTCAAAACTATGCTCTAAAGGACTGACGTGGAACTGGCGATACAAGCATCTTATTTACTACCTCAGTGATGCAGTTAAATGTTCGTGAAATCAAAATCAAACTTCACACTTGGTAAGTATTCGTTTAATCTAAAATTTTTACCTCATCTAGATGGTGTGGAAAAAAGTACAAAAATGAATATTAAATAAATAATATAAATTATATAGTATACATAAGAGAGAGAGAGAGAGAGAGAGAGAGAGAGAGAGAGAGAGAGAGAGAGAGAGAGAGAGAGAGAGAGAGAGAGAGAGAGAGAGAGAGAGAGAGAGAGAGAGAGAGAGAGAGGCTTACAGATAGGCAGGTAAGGAGACAATTTTAATCTGATAATTGGTGGTCGAAATGACAATGCCACACTCATGGAAGTTCTGGAATCTGCCACACCTAGAACAGACTTCATGGATGGAACAGACTATAACTTAACTGAAGATTGCTTTTTTTTCCTCTTGCCAGTGGATATAGGCCTAAAGGGGAAACCACTATATAAAAAAAAAAAATAATGAGCCTATAACACTACCTCTTTAGCTGGTGCAAAAAAGTGTTCTCTATCTTTCAATACAAGTTAGGCTTAGGTTACTCTCCTCATTAAATTAAATCCTATTGAACCTGAAGTTCACTATTTAATCATCATTACTCAATCTGGTTTTCAGAAACGTAACCCAATTGTAAAACGAGGGAAATCTGTATATTCACCCATTAGCTCCAATACCCATGTGTGTAAAACACAGAAACTAGTTTGACAGTAAATCCCCATCTCCTCTCACTTTGAGTCACAAGCTGCTAACTTCATGATAAGGGAATCTTATGATGGTGATAGCAGAATGGTATAGAACTTGTGTTTGGTTATGTGAACAGTGTAGTGGTGATGGTGATAGTAGTGGTGGTGGTGGTGCATGGAAGATGCAGAGGCTTACAGAGAGGATGTCCCTGTAGTGGTGGCCAGTGCCGCCCCTTCGCCCAATATCTATCATCTCCACCTCCACGTGCTCCATCTTCCCAGCCTCAGAGATCTTGACAGTAGAATTCATCTGGAAGTAGTAAAATTACATTTCATGTTAACAAAAGGCCATTTCTTAATTCTTCAAGAAATAGCACCGTTCCCAAATCAACATGCACTTGACACTCATTTATCCGGATTTCAATTAATCCAGACAGTGTCCAGTTAATAATTTAATAATTCGAGTCCAGACGGTGAATAAATGAATTGAAATATTGCACACCTTGCACACTTCCAGAAACTGCCAATAGATGGCAGCGCTGCTGTGGCAGGCAGTTGTAAATAAGTCTGGCTGATGCTAGTGAACACTGTGTATTGTCTGGTATCAGTGAGTAAGTTTGTGCATTTTCAGTGCCTTAGAACTCTTGATTATGCCTCCCAAGGGTGTTAGTTTTAACTTAAAAGCTGCAATTAATAAGAAAATTACAGGAAGAAGCTAGTGTTTTGATTGTTTGTGAGGAGTATGGTATGGCCAAGCAAACTATGTCAGACTTAAGTAAATCAAAAGATAAACTGGTAGAATATTCCACCAAGTACTGTGAGGATGCATCATCAAGTAAAAGTGGTGAAAATGGACCAAGGAAAAATGTAAGGAGTGGAAAAGATGCTGCATTAGATACTGCCTTTATAAAGTGGTATGTGCAGCAGCCAGAAAGCTGGCATAAAAATAGATAGAGAATTTCAAGGGGGGAACAATGCGGATACACCCAGCATCGCATGGCATGGTTGCATGATGTGGTAGTATATTAATTGTACTTCACGTCTATCTATCTTTTTCTTTTTCTGTGCACTCGGTAATTATTGTATATTGCGACCTATAAGTAGAGTTTTTAAGGTCTTTTTTTTACGGTCAAAACTAAAGGTTGACTTACAGGGTAGGTATAATACAGCAACCTTCAAATATGTATTTGCACCAGTAACATCAGCATACCAGAAAACTGCTACTGAACTTGGCCTAAGGGCTGTGTTTACATGTTATTCTAGTAAGACACGGTAAAAATCAGAAACTGCTACTCATGAGGACTGCACATACAATAATTGCCCGGGTATCCTGACTACAGCAGCAAAGGCCCTGCTGGATACGTGAAATATCCAGATACACAAAATTTCCTCTCCCAACCCCATATAAATTGAGAAAAGCATGTACATAACCCAAATTGGTATGAAAACAATGTATGCAAGCACATTAAATGTATACCATGATGACATATGTCACCATGCAAAGAAACAGTAGGCACTCCAGCCATGCTGGAATGATGAAGAATGCCACAAACTCGCCAAATAGTGTCACCATTACTCAAGCTGTCTGCGGGTGAGAGCGGGAGAGCATGGGAGTAAGTGTCGCTGCCTAGCGAGATCGATGGATCGCGTGCACGGCAGGTTTCAATACCCTTTGGGGGTAGCTCCAGATAGTAGCGTATTCTGGATATTGGCGATTCGGATACGCAGGCAATTACTGTACTGACAATCCGTAGTAAGTAGGAAGAATAACGTACCTACACAATAATGTAGTTTATTACTTTAGAATATCTTATTGATACAAAACACTGTGAACACTGTGTATTGTCTGGTATCAGTGAGTAAGTTTGTGCATTTTCAGTGCCTTAGAACTCTTGATTATGCCTCCCAAGGGTGTTAGTTTTAACTTAAAAGCTGCAATTAATAAGAAAATTACAGGAAGAAGCTAGTGTTTTGATTGTTTGTGAGGAGTATGGTATGGCCAAGCAAACTATGTCAGACTTAAGTAAATCAAAAGATAAACTGGTAGAATATTCCACCAAGTACTGTGAGGATGCATCATCAAGTAAAAGTGGTGAAAATGGACCAAGGAAAAATGTAAGGAGTGGAAAAGATGCTGCATTAGATACTGCCTTTATAAAGTGGTATGTGCAGCAGCCAGAAAGCTGGCATAAAATAGATAGAGAATTTCAAGGGGGAACAATGCGGATACACCCAGCATCGCATGGCATGGTTGCATGATGTGGTAGTATATTAATTGTACTTCACGTCTATCTATCTTTTCTTTTCTGTGCACTCGGTAATTATTGTATATTGCGACCTATAAGTAGAGTTTTTAAGGTCTTTTTTACGGTCAAAACTAAAGGTTGACTTACAGGGTAGGTATAATACAGCAACCTTCAAATATGTATTTGCACCAGTAACATCAGCATACCAGAAAACTGCTACTGAACTTGGCCTAAGGGCTGTGTTTACATGTTATTCTAGTAAGACACGGTAAAAATCAGAAACTGCTACTCATGAGGACTGCACATACAATAATTGCCCGGGTATCCTGACTACAGCAGCAAAGGCCCTGCTGGATACGTGAAATATCCAGATACACAAAATTTCCTCTCCCAACCCCATATAAATTGAGAAAAGCATGTACATAACCCAAATTGGTATGAAAACAATGTATGCAAGCACATTAAATGTATACCATGATGACATATGTCACCATGCAAAGAAACAGTAGGCACTCCAGCCATGCTGGAATGATGAAGAATGCCACAAACTCGCCAAATAGTGTCACCATTACTCAAGCTGTCTGCGGGTGAGAGCGGAGAGCATGGGAGTAAGTGTCGCTGCCTAGCGAGATCGATGGATCGCGTGCACGGCAGGTTTCAATACCCTTTGGGGGTAGCTCCAGATAGTAGCGTATTCTGGATATTGGCGATTCGGATACGCAGGCAATTACTGTACTGACAATCCGTAGTAAGTAGGAAGAATAACGTACCTACACAATAATGTAGTTTATTACTTTAGAATATCTTATTGATACAAAACACTGTGAACACTGTGTATTGTCTGGTATCAGTGAGTAAGTTTGTGCATTTTCAGTGCCTTAGAACTCTTGATTATGCCTCCCAAGGGTGTTAGTTTTAACTTAAAAGCTGCAATTAATAAGAAAATTACAGGAAGAAGCTAGTGTTTTGATTGTTTGTGAGGAGTATGGTATGGCCAAGCAAACTATGTCAGACTTAAGTAAATCAAAAGATAAACTGGTAGAATATTCCACCAAGTACTGTGAGGATGCATCATCAAGTAAAAGTGGTGAAAATGGACCAAGGAAAAATGTAAGGAGTGGAAAAGATGTTGCATTAGATACTGCCTTTATAAAGTGGTATGTGCAGCAGCCAGAAAGCTGGCATAAAAATAGATAGAGAATTTCAAGGGGGAACAATGCGGATACACCCAGCATCGCATGGCATGGTTGCATGATGTGGTAGTATATTAATTGTACTTCACGTCTATCTATCTTTTTCTTTTTCTGTGCACTCGGTAATTATTGTATATTGCGACCTATAAGTAGAGTTTTTAAGGTCTTTTTTACGGTCAAAACTAAAGGTTGACTTACAGGGTAGGTATAATACAGCAACCTTCAAATATGTATTTGCACCAGTAACATCAGCATACCAGAAAACTGCTACTGAACTTGGCCTAAGGGCTGTGTTTACATGTTATTCTAGTAAGACACGGTAAAATCAGAAACTGCTACTCATGAGGACTGCACATACAATAATTGCCCGGGTATCCTGACTACAGCAGCAAAGGCCCTGCTGGATACGTGAAATATCCAGATACACAAAATTTCCTCTCCCAACCCCATATAAATTGAGAAAAGCATGTACATAACCCAAATTGGTATGAAAACAATGTATGCAAGCACATTAATGTATACCATGATGACATATGTCACCATGCAAAGAAACAGTAGGCACTCCAGCCATGCTGGAATGATGAAGAATGCCACAAACTCGCCAAATAGTGTCACCATTACTCAAGCTGTCTGCGGTGAGAGCGGGAGAGCATGGGAGTAAGTGTCGCTGCCTAGCGAGATCGATGGATCGCGTGCACGGCAGGTTTCAATACCCTTTGGGGGTAGCTCCAGATAGTAGCGTATTCTGAATATTGGCGATTCGGATACGCAGGCAATTACTGTACTGACAATCCGTAGTAAGCAGGAAGAATAACGTACCTACACAATAATGTAGTTTATTACTTTAGAATATCTTATTGATACAAAACACTGTGAACACTGTGTATTGTCTGGTATCAGTGAGTAAGTTTGTGCATTTTCAGTGCCTTAGAACTCTTGATTATGCCTCCCAAGGGTGTTAGTTTTAACTTAAAAGCTGCAATTAATAAGAAAATTACAGGAAGAAGCTAGTGTTTTGATTGTTTGTGAGGAGTATGGTATGGCCAAGCAAACTATGTCAGACTTAAGTAAATCAAAAGATAAACTGGTAGAATATTCCACCAAGTACTGTGAGGATGCATCATCAAGTAAAAGTGGTGAAAATGGACCAAGGAAAAATGTAAGGAGTGGAAAAGATGCTGCATTAGATACTGCCTTTATAAAGTGGTATGTGCAGCAGCCAGAAAGCTGGCATAAAAATAGATAGAGAATTTCAAGGGGGAACAATGCGGATACACCCAGCATCGCATGGCATGGTTGCATGATGTGGTAGTATATTAATTGTACTTCACGTCTATCTATCTTTTTCTTTTTCTGTGCACTCGGTAATTATTGTATATTGCGACCTATAAGTAGAGTTTTAAGGTCTTTTACGGTCAAAACTAAAGGTTGACTTACAGGGTAGGTATAATACAGCAACCTTCAAATATGTATTTGCACCAGTAACATCAGCATACCAGAAAACTGCTACTGAACTTGGCCTAAGGGCTGTGTTTACATGTTATTCTAGTAAGACACGGTAAAAATCAGAAACTGCTACTCATGAGGACTGCACATACAATAATTGCCCGGTATCCTGACTACAGCAGCAAAGGCCCTGCTGGATACGTGAAATATCCAGATACACAAAATTTCCTCTCCCAACCCCATATAAATTGAGAAAAGCATGTACATAACCCAAATTGGTATGAAAACAATGTATGCAAGCACATTAATGTATACCATGATGACATATGTCACCATGCAAAGAAACAGTAGGCACTCCAGCCATGCTGGAATGATGAAGAATGCCACAAACTCGCCAAATAGTGTCACCATTACTCAAGCTGTCTGCGGGTGAGAGCGGGAGAGCATGGGAGTAAGTGTCGCTGCCTAGCGAGATCGATGGATCGCGTGCACGGCAGGTTTCAATACCCTTTGGGGGTAGCTCCAGATAGTAGCGTATTCTGGATATTGGCGATTCGGATACGCAGGCAATTACTGTACTGACAATCCGTAGTAAGTAGGAAGAATAACGTACCTACACAATAATGTAGTTTATTACTTTAGAATATCTTATTGATACAAAACACTGTGAACACTGTGTATTGTCTGGTATCAGTGAGTAAGTTTGTGCATTTTCAGTGCCTTAGAACTCTTGATTATGCCTCCCAAGGGTGTTAGTTTTAACTTAAAAGCTGCAATTAATAAGAAAATTACAGGAAGAAGCTAGTGTTTTGATTGTTTGTGAGGAGTATGGTATGGCCAAGCAAACTATGTCAGACTTAAGTAAATCAAAAGATAAACTGGTAGAATATTCCACCAAGTACTGTGAGGATGCATCATCAAGTAAAAGTGGTGAAAATGGACCAAGGAAAAATGTAAGGAGTGGAAAAGATGCTGCATTAGATACTGCCTTTATAAAGTGGTATGTGCAGCAGCCAGAAAGCTGGCATAAAAATAGATAGAGAATTTCAAGGGGGAACAATGCGGATACACCCAGCATCGCATGGCATGGTTGCATGATGTGGTAGTATATTAATTGTACTTCACGTCTATCTATCTTTTTCTTTTTCTGTGCACTCGGTAATTATTGTATATTGCGACCTATAAGTAGAGTTTTAAGGTCTTTTACGGTCAAAACTAAAGGTTGACTTACAGGGTAGGTATAATACAGCAACCTTCAAATATGTATTTGCACCAGTAACATCAGCATACCAGAAAACTGCTACTGAACTTGGCCTAAGGGCTGTGTTTACATGTTATTCTAGTAAGACACGGTAAAAATCAGAAACTGCTACTCATGAGGACTGCACATACAATAATTGCCCGGGTATCCTGACTACAGCAGCAAAGGCCCTGCTGGATACGTGAAATATCCAGATACACAAAATTTCCTCTCCCAACCCCATATAAATTGAGAAAAGCATGTACATAACCCAAATTGGTATGAAAACAATGTATGCAAGCACATTAATGTATACCATGATGACATATGTCACCATGCAAAGAAACAGTAGGCACTCCAGCCATGCTGGAATGATGAAGAATGCCACAAACTCGCCAAATAGTGTCACCATTACTCAAGCTGTCTGCGGGTGAGAGCGGGAGAGCATGGGAGTAAGTGTCGCTGCCTAGCGAGATCGATGGATCGCGTGCACGGCAGGTTTCAATACCCTTTGGGGGTAGCTCCAGATAGTAGCGTATTCTGAATATTGGCGATTCGGATACGCAGGCAATTACTGTACTGACAATCCGTAGTAAGTAGGAAGAATAACGTACCTACACAATAATGTAGTTTATTACTTTAGAATATCTTATTGATACAAAACACTGTGAACACTGTGTATTGTCTGGTATCAGTGAGTAAGTTTGTGCATTTTCAGTGCCTTAGAACTCTTGATTATGCCTCCCAAGGGTGTTAGTTTTAACTTAAAAGCTGCAATTAATAAGAAAATTACAGGAAGAAGCTAGTGTTTTGATTGTTTGTGAGGAGTATGGTATGGCCAAGCAAACTATGTCAGACTTAAGTAAATCAAAAGATAAACTGGTAGAATATTCCACCAAGTACTGTGAGGATGCATCATCAAGTAAAAGTGGTGAAAATGGACCAAGGAAAAATGTAAGGAGTGGAAAAGATGCTGCATTAGATACTGCCTTTATAAAGTGGTATGTGCAGCAGCCAGAAAGCTGGCATAAAAATAGATAGAGAATTTCAAGGGGGAACAATGCGGATACACCCAGCATCGCATGGCATGGTTGCATGATGTGGTAGTATATTAATTGTACTTCACGTCTATCTATCTTTTCTTTTCTGTGCACTCGGTAATTATTGTATATTGCGACCTATAAGTAGAGTTTTTAAGGTCTTTTTTACGGTCAAAACTAAAGGTTGACTTACAGGGTAGGTATAATACAGCAACCTTCAAATATGTATTTGCACCAGTAACATCAGCATACCAGAAAACTGCTACTGAACTTGGCCTAAGGGCTGTGTTTACATGTTATTCTAGTAAGACACGGTAAAAATCAGAAACTGCTACTCATGAGGACTGCACATACAATAATTGCCCGGGTATCCTGACTACAGCAGCAAAGGCCCTGCTGGATACGTGAAATATCCAGATACACAAAATTTCCTCTCCCAACCCCATATAAATTGAGAAAAGCATGTACATAACCCAAATTGGTATGAAAACAATGTATGCAAGCACATTAATGTATACCATGATGACATATGTCACCATGCAAAGAAACAGTAGGCACTCCAGCCATGCTGGAATGATGAAGAATGCCACAAACTCGCCAAATAGTGTCACCATTACTCAAGCTGTCTGCGGGTGAGAGCGGAGAGCATGGGAGTAAGTGTCGCTGCCTAGCGAGATCGATGGATCGCGTGCACGGCAGGTTTCAATACCCTTTGGGGGTAGCTCCAGATAGTAGCGTATTCTGGATATTGGCGATTCGGATACGCAGGCAATTACTGTACTGACAATCCGTAGTAAGTAGGAAGAATAACGTACCTACACAATAATGTAGTTTATTACTTTAGAATATCTTATTGATACAAAACACTGTGAACACTGTGTATTGTCTGGTATCAGTGAGTAAGTTTGTGCATTTTCAGTGCCTTAGAACTCTTGATTATGCCTCCCAAGGGTGTTAGTTTTAACTTAAAAGCTGCAATTAATAAGAAAATTACAGGAAGAAGCTAGTGTTTTGATTGTTTGTGAGGAGTATGGTATGGCCAAGCAAACTATGTCAGACTTAAGTAAATCAAAAGATAAACTGGTAGAATATTCCACCAAGTACTGTGAGGATGCATCATCAAGTAAAAGTGGTGAAAATGGACCAAGGAAAAATGTAAGGAGTGGAAAAGATGCTGCATTAGATACTGCCTTTATAAAGTGGTATGTGCAGCAGCCAGAAAGCTGGCATAAAAATAGATAGAGAATTTCAAGGGGGAACAATGCGGATACACCCAGCATCGCATGGCATGGTTGCATGATGTGGTAGTATATTAATTGTACTTCACGTCTATCTATCTTTTCTTTTCTGTGCACTCGGTAATTATTGTATATTGCGACCTATAAGTAGAGTTTTTAAGGTCTTTTTTACGGTCAAAACTAAAGGTTGACTTACAGGGTAGGTATAATACAGCAACCTTCAAATATGTATTTGCACCAGTAACATCAGCATACCAGAAAACTGCTACTGAACTTGGCCTAAGGGCTGTGTTTACATGTTATTCTAGTAAGACACGGTAAAAATCAGAAACTGCTACTCATGAGGACTGCACATACAATAATTGCCCGGGTATCCTGACTACAGCAGCAAAGGCCCTGCTGGATACGTGAAATATCCAGATACACAAAATTTCCTCTCCCAACCCCATATAAATTGAGAAAAGCATGTACATAACCCAAATTGGTATGAAAACAATGTATGCAAGCACATTAATGTATACCATGATGACATATGTCACCATGCAAAGAAACAGTAGGCACTCCAGCCATGCTGGAATGATGAAGAATGCCACAAACTCGCCAAATAGTGTCACCATTACTCAAGCTGTCTGCGGGTGAGAGCGGAGAGCATGGGAGTAAGTGTCGCTGCCTAGCGAGATCGATGGATCGCGTGCACGGCAGGTTTCAATACCCTTTGGGGGTAGCTCCAGATAGTAGCGTATTCTGAATATTGGCGATTCGGATACGCAGGCAATTACTGTACTGACAATCCGTAGTAAGTAGGAAGAATAACGTACCTACACAATAATGTAGTTTATTACTTTAGAATATCTTATTGATACAAAACACTGTGAACACTGTGTATTGTCTGGTATCAGTGAGTAAGTTTGTGCATTTTCAGTGCCTTAGAACTCTTGATTATGCCTCCCAAGGGTGTTAGTTTTAACTTAAAAGCTGCAATTAATAAGAAAATTACAGGAAGAAGCTAGTGTTTTGATTGTTTGTGAGGAGTATGGTATGGCCAAGCAAACTATGTCAGACTTAAGTAAATCAAAAGATAAACTGGTAGAATATTCCACCAAGTACTGTGAGGATGCATCATCAAGTAAAAGTGGTGAAAATGGACCAAGGAAAAATGTAAGGAGTGGAAAAGATGCTGCATTAGATACTGCCTTTATAAAGTGGTATGTGCAGCAGCCAGAAAGCTGGCATAAAAATAGATAGAGAATTTCAAGGGGGAACAATGCGGATACACCCAGCATCGCATGGCATGGTTGCATGATGTGGTAGTATATTAATTGTACTTCACGTCTATCTTTTTCTTTTTCTGTGCACTCGGTAATTATTGTATATTGCGACCTATAAGTAGAGTTTTTAAGGTCTTTTTTACGGTCAAAACTAAAGGTTGACTTACAGGGTAGGTATAATACAGCAACCTTCAAATATGTATTTGCACCAGTAACATCAGCATACCAGAAAACTGCTACTGAACTTGGCCTAAGGGCTGTGTTTACATGTTATTCTAGTAAGACACGGTAAAAATCAGAAACTGCTACTCATGAGGACTGCACATACAATAATTGCCCGGTATCCTGACTACAGCAGCAAAGGCCCTGCTGGATACGTGAAATATCCAGATACACAAAATTTCCTCTCCCAACCCCATATAAATTGAGAAAAGCATGTACATAACCCAAATTGGTATGAAAACAATGTATGCAAGCACATTAATGTATACCATGATGACATATGTCACCATGCAAAGAAACAGTAGGCACTCCAGCCATGCTGGAATGATGAAGAATGCCACAAACTCGCCAAATAGTGTCACCATTACTCAAGCTGTCTGCGGGTGAGAGCGGGAGAGCATGGGAGTAAGTGTCGCTGCCTAGCGAGATCGATGGATCGCGTGCACGGCAGGTTTCAATACCCTTTGGGGGTAGCTCCAGATAGTAGCGTATTCTGAATATTGGCGATTCGGATACGCAGGCAATTACTGTACTGACAATCCGTAGTAAGTAGGAAGAATAACGCACCTACACAATAATGTAGTTTATTACTTTAGAATATCTTATTGATACAAAACACTGTGAACACTGTGTATTGTCTGGTATCAGTGAGTAAGTTTGTGCATTTTCAGTGCCTTAGAACTCTTGATTATGCCTCCCAAGGGTGTTAGTTTTAACTTAAAAGCTGCAATTAATAAGAAAATTACAGGAAGAAGCTAGTGTTTTGATTGTTTGTGAGGAGTATGGTATGGCCAAGCAAACTATGTCAGACTTAAGTAAATCAAAAGATAAACTGGTAGAATATTCCACCAAGTACTGTGAGGATGCATCATCAAGTAAAAGTGGTGAAAATGGACCAAGGAAAAATGTAAGGAGTGGAAAAGATGCTGCATTAGATACTGCCTTTATAAAGTGGTATGTGCAGCAGCCAGAAAGCTGGCATAAAAATAGATAGAGAATTTCAAGGGGGGAACAATGCGGATACACCCAGCATCGCATGGCATGGTTGCATGATGTGGTAGTATATTAATTGTACTTCACGTCTATCTTTTTCTTTTTCTGTGCACTCGGTAATTATTGTATATTGCGACCTATAAGTAGAGTTTTTAAGGTCTTTTTTTTACGGTCAAAACTAAAGGTTGACTTACAGGGTAGGTATAATACAGCAACCTTCAAATATGTATTTGCACCAGTAACATCAGCATACCAGAAAACTGCTACTGAACTTGGCCTAAGGGCTGTGTTTACATGTTATTCTAGTAAGACACGGTAAAAATCAGAAACTGCTACTCATGAGGACTGCACATACAATAATTGCCCGGGTATCCTGACTACAGCAGCAAAGGCCCTGCTGGATACGTGAAATATCCAGATACACAAAATTTCCTCTCCCAACCCCATATAAATTGAGAAAAGCATGTACATAACCCAAATTGGTATGAAAACAATGTATGCAAGCACATTAATGTATACCATGATGACATATGTCACCATGCAAAGAAACAGTAGGCACTCCAGCCATGCTGGAATGATGAAGAATGCCACAAACTCGCCAAATAGTGTCACCATTACTCAAGCTGTCTGCGGGTGAGAGCGGGAGAGCATGGGAGTAAGTGTCGCTGCCTAGCGAGATCGATGGATCGCGTGCACGGCAGGTTTCAATACCCTTTGGGGGTAGCTCCAGATAGTAGCGTATTCTGGATATTGGCGATTCGGATACGCAGGCAATTACTGTACTGACAATCCGTAGTAAGTAGGAAGAATAACGTACCTACACAATAATGTAGTTTATTACTTTAGAATATCTTATTGATACAAAACACTGTGAACACTGTGTATTGTCTGGTATCAGTGAGTAAGTTTGTGCATTTTCAGTGCCTTAGAACTCTTGATTATGCCTCCCAAGGATGTTAGTTTTAACTTAAAAGCTGCAATTAATAAGAAAATTACAGGAAGAAGCTAGTGTTTTGATTGTTTGTGAGGAGTATGGTATGGCCAAGCAAACTATGTCAGACTTAAGTAAATCAAAAGATAAACTGGTAGAATATTCCACCAAGTACTGTGAGGATGCATCATCAAGTAAAAGTGGTGAAAATGGACCAAGGAAAAATGTAAGGAGTGGAAAAGATGCTGCATTAGATACTGCCTTTATAAAGTGGTATGTGCAGCAGCCAGAAAGCTGACATAAAATAGATAGAGAATTTCAAGGGGGAACAATGCGGATACACCCAGCATCGCATGGCATGGTTGCATGATGTGGTAGTATATTAATTGTACTTCACGTCTATCTATCTTTTCTTTTCTGTGCACTCGGTAATTATTGTATATTGCGACCTATAAGTAGAGTTTTAAGGTCTTTTACGGTCAAAACTAAAGGTTGACTTACAGGGTAGGTATAATACAGCAACCTTCAAATATGTATTTGCACCAGTAACATCAGCATACCAGAAAACTGCTACTGAACTTGGCCTAAGGGCTGTGTTTACATGTTATTCTAGTAAGACACGGTAAAAATCAGAAACTGCTACTCATGAGGACTGCACATACAATAATTGCCCGGGTATCCTGACTACAGCAGCAAAGGCCCTGCTGGATACGTGAAATATCCAGATACACAAAATTTCCTCTCCCAACCCCATATAAATTGAGAAAAGCATGTACATAACCCAAATTGGTATGAAAACAATGTATGCAAGCACATTAAATGTATACCATGATGACATATGTCACCATGCAAAGAAACAGTAGGCACTCCAGCCATGCTGGAATGATGAAGAATGCCACAAACTCGCCAAATAGTGTCACCATTACTCAAGCTGTCTGCGGGTGAGAGCGGGAGAGCATGGGAGTAAGTGTCGCTGCCTAGCGAGATCGATGGATCGCGTGCACGGCAGGTTTCAATACCCTTTGGGGGTAGCTCCAGATAGTAGCGTATTCTGGATATTGGCGATTCGGATACGCAGGCAATTACTGTACTGACAATCCGTAGTAAGTAGGAAGAATAACGTACCTACACAATAATGTAGTTTATTACTTTAGAATATCTTATTGATACAAAACACTGTGAACACTGTGTATTGTCTGGTATCAGTGAGTAAGTTTGTGCATTTTCAGTGCCTTAGAACTCTTGATTATGCCTCCCAAGGGTGTTAGTTTTAACTTAAAAGCTGCAATTAATAAGAAAATTACAGGAAGAAGCTAGTGTTTTGATTGTTTGTGAGGAGTATGGTATGGCCAAGCAAACTATGTCAGACTTAAGTAAATCAAAAGATAAACTGGTAGAATATTCCACCAAGTACTGTGAGGATGCATCATCAAGTAAAAGTGGTGAAAATGGACCAAGGAAAAATGTAAGGAGTGGAAAAGATGTTGCATTAGATACTGCCTTTATAAAGTGGTATGTGCAGCAGCCAGAAAGCTGGCATAAAATAGATAGAGAATTTCAAGGGGGAACAATGCGGATACACCCAGCATCGCATGGCATGGTTGCATGATGTGGTAGTATATTAATTGTACTTCACGTCTATCTATCTTTTTCTTTTTCTGTGCACTCGGTAATTATTGTATATTGCGACCTATAAGTAGAGTTTTTAAGGTCTTTTTTACGGTCAAAACTAAAGGTTGACTTACAGGGTAGGTATAATACAGCAACCTTCAAATATGTATTTGCACCAGTAACATCAGCATACCAGAAAACTGCTACTGAACTTGGCCTAAGGGCTGTGTTTACATGTTATTCTAGTAAGACACGGTAAAATCAGAAACTGCTACTCATGAGGACTGCACATACAATAATTGCCCGGGTATCCTGACTACAGCAGCAAAGGCCCTGCTGGATACGTGAAATATCCAGATACACAAAATTTCCTCTCCCAACCCCATATAAATTGAGAAAAGCATGTACATAACCCAAATTGGTATGAAAACAATGTATGCAAGCACATTAAATGTATACCATGATGACATATGTCACCATGCAAAGAAACAGTAGGCACTCCAGCCATGCTGGAATGATGAAGAATGCCACAAACTTGCCAAATAGTGTCACCATTACTCAAGCTGTCTGCGGGTGAGAGCGGGAGAGCATGGGAGTAAGTGTCGCTGCCTAGCGAGATCGATGGATCGCGTGCACGGCAGGTTTCAATACCCTTTGGGGGTAGCTCCAGATAGTAGCGTATTCTGAATATTGGCGATTCGGATACGCAGGCAATTACTGTACTGACAATCCGTAGTAAGTAGGAAGAATAACGTACCTACACAATAATGTAGTTTATTACTTTAGAATATCTTATTGATACAAAACACTGTGAACACTGTGTATTGTCTGGTATCAGTGAGTAAGTTTGTGCATTTTCAGTGCCTTAGAACTCTTGATTATGCCTCCCAAGGGTGTTAGTTTTAACTTAAAAGCTGCAATTAATAAGAAAATTACAGGAAGAAGCTAGTGTTTTGATTGTTTGTGAGGAGTATGGTATGGCCAAGCAAACTATGTCAGACTTAAGTAAATCAAAAGATAAACTGGTAGAATATTCCGCCAAGTACTGTGAGGATGCATCATCAAGTAAAAGTGGTGAAAATGGACCAAGGAAAAATGTAAGGAGTGGAAAAGATGCTGCATTAGATACTGCCTTTATAAAGTGGTATGTGCAGCAGCCAGAAAGCTGGCATAAAAATAGATAGAGAATTTCAAGGGGGAACAATGCGGATACACTCAGCATCGCATGGCATGGTTGCATGATGTGGTAGTATATTAATTGTACTTCACGTCTATCTTTTTCTTTTTCTGTGCACTCGGTAATTATTGTATATTGCGACCTATAAGTAGAGTTTTTAAGGTCTTTTACGGTCAAAACTAAAGGTTGACTTACAGGGTAGGTATAATACAGCAACCTTCAAATATGTATTTGCACCAGTAACATCAGCATACCAGAAAACTGCTAAAAAACTTGGCCTACGGGCTGTGTTTACATGTTATTCTAGTAAGACACGGTAAAAATCAGAAACTGCTACTCATGAGGACTGCACATACAATAATTGCCCGGGTATCCTGACTACAGCAGCAAAGGCCCTGCTGGATACGTGAAATATCCAGATACACAAAATTTCCTCTCCCAACCCCATATAAATTGAGAAAAGCATGTACATAACCCAAATTGGTATGAAAACAATGTATGCAAGCACATTAAATGTATACCATGATGACATATGTCACCATGCAAAGAAACAGTAGGCACTCCAGCCATGCTGGAATGATGAAGAATGCCACAAACTCGCCAAATAGTGTCACCATTACTCAAGCTGTCTGCGGGTGAGAGCGGGAGAGCATGGGAGTAAGTGTCGCTGCCTAGCGAGATCGATGGATCGCGTGCACGGCAGGTTTCAATACCCTTTGGGGGTAGCTCCAGATAGTAGCTTATTCTGGATATTGGCGATTCGGATACGCAGGCAATTACTGTACTGACAATCCGTAGTAAGTAGGAAGAATAACGTACCTACACAATAATGTAGTTTATTACTTTAGAATATCTTATTGATACAAAACACTGTGAACACTGTGTATTGTCTGGTATCAGTGAGTAAGTTTGTGCATTTTCAGTGCCTTAGAACTCTTGATTATGCCTCCCAAGGGTGTTAGTTTTAACTTAAAAGCTGCAATTAATAAGAAAATTACAGGAAGAAGCTAGTGTTTTGATTGTTTGTGAGGAGTATGGTATGGCCAAGCAAACTATGTCAGACTTAAGTAAATCAAAAGATAAACTGGTAGAATATTCCACCAAGTACTGTGAGGATGCATCATCAAGTAAAAGTGGTGAAAATGGACCAAGGAAAAATGTAAGGAGTGGAAAAGATGCTGCATTAGATACTGCCTTTATAAAGTGGTATGTGCAGCAGCCAGAAAGCTGGCATAAAAATAGATAGAGAATTTCAAGGGGGAACAATGCGGATACACCCAGCATCGCATGGCATGGTTGCATGATGTGGTAGTATATTAATTGTACTTCACGTCTATCTATCTTTTTCTTTTTCTGTGCACTCGGTAATTATTGTATATTGCGACCTATAAGTAGAGTTTTAAGGTCTTTTACGGTCAAAACTAAAGGTTGACTTACAGGGTAGGTATAATACAGCAACCTTCAAATATGTATTTGCACCAGTAACATCAGCATACCAGAAAACTGCTACTGAACTTGGCCTAAGGGCTGTGTTTACATGTTATTCTAGTAAGACACGGTAAAAATCAGAAACTGCTACTCATGAGGACTGCACATACAATAATTGCCCGGGTATCCTGACTACAGCAGCAAAGGCCCTGCTGGATACGTGAAATATCCAGATACACAAAATTTCCTCTCCCAACCCCATATAAATTGAGAAAAGCATGTACATAACCCAAATTGGTATGAAAACAATGTATGCAAGCACATTAAATGTATACCATGATGACATATGTCACCATGCAAAGAAACAGTAGGCACTCCAGCCATGCTGGAATGATGAAGAATGCCACAAACTCGCCAAATAGTGTCACCATTACTCAAGCTGTCTGCGGGTGAGAGCGGGAGAGCATGGGAGTAAGTGTCGCTGCCTAGCGAGATCGATGGATCGCGTGCACGGCAGGTTTCAATACCCTTTGGGGGTAGCTCCAGATAGTAGCGTATTCTGAATATTGGCGATTTGGATACGCAGGCAATTACTGTACTGACATTCCGTAGTAAGTAGGAAGAA
Source organism: Portunus trituberculatus (assembly GCF_017591435.1). Classification (NCBI taxonomy): domain Eukaryota; kingdom Metazoa; phylum Arthropoda; class Malacostraca; order Decapoda; family Portunidae; genus Portunus; species Portunus trituberculatus. The sequence continues at coordinate 689,685 of NC_059303.1, forward strand.
TAACGTACCTACACAATAATGTAGTTTATTACTTTAGAATATCTTATTGATACAAAACACTGTGAACACTGTGTATTGTCTGGTATCAGTGAGTAAGTTTGTGCATTTTCAGTGCCTTAGAACTCTTGATTATGCCTCCCAAGGATGTTAGTTTTAACTTAAAAGCTGCAATTAATAAGAAAATTACAGGAAGAAGCTAGTGTTTTGAGTGTTTGTGAGGAGTATGGTATGGCCAAGCAAACTATGTCAGACTTAAGTAAATCAAAAGATAAACTGGTAGAATATTCCACCAAGTACTGTGAGGATGCATCATCAAGTAAAAGTGGTGAAAATGGACCAAGGAAAAATGTAAGGAGTGGAAAAGATGCTGCATTAGATACTGCCTTTATAAAGTGGTATGTGCAGCAGCTAGAAAGCTGGCATAAAAATAGATAGAGAATTTCAAGGGGGAACAATGCGTGAAGCTGGCAATGTGGATACACCCAGCATCGCATGGCATGGTTGCATGATGTGGTAGTATATTAATTGTACTTCACATCTATCTTTTTCTTTTTCTGTGCACTCGGTAATTATTGTATATTGCGACCTATAAGTAGAGTTTTTAAGGTCTTTTTTACGGTCAAAACTAAAGGTTGACTTACAGGGTAGGTATAATACAGCAACCTTCAAATATGTATTTCCTCCAGTAACATCAGCATACCAGAAAACTGCTACTGAACTTGGCCTAAGGACTGTGTTTACATGTTATTCTAGTAAGAGACGGTAAAAATCAGAAACTGCTACTCATGAGGACTGCACATACAGTAATTGCCCGTGTATCCTGATTACAGCAGCAAAGGCCCTGCTGGATACGTGAAATATCCAGATACACGAAATTTCCTCTCCCAACCCCACATAAATTGAGAAAAGCATGTACATAACCCAAATTGGTATGAAAACAATGTATGCAAGCACATTAAATATATATCTAATTTTTAATACTAAAATTAATTTCTTCACTTACCTGTTTTTCATACAAAATATAGCAGTTCCACTGCTCCACATACCTTTTCGCCGAGAAACCACCCGCTTTAGCGCTACGCCTGGCAGCGCGGCGCTCATTGCTGCCGCTAGCACACTGCCTGGGCAACCGTCAGTTATTTCTCAAGAACTTGACTGGGGGAGGAAGGGAGGGCAGTGAAGTTTTGTATGAAAAACAGGTAAGTGAAGAAATTAATTTTAGTATTAAAAATTAGATCTCTGTCACAGACACCTGTTTTTCATACAAAATATAGCAGACTCCAACATTGAAGGAGGCAGGAGTCAGAAGAAAGTGCCAGGCGTAGAGGGTGAAAACAAACTGTCCATATGTAGATACTAACCTCTTGGCTGAGGCCGGGCAGCATATGGGTGCCAGCGGGCTCGGCTGAGGGTTTGGGAGGTCCTCCTAACCCATGTGTCTAAAAGGGAGCAGGCCTTAGGGGTCAGGGGATGAGTGTTCCAGGAGCGTGCTCAATACCCTGAGGCAGAGGAGAGAACCCCGGCTACTGACCCAATCAACTAAGACGAGCAGTGTAAGTGAGCACTGGGGTGTTCACCTGAGGGAGCCAAAGCGTTACCCCAGAGCAAGGAGGACCTTGTGGTAGTTGTCAGCCCACAATGTGACCAGCTGCAACAACTGGACCCAGGGAAAAAATGTCGCCTTCCTTCCACACTATATCGCGGAGATAATGGTCGGCAAAGACCGAGTGAGTCCTCCAGCGTGCTGCCTTCAGGATGGTCGGAACCGAGCAGTTTTCCCAGAGGAGCATGGAGGCAGCAATGCCACGGATGTCATGGGCACGGGCATTGACCTCGAGGCAGACAGAGTCAGAAACAGCCTCATGGGCAGACTTCATGGTATCCCTGAGGAAGTATGAGATGGCCGCTTTCGACATAGGTCGAGAAGGGCGTTTAATTGCAACAAACAGATTCCTGGGCTTTGTCTCTGAAGCAGTCCGTTGTAAGTAGTGGCAGAGAGCCCAAACAGGGCACAAAAAGCGCTCCTCATCCATGGAACCGAGAATGGAAGTAAGGCTCTTAATATGGAATTCCCGGGGCGTGCTGTGAACTCCCATATCCATCTTAGCAATGAACTCAGGGAGATAGCAGACCATAAGATTCTGTCCTTGCCAGCTAGTCCGGGAGGAGAGGGCCTGGATCTCCCCTATCCTCTGCGCTGTAGCTAATGCCAGGAGAAAAAGAGTCTTCCTGGTCAGGTCCCTGGAGGACGAAAGCCGAAGGGGCTCGAAGGGGGCCTTGGACAGGTAGCGAAGAACTACATCCAGGTTCCAGGAAGGACTAAGATTCCTAGTAGGTCTGCGGGGTTGAGAAGAGCACGCCTTGACAATAGCACTCAACACCCGGTCATTGTTGAGGTCCACGCCCCTGATTGCAAAGACTCCATTCAGCATGGCCTTATAACCCTTAATGGCAGAGGTAGAGATTGCAATCCTGGCGCAGGTGAACGAGAAAATCTGCGACCTTTTGGACCGTGGGATTGGAGACAGTGTGGCCGTGATCTTTGCACCACTTCCTGTACACCTTCCACTTGTGCTGATAGTTGGAAGCAGAGGAAGGCCTCTTGTCATGAGATAAGAACTGGGCCACCTTAGAGGAGAAACCCCTGTGCCTCAGAAAGCGCTGGATAGTCTCCACCCTGTCAGCTGAAGCCCGGGGAGACCGATGTGGAACTTGTGGATGTGTGGCTGTCTCAATAGATCTTTGTGAAGAGGGAGGCGACGGGGAGGCTCCACCGATGCCGCCAACAGATCTGGAAACCATTCCTTCTGAGGCCAGTAAGGGGCTATGAGGATGAGACAGGTGTTCCAGGAAGCCCGGAGTTTGTTGAGAACTCTCCTGATGAGGGGGAAGGGTGGAAAGGCGTACAGATCCTGGTTGTCCCAATTGTAGAGGAAGGCGTCTGTGGCGATGGCCGCCGGATCCTGAAAGGGGGACACAAAGTTCGGAATCCGGTAATTGAGACGAGTGGCAAACAGGTCGACTGTCGGGTAGCCCCAGACCCGCCACAGCAGGTGACAAACATCCATATGTAAGGTCCACTCTGTGGACAGGGATTGGTGTCGGCGGCTGAGGCAGTCGGCCACCACATTGACTGAGCCCCTCACAAACTGGGGCAAGATCGACACTGCATGCGCTTCTGCCCAGTCGAGGACCTGGCGTGCCTCGAGGTTGAGAAGGATAGAGTGAGTACCCCTCCTGTGCAGGTAAGCGAGGGCCGTGGTGTTGTCCGAGAAGACAGCGACAACTGAGCCCCTCACCACCTCCGTGAAGTGCTGGAGGCCGAGGCGGATCGCACGGAGTTCTAAAACGTTCACGTGGGCGTCTGTTCCTGGATGTTCCACAGGCCACTCACAGAAGCCTGGAGGAGCGACGCACCCCAGCCGACTGTAGAGGCATCCGTGTAGAGAAGGTGGTCCGGAATGGCAACCTGAAGAGGCTGACCCTGCCCCAAGTTCTCGTCCTCCAGCCACCATTCCAGGTCCTGACGTGAAGCACTGTCCCAGCTGACCGGATGGTCGTCTAGCATCGACCACCTGTCCCATTGCTGGTTCAGTTGGATCTGCAGGAGACGTCCCGCCTCCTGGATCCCGGCACTAGATGTATGAGGGAAGACATGTGCCCCAGAAGTCTCAACCAGTGCTCCGCTGGGGGACGGGCAACTGAGGAAGGAGCGGAGTAAATCCTGGAGGCCTCGAATCCTCCCCTGGGTCGGGAAAACCCTCAAAAGAGGGGAGCGAATCACCATCCCGAGGAAGGTCTTCCTGTGCAGGGGTCAGGATGACTTCTCCCAATTTACTCGGATGCCCAGGTCCGAGCAGAGCCTGAGCAGACAAGCTGTGGCGTGTCGAGCTTCTACCGCTGAAGAGGCCAGTACCAACCAGTCGTCGAGGTAGCGAAGGATGCGGAAGCCCGACGATGGAACTCCGCCGAGACAGGAGCCATCAGACGAGTGAAAACCTGCGGAGCAGTGGAGAGACCGAAGCAGAGGACTCAAAACTGAAAGTGGTACCCCTCCCACACAAAGCGCAGGAACTGACGGCTGTGGGGATGAATGGGCACCTGAAGATATGCGTCCTGAAGGTCCAGTGACACCATCCAGTCGTCCTGTCGGATGGCCGACATTACCGTCCGGACAGTCTCCATCCTGAATTTGGTGGTGATGACGTACTTGTTGAGGAGGGAGAGGTCGATGATGGGGCGGAACCCACCTGTGGCCTTTGGAACGACAAACACATGGCTGTAGAAACCTGGGGGAGGGAGGCGCTTCCTCTATAGCCCCTTTTGTCCAGAGACGCTGGAGCTCCATCTCGAGGGGCGAGACGCTTGGGTGACCCTGGGGCATAACCCCTGCGATCCTCAAAGAGAGAGGTCAGGGGTGGAGGGGAAGAGAAGGGGATCTGGTAGCCTTCCCGCAGAACGCTGAGGACCCATTCCTCTGCCCCGATCTTGAGCCAACCTTCCCAGCAAAGGGCCAGACAGCCCCCCACCACCCCATGGTGAGAAAGACTGTCATTTCCGAAATGGCTTACCCCTCCGTCCTCCTGACTGCCCACTAGGGCGGGCAGAGAGCGGTCCGGAAGATCCACCCCGAGGAATCCCAAGACAAGGGTGAACTTGTGCTCGCCGGGGAGGAGCAGCCGGAGGCCTCGAGGCTGAGGGGGCAGGAAGATGAGAACTGTGCTCCACCAAGGGAGTACCGGTGGCCGGACATGGACGAGCCAGGGCCCTGAGAGCAGTCTCATGGAAAGTCATGGCAGCATTACTCTTGGAAGACTGGAATGCCTCCTGCAGCTTGGCCTCATCAAAGAGGAGAGGAGAAAAGATGGCGGACCGTCTAAGGATGCCCTTCTCCACCTGAGAGAAGGTGGGTCTGAGGTGGGCAATGTAGGACTCCCTTCTCCAGGCCAGAAGATTGGCATTGACGTAAGTAGAATCACGGCAGATGTCATTCAAGGCCAAACGAACAGCCTTAAAGAGCTGTCCCTCTAAATCCAACAGGTGTGAGGGGAGATGCAGTACCGTCAGTAGGTGAAGGGCACCTAAGCACCAAAAAGAGTAGTTGAGTGCGTCCAGAGAACGACCAACCACTCCCTCCATCCTGGCGACCTCCTCCTGGTCACGGATAACCCTTGGCTCACGGGAGCCCGAGTTCAAGGCATGGTGCAAGTCCTGGTTAACGGCAGTAGCCTTCCCTGAGCCTTCCTGGTCCAATACTGCGTACATCCTGGCAAACCTGCCTGAAGGATAACCAAGAGAAGCCGGCTTCCTGTCATTGGCCTTCAGGTAAGCATTGTTGGCTTGCTCCCTGAAGAACTGGAGGGGTTGAGCCCTAGCGAGGAGAATTGGCCCTCCCTGTGACTCAGGTGCACCAGCTCCAGGCGCGAGAGGACCCTCTTGCTCAAGCCTTTGGCCCCTCGCATCCTCAAACACTGAATTGATGTAATCCATCATGCGATGGTACATGGAGGCCGATGGGGGCTGGGTCTCATCCTCCTCCAGCACCCCCGGGATGTGGAGGGACGGGGCAGGTCCTGGAGACAAGGAAGCCAGGCCCTGCCACCCCGAACAAGAAGGTCGGGGAGAACCATGGAGTACCTGTCTATCAGTGCTATCCATGAGGAGAAGGTCACTACCCAGGAGACGGGCAGTCCGGGGGGTGCCTCCAGGAGCGGAGACACCAGCCTCAGAGGGGAAGCGCACACCTCGAGGGGAGAGGAGGTCCTGGTGCCTCTCTAGCGTAAGACAGTGGGTTTGGTAGGACATAGGGGGGTCGGCTGACTCTGAGCCCCTAGCGGCCGAAAGGACATAGGTGGCAGCCCGTGGAAAGGGCGTGGGCAAGCCACCTGGTAGGCGAAGGGGCAGAGCATCACCCTTGCCTGGGCCCTCACCCTGGGCCTTGGGGGAGGGGCCAGGAGCAGTGCACTGGTCCACCCTCTCCCTGTCCCCCCCCACCGACCGGGCCTGGGAAGGAGCCAGGGCACCGATCACCACTGAGGTGGGGCAGGACTTCTTGATCCTTCTAGCGTCATCCTTAGGAGGCCACCTCAAGCCCCCGGACGGCCCCCCCATGGCCCCCTGACTTGATGTGACTGCACACACCTTTTTGCGTCAGGACTCTGGGGGGGCAGGACACTGAACTTCATCAGGTCTCTGTCCGAGGACGAGGGGAGAGCTGAAAGAGGTGGGTCAGTAGCCAGGGAAAACACAGGGTTATGTAACTCTCCCAACCGTGAAGACACCAGGCTGTCAACAGAAGCAAGGAGTTGCTCCTGCCAGGATTCCAAAAACAGGGAAAGATCTATAGAGACTGGAGGCTTAGACCCCTGCTGAGAAGCTGAATCATCAGCAGTGAGCTCATCCTGAGAAATTACACTGCCTGCCTGAAGGGCAACACCTCCAACAGAACCAGCAGAGGAGACCTGAGAGCTAGAATCCCCAGACATATGGCTCGTGTCACTGCTGATACCAGACCGGGTAAGAGAGCCCTTAGACTTACCCTTTAAGTTAGCTTTAGCCTCCTGCTTGCGCCTCAACCCACATTGATACTTGTAGGCGGTAAGAATCTTATCCTTGCTCCAGCCAGAACACTCATCACACCTCTTACCTAGGCTGCAGAACTCCCTGCACTTGATACAGACCGAATGAGGATCATGGAGGACACTACCCAAGACCCTGGAACAGTCAGGCCTAGAGCAAATCCGCCTCGTGGGCTGTGGCAAAGGAGACGTAAACACTGCAGAAGGACCGGCAGGGGCGTCCATATGGCTGGCCAAAACACCCTCCAGGACGGGAACAGACAGCCTCGGAGACACAGGAACATCCCTAAAATCTTCCTCCATAGAAACAGGAGGAGAAAAGAAGGCGAAAAAAAGGCGAGGAAGAAAGGAAGCAGCGGCGGAAACGCAGGTCTACTCGCTCTGCGCGCCGAGAAATAACTGACGGTTGCCCACGCAGTGTGCTAGCGGCAGCAATGAGCGCCTCGCTGCCAGGCGTAACGCTAAAGCGAGTGGTTTCTCGGCGAAAAGGTATGTGGAGCAGTGGAACTGCTATATTTTGTATGAAAAACAGGTGTCTGTGACAGAAACCATGATGACATATGTCACCATGCACAGAAACAGTAGGCACTCCAGCCATGCTGGAATGATGAAGAACACCACAAACTCGCCAAATAGCGTCACCATTACTCAAGCTGTCTGCGGGTGAGAGCGGGAGAGCATGGGAGTAAGTGTTGCTGCCTAGCGGGATCGATGGATCGCGTGCACGGCAGGTTTCAATACCCTTTGGGGGTAGCTCCAGATAGTAGCGTATTCTGGATATTGGCGATTCGGATACGCAGGCAATTACTGTACTGACATTCCATAGTAAGTAGGAAGAATAACGTACCTACACAATAATGTAGTTTATTACTTTAAAATATCTTATTGATACAAAACATAAAAACGATCGTTTCATAACAAAATGATCATGGTTGACTGCTCAGTGTTGTCACCTAGTGACGAGCATTCCATTTGAATAACTGTTTACGCACAAAAGTTTAAATATCATTTTATGTTTTTAAATATTTTAGATTATTTTAGGTATCATGTTTTAAGCTTTTGTATCAATAAAATACTCAATAGTAATAAACTATGGTATCTGTGTAGGTACAGTAAGTCCACGATTTACGATAGAAGTACGTTCCTTAAAACCTTATTGTAAAGCAAATTAGCATAAACTGAACCTGACTTTTACATGTATTACCGAAAAAAAAAAATTGAACAACAAGAATACTGTTTTACTTAGCTTTCTTAATGTTAATCTTCTGTATAGGTCCTCTCCGAGGCTAGAGGTCTATTTGTGCCCTTCCTTTGTCCCTCCCGAGGCTAGGGGATAGCAAGGACCTCACCTGCCTTACTCGGAAGGAGGGCTCATGGGAGAATGATCAGCTGATGTGGCAGATGAAGTGGGTAACGCACCGTCCGAGTGTGAAGCAGGTGAATCATATCCTTCAAACTCATCACTTGAAGTTGATAACCCAGCTTTAATTGATAAAGATGAAGGTCCAGTGGGTGAAATGGATGGTCTAGCTACAGGTTTGAAAAAAGCTGAGATTGTGGACTATCTCGCCTTTTTACGTTTCTCGTCATATACAGGCAACCCCTGCTTAACGAAGGGGTTACGTTCCTAAAAAACCCTTCGTTAAGCGAAACTTTGTTAAGCGAACCGATTATAACAAGTTTAACCCCTGACTTAAACTTCCATTGAGAGTAAACAAAGCGAGAGTGCATCATAGTACAGTGAAAGGTTTAATGAAAGTAAAATAAAACTGAAAGCTTTTTGCAGTCTTAATGTCTTCACCACAATCTAAACTATGTTTCTGTGACATTTTGGACAGGGATTGGTATTAAATGCGAAGAATAATGTAAGTATATCACCGAACACAAGGTTTCAGTGTGTTTGTAGTGGCGGTGTGAAAGTGACTAGTTCGTAGTTGACCATGGTGCGGCACCACAATCACAGCAACAAGTTTGGCAAAAATTTTAAATACCGTAACAGTTAATTTCTTATTGTAAATTGAAAAAATGGTAGTAATTGTCAACTATCGTTTCTGCAAATTTATCGTAAACCAAACTATTATAAAATGAGGACTTACTGTACGTTGTTGTTCCTCCTTACTACAGAGTGTCAGTCCCCAGCACAACATAGCGGAGAAAGAAACAGTCTCCCTGAACCAGGAGTCCTATCTGGCCTCCCTGAGTCCCTTGCCTATGAAATATTCACATCACCCTTGAACATATTCCTTTTGAGAATATGTGCAGTCCCAATGAGTAGTAGTTATTTTCGTTTCTTTTGTTCCAGTGTTTGAAGCAGGACTGTAGGTGGTTGGACACTTACCATTAGCTTAAAAACATGAATGTTTGTCTGATATCATAGTGAAACAGGTGAGTAGTGAAAAAAAGTAGAAACTGACAGTTCGTTTATGTTGAAATGTTTGAAGTTGATGTTTTCAATATGTTTGAAATGCTTTATTTAATTTACTGTTGATAAAACTTAATTTACCATCAAGTACATAGTGATTCAGGACAACTTTGGGCCAGGCTAAGTAATAGCTTAGGAGGGTCGACTTATCTGCAAGGTAAATCTATAGTACAATATCATATGAGGTCGACTTATGTGCCAGATTGACTTATAAGTCACAATATTCGGCACTGTTAGGTTGGTTTTAGTGTTAGGTTAACTTAGATTAAATCTATTTTGGTTTGATTGGTCAGGGAAACCAAAATAAATAAAATTTCACATTTTCCACAAAAGTCTAAGGTGTCAATATCCACATTTGTTAAAACAAAGGAACCATTTGCATTATCCAGACTGGTTCCTGCACCATTTAGTTCAGAAAAATGAAGGTTGAGTGTATTTGGTATATTCAAGGCAAACTAAATAGATAATATAGAAAGATCAGCCTTCACTTTTTTTAAGCATTTACCTAAACTGAACATATGGTCTTCAAAGTATGCCACTATCCACAGCTTTAAGCCTGAAAAAGTTAAAATTTTAAAAAGACAAGAAGGAATAATATTAAAATAAAATGGTTAATGAATAGAGTAGAATTAGTAATTAGGTTGTTAATGTTGAGTGATAAGAGATTTTAAAAGAAAATCAGATAAAACTATGGAAAGAAATGATAAGTTAAGTAGGTAAGCATGTTTCATACAGGAACTGCCATGTGTAGGCTTGATGGCTTCTTGTAGTTTCCCTTATTTTCTTCTATTCTTATGATTATTATTCAGAATATCTGCCAACCCTAAGTTACTGTAAGAGGTGTTGATTGACAATAAATGTATAGGCAAAAGCAATTATGCACAACTCCCAATATTCTCTTTAAAATGTGTAGCGAACTGTGGCATCATGAACAATATAAGACCTGCTGTCTCATCATATGGTGTGTCAATAAGGTTGGTAAGCATGGCTTGATGTAAAGCTGATATGTTGATCAATTTCCCAGGTCCTAATATATAGCAACCATCATAGTATGTACTGTGCAGGGCTGCCAACCTTCACTGTAAACAACAAACATGTCAAATAATATCGTCCACTGTGTCAGAACATAATCTTTTATAAATGATAGGGAGCTACTGTACACAAGTAATTTACATAATATAGTCTCTTACCTATAACAGAAGCATGGAACTACATTTTGAAACCAAAGTTCCCAACACCTTCATATCAGAAACGATTCTTATTCTCTAGCATGGCAGACAAAATTTTTCATTACTTACACAGTTAAAATATTCACTAATGATATGATTTATTCTATAAAACTAATTGTACTACATTAAACCTAATCCAATCAAACAAAACATACTTACATTTTTTTTTTCCTATTCACATAACATTTGACATGAATATGACGTCCCTTAATTATAAGTGTTAATCAAATTCTAAGATCACCACAGAAACTCCTGCATTTTACCATATTTTGTACATTAGAATAAGCCTTTAAGAAATACCTAAGAGCCTGCATGCAATGATCCAGTCATGGGTTAGCCTCAAAGCCACATTGTGCACCTCACTAACCTGTTCAAAACTGCATACTGTCTGTTGGTTAATAGAGAGAATGCAATCAAAGTAGCACCACCATTTTCAGGACAGCAGGCAGGCATAGGCTTACTGGAATTACTTCACGAGCCACAGTATTTCTCAAATATCAGATTGCACGCTGTCAATTCTGCTGCCCCAAGACTGTACAATAAACTCCCTCTTTGTATTAAATTGTGGAGCTCTCTAAATTCAAGAAAGACAAAAACTTTCCTGTTTTCCGACTGTTATGACATGCAAACACAGAAGATCAACATGGCATACAAAGTGTGATCAATATATTATAAAGTTAATTCATTAAATTGTGGGTCCTGCAGAGCGCCTTGGCGGAAATGGAGCCAGATAAAACAGAAAACACAAGTAACAAGTAAATACCTACCTATGTTACTCCTTCTTTTCTGATTAAATTACACAGAATGATATGGTAAATTTTTAGTTACACCAACACAAGATGAGAAGGGTAACATAAGCCATGTTGCTGTTGGTGTAAGTAAAATAATATGATAGTATCTAAATGATGAAATAAACTAGTGTTAGTATCTGAATGATGTTTACCTCACCTGCAGCAATTAGGTCGGCGAGCGCCTGAAAACACTGCATAATACAATCCCTGTATCCCTCAGATCCACATCTTCTCTGTGTGATCTTTTTCCTGCTGTGCGTTTGATGGACCCAGCACAGCGCCGGCTTAGATACTTTTTGTGTCCTTTTGGTTTCATACGTTTTGAATCAACTGTTGTTGTTCAGGCCGCAAAGATCTATAGATTTATCCTTATGAGCCCTGGGGTAGTCCTGTGTGGGTATCACAGGCGTGGGAACTGGCCAGTGTTCCTCAAGAAGGCACAGGACAGCAAATTGCCAGGAGGGATGGGCAGCTGGACGCCTGAGGCCACCAGAAGCGTGGGCAGGTAGTGTTGTGATGCTCAGGGCGGAGAGCCGAGACCGTAATGCAGGAAATCCAAAATGCTCGATGGTCTCTAGGGCAAGAGTGGATCAGGAGAAAGACATAGGGAGTGCAAGACTTTTTTTTTTTTATTTGAGCTGGTTGATCTTGATCTTGATCTTGATGGTACAGGTGACGCAGAATTTCTTCTGGGTCAGGCCTTTGTATCGGCAGCTCCTGTAGGGAACATAAAGAACACCAGACAACAAAGAGGGCAATCACCATCTTTCACACCACTAGTTCCTGCATCTGACACGCCACATTCTCTCCAGGAACTCTTTCACAGCCTCAATCATCCTTGTTTTGTTTGTTTTGTTTTGCTTCATTAAACTTGATCTTGATCTTAATGTTACAGGTCTTGATCTTGATCTTGATGCTAAAGGTGACGCAGAATTTCTTTTGAGTCGTCAGCGCCTGTAGGGAAAATAAGAAAAAAAAAAACAAAGAGGGCAATCACCATCTTTCACACCACTAGTTCCTGCATTTAGCACGCCACATTCTCTCCAGGAACTCTTTTACAGCCTCAATCATCCTTCCATTCGTCTCCCCACAGAGTCCCAGCAGCACCACCATCCATTCCCTTCCTGTCATCTCCACTCTGTCCTGCCCCAGCTCCCTCAGCACCACTTGCATCATCTCATACCTGTCTCTGGCATACTTCACACACTCCAGCACCACATGCTCCACTGTCTCATCCTCTCCCATGTCACACATCTGGTACACTTTGCTGCGGGACTCAAACCATCTATAATTCCTTGCATTCACATCCATGTACTGTGCCCTAGCACGGAAGAGAAGGACCCCACCCAGGCTTCCATCATAACCACTTTTCATACATTGGGGCCTCTTTCTCTCTCTATACCATTCCAAGGTACTCTTTTGCTCAATCCTATTTCTCCAGTCACTCAGTCCCACTCCTTTCACTACTCTGTCTATCTCACTCCTCTTCCTTACACCCCATTCTCTACCCTCTCCATTTCTAACTATCATACTTCAGTCCTTCTCTAAGTGCCTTCCTTCTACCTGCTGGAAAGCCCAACTAGCTATTAGACCACTCTTCACCACCATCCTGACACACTTTTTTCCCAACTTGCTACTCCTGACATTCCACAGAAACACTTTTCTCACTATTCTAGCGTCATTCATTCGCTCTAACCTAGCCTTATACCGTAGGGTCGCTTTTACATACCTTTCTCTAAAAGTGCTCCAACCCATGTCTCCCCTAAGAGCCTCTACTGCTGCATATCTAGGTGCATTAAGTGCCATTCTTGCAACTCTATTCTGCCCTATTTCTAACTTTTCTAGTTCACTTTCATTCCATGCAATCACATCCATACCATACATGATGCTCGGAACAGCCACGCTCTTCCAAACTTCTCGCAGCACGTCATATTTACTCGCTCTCATCCTTGCTGCACTTCCTAGCCGACCTACCCACTGACTCACCATGCTTATCTTCTCATTCTTTGTCTTACACGCAGCCAACCGGACTCATCCACATCCCCAGGTACTTGTATTCATCTGTCTGTTGCATCTCATTCTCACCTAGTCTCCACACTGAGTTCCTCTCATCCTCTGACCCATTCACAACCATTACCTTGTTCTTTTCACTGATAAACCTCACTCCAAAGTCTCTTCCATACCCATCTACATCAAGCAAACTCTGAAGCTCTTCTGCCGACTCACTCATAACAACATCATCTGCATACAAGAGCACACATATCTTATCATTCCCCACATTTACACCTGCATTCATTCTCCTCAATCTAGCAGCCAGTTCCTCTGTATATAAGCTAAAGAGGGTTAGTGATAATATGCAACCCTGCCTAACTCCTCTTTCACTCTTCACCCAGTCTGTCTCTACATCTCCTAGTTTATACTTAGCTCTTGTATCCACATACATACTTCACACTATGTTAACTATCTTTGCACTTCACCCAATCTTTTCTAGCACTCTACCTAGCATTTCTCTGTTCACCCTATCATATGCTTTCTCTATGTCTAGAAAACCTAAGTATAACTTGCTATCATCTTTTTTCTTTCTCTCAATCAATTCATTCATCACAAACATATTGTCTTCAGCTCTCCTGTCCACACGGAACCCATTCTGCTCTTCACCTAACACTCCATCTCTCTCAATCCACTTACACAATCTTTTATTCAAAACTGCACTGAACACTTTTCCTACTGTGTTAACTAACACAATCGGCCTGTAGGTGACTCTGGACAGCTTCTTGACAGGCCTTTGTAACGGCCTCACCTGTTAGAATGATAATGATGATGATGATGATGCTACACTTATTGTTGCATTAATAAATAAATACAACAAAGTAGGAGGATGGACCTTGCCACCTACCCCCTAGGCAAAGACTTAAGGTTAAAGTATCAAAAATATATAAATAGACAGTATACATAACAAGAGTACAAGTACTTAAATAAATAAATACACATATTGCACACCTTATTGCATAAACATCCTACAGTCTGGGAGCAAACTGAGGATATTCCTTGAGTATATCCCTAAGAGTGGTGGAGTCTAGGAGGTGGTCGATGAGGCACCTGTTAGGAAAAAGAGAAAAATGGCAAACAGAAAATAATCACCAAAATTCACCTTATTGATTCACATATCTAGCACACCATATTCTCTCCAAGAATTCCTTCACAGCTTCATTCATCATGTCATTCATCTCTCCATACAATCCCAGCAGCAACACCATCCATTCCGGCCCTTAATTCCTATCATTTCCACACTAACATTCCCCAATTCCCTCAGCACCACTTGCATAATTTCATTCCTGTCTCTCGCATACTTCACACACTCCAACACCACATGTTCCACTGTCTCGTCCTCTCCCATGTCACACATCTGGCGCACCTTGCTGCAGGACTCTGACCATCTGCAACTCCTTGCATTCACATCCATACACTGTGCCCTCACTCGGAAGAGGTCACCACCCAGGTTTCCCTCATACCACTTTTCATACATCGGGGCCTCTTTCTCTCTGTACCACTCTAAAGTACTCTTTTTGTTCCATCTTATATTCTTCCATTCACTCAATCAATCCCACATGTTTCACTACTCTGTCAATCTCACTCTCTTACATCCCACTCTCGGCCTTCCCCATTTCTAATAACCATGCTCCAGTCACTCTCAACATACCTCCCCTCAACCCGCTGAAAAGCCCAACTAGTTTCCAAACCTTTTTTTACTGCCATCTTGACACACTTCTTCCCCCACCTGCTACTCTTAACATTCCATAGAAACACTTCTCACTAGTCTTGCAGCCGAACATTGTCCATTCGCTCTAAATCTACCTTGTACCTCAACATTGCCTTTACATGTCTCTTTAAAAGTACTCCAGCCCGTGTCTCCCCTCAGAGCTTCTACCGCTGCATACCTTGGTGCATTCAATGCCATTCTTGTTGCTCTATTCTGTCCTACTTCTAACTTCTCTAGTTTATTTTCATTCCACACAATCACATCCATACCATACATAATGCTTGGAACAGCTACGCTCTTACAAACTTCTCGCAGCACATCATATTTGTTTGCTCTCATCCTTGCTGCATTTCCTAGTCGACCTACTCACTGGTTTACCTTGCTTATCTTTTCATTCTTTTCCTATACATAGCCATTTGAACTCATCCTAATCCCCAGATACTTGTATTCATCAGTCTGTTGCACCTCATTCTCCCCCAGTCTCCACACTGACTCTCTTTCATTCTCTGACCTATTAACAATCATTACCTTGCTCTTCTCACTGCTAGATCTTACCCCCAAAGTCTCTCCCACACCCATCTACGGGATTCAACAAGCTTTGAAACTCATTTGCTGATTCATTCATAATTACAATGTCATCTGCCTACAAGAGCACGCATATCTTATCATTCCCCACATTCAGCCGAACTGGTACTAGCTATAGCAAACAGAGGTCTCAAATATAGTGGACGGCTTGGAGAGACTTCCTGATTGATTGATTGATACATTTATTGTTGAATTAATAAATAATTACAACAAAGGAGGAGGATGGGCCTTGCCAACCCCTCCTGGGCAAAGACTTAAGGTTAAAGTATCAAAAAAATAACTCTGGACTATATACACAACAAGAATACAAATATTTCAATAAATAAATACACATATTGCACACCTTATTGCCTAAGACATCCTACAGTCTGGGAGCAAACTGAGGATATTCCCTGAGTATATCCCTGAGGGTGGCAGAGTCTAGGAGATGGTCAATGAGGCTGTACAAGTCATGCTGACCTTGTGGCCTAAATTTAGCAATGAGAGGACATTCCATGATATAGTGACGCAGAGTGTGTCCCCTTGGTGTAGCACACAGCACACACCAGGAGAAGCACTGACTTCCCAAAAGTATTTGTAGCCTAATCTGAGCCTCATTGCCACCCTGTCATGTGATGCAGTGTGTCTCCTGTAGGTGTAAGCACAGCTCTGGGAGACATGTGCATAGTGAAGACTAGTGCTACTGCCCCTATGGCAACAAAGCTCCAACTGATCACTAATGCTACTTTGTACAAAGTCCTTGATGCTACTCTTAACATAACCCAGAGTGTACTCAGTGCCAGGGTCCACTGTGTCATCTTGTAGGGCACACTGAGCAAGGTGGTCTGCTTTTTCATTTAACGGGATACCCACATGAGAGGGTATTCAGATGAAATGGACCGTGGCACCAGCACCTTCTAGGGCGTAGATGAGATCAAGACACTTATCAACTAGATCACAGTCCATGGGGGAGGTGGATTGAAGGGCGTACAATGCAGCCTGACTGTCAATAAAGAAATATACATTCTTATGGAGAGGTGCCACAATGTGGAGTGCCTCCAGTACAGCATACAGTTCTGCTCTAGTGGAAGACATGGGTGCAGGGAGCCGCCTGGAAACCTCAGTGTCAGTGTAGAGACTGGCAGAGATGTAGTCACGGATGAACAGCCCACATCCAGACCTGCTGCCATTGACTGACCCATCACAATAAACATGAATAGCCTGAACGTGGGGGTACTTGGACAATTTAGTCATGAACATGTCTTGCAGCACATGGGGGAGCCAGTCCCTCTTGGGCTGATGCAGTGAGTGAATATCAACACTGACACGGTGAGGGTTCCAGGCGGGTTGTAGCGGTGACATAACAACGTTAATACAAGCCTCGACTACACCTACACTTGTCAGTACTCCCAAGATCTTCCTGAGGTATGGTGTTGTAGGAGTGCGAGGATCATGAAACAGGGGGTCAGTGATCCCTTTAGAGAGTCAGAGCCTGTGCATAGCATCCGACTAATTGTGCGACAAGTAATTTCCTGTACCCTACACATAACATAATATTCGGTAGGTGCAGTTCAGCTCTGAGGACTTCAATCCGTGCAGTCCTGGGACATCCCAAGATTATCCGCATGACTTCATTCTGAACAAGCTCCAGGGGACGGAGTTGAGGGGCACTAAACTGTATTAAAACAGGGACGGCATAATCAATACGGGACCGTATGACAAATATATAGAACATTCTTAGGACTGGAATGCCCACCCCCAGGCCCCTGTTGGCTAGCAGCCGAAGTGGTGCTAGCCGTGGTAGACAGAGGTCTCGAACATAGTGGACGGCTTGAAGAGACCTCCTAAAGCTCATCTGAACACACAGGTACTTGTGTATATGAACTCTAGGGATGGGAATGTTATTTACAGTGGGCAGCCGAAAGACATTCCCTCTAGCTTGAAATTTTGTTATACATTCATTAATCACTAGTCCCATTTGGACACACAACACTGCCAGTTGTGACAAAGCAACCTGGAGAATCCTGGGTGTGAGGCATTGGAGGAGTATGTCATCAGCATAGATGAGGACCTGGGTGCCCTGGAAAGGAACAGCGTGCAATTTTGTCCATTAAAACATTGAAAAGCATTGGACTAAGGACTCCACCCTGTGGTGTTCCAAGCTCAAAACTTCCTCAGAGGAGACTGCACCTTGAAACCAAACCTGTGCTGTTCTATTGTACAAATAGTCCCTGATCCATCCTAATAATCTACCTTTGACACCTTTGAGAATGAGTTCCTCCATAATAACATCTTTGTTGGCCCTGTCGAAGGCACCCTTGAGATCAACGAAAGCTCTGCAGGTAGCATCCTTATTTATAAGACACTCAACAAAACAATGACTTGTAGAGTGACCTTTTAGGAAGCCATGTACATTGCCAGAGAGTACATGGCCCACCTTGTATATAAGCCTGTTCAATATTACCCGTTCCATCATCTTACACAGACAGCTGGTGAGAGAAATAGGCGAAAAGTGCCATCACCTTTGGGTATTGGGATGACGATGGCTGTTTTCCAAGAGCGGGAAGCTTGCCTGCAGTGAAAGACATGTTAAATAAATCCAAGATAGGGTTGTCTACCTTTACCTCCAGGAGAGCATTGAGGATATCATAGGTGATGCCATCCTTGCCAGGAGCTGTTGACTTGCCCAACTTGACTGCCGAGAGGAGTTCGTCATGCGTGATAGGCACACAGGTGTCGTCCAGCAGAGGAACACTGTGGCAAAGCAACTCCATCCTTCGTGGTCTTTGCTGATCAAGCGCCTCCTGGTGTTCCACAGGAAGGCCAGAGAAGGATGAGGCTTCCTTCCACTGCAAGACGAGTTCTTGTGCCCTGCCTGCAGGATCAGGGTCACACACCTGCCGTCTGGACTTGCCCCGGACGCTGTTGACATGGTGCCACACCTCCCGGAGGGACTGGGTCCTGCGCACCTTGTCCAGGAAGGAGACCCAGTACTTCTTCCTTTCCTGCTGCCGCAGATCCATGAAGTGTCGAGCCACGGTAACCATGGCATCCTGTGACTCTGTGTCTGCTGGGTTGAGCTACCAACGTCTCTGGTAGGCAGCGAGCATCTGTTGGCAGTTCAGAATGACAGGGTCGGTAGCGTAAGTCCAGCAGCGTGGAGCATGGGCCCTTGCTGGAACCCTTGGAGTCGCGATGAATCCCTCGATGGTGTGCAGGAGTCCGTCATACAGTGCCTCTGCATCAGCAAAGGAGCCCTTCACGGCAGCGTACCATGCCACCACATGGACGACGTGATCCATCATCCTGGATGGTGGCACTGTCAAGCGCTTCCTGGGCACTGCCGGGGTGGACTGCACCGGGAGGGTCGTCTCCAGGGCGAAGTGGTCGCTCAGCTATGACCTGACAAGATAAGTTTGGGCAGTATATGTTGGCATATTGATAAGGGCTACATAATCAAGTCTGCCTCCTTGAACATGTGTGGGTGTGTGGTCTTCCAGCGCACACCATTAGCATTGGTGGTGAGGTGGCTTCCTAATTCCTTATGCCTGGCATTAAGGTCACCCATGATAACATTTTGCTCTTCAAGAACATGTTCAGGAAAATTTGCAATATTTAAGGCACCAGCATGAATGTACATGTTTACAAAGTAAATAATTTCACCCACAGTGTGCAAGCAAACAGTAATAAATTCAATACCCTCAGTGACCCCCATTTCCATGAAGTTAACTAGAATCCCATGTTTAATGTAAGTGGCCATCCCCCGACTACTGCCGTCACCACAACTGAGGGTGTGGGAGGCATAACCCCGCAGCTCAGGCACCCTTGGCCCTACCTCCTGTAAGGAAGTAATGTCAGGCTTATGGAGAAGGACATGAGAGTGTAGGTCAGTGAAACGGGCATGTAGACCATTGACATTCCATGTTAGGGTGCGGAAAGTCTTACCGTTCATCGTGATGGTGTTGCATCTGTGTCTTCAGGCCATCCACTTCCTGTGTCAGGCGAGACATCTGGTCCATCAGCATCTGCATGGCTGCCATCAGATGTCCCTGGTCTGGCTCGGGGCTGGCAGTCTTCAGATGTCCCTGGTCTGGCTCGGAGCTGGCAGTCTTCAGATCTCCCTGGTCTAGCTTGGAGCTGGCAGTCTTCAGATGTCCCTGGTCTGGCTTGAAGCTGGCAGTCTTCAGATGTCCCTGGTCTGGCTCGGGGCTGGCAGTCTTCAGGTGTCCCTGGTCCGGCTCGGGGTTGGCAGTCCGGGCTGGGATTGGGCTGTAGCACCGCTTCTTCTTTCGGTTGACCAGTGTCCATTCACCTGCAGCATCCTCCTCACAGTCTGCCACAGGTGACTTGCTCTCTGAAGCAGGGGGAGCAGGGGCCATCTCTGAGAGGCTCCGGAGCTGTCCACACTACTGACAGTGGGAAACCTGAATGTCCACTTGTGTCTGATGGTACACAGAAATCAATTCCCTACCCAGTGTTACTAGTTGTCACTTCATCACCACCATGAATTTCGGAATGAATCCAGGGGAAATTGAGGACGAGGAGGTCAAGATTGTCGACCCCAGTAGAGCAATTAAATTAAAACAAGAAGTCCAGCAGCTAAGAACTTTGCTAAACACAACTTCCTTATCCTCAGCACCATCAACGTCTAGCTCACTCGCGAAATCCACCCAACTGAGCCTGACCAAACCACAGGACGTTCCCATGCTTGGATTAGATTAGTTACAAGGCTTAGATGCAGAAGCACAACTCCAAATTTTTGTTGAGTTAGTAGAGCAGTGTAGTAACCAAGATGATGATCGAGTCAGGATCGCGAAAAGTAGAGTGAGTTCAGATCTAGCCATCCTCATCCATAACAATCAAGCTAACAAAAAGATTAGTTCGTGGCCAACACTCAAAACCTTCCTGAGGGAAGAATTCAATGTTGAATTTAATGTAGATTGTGCCTGGCAAGAGCTTGAGTTTATGAAGTATGATTGGATGGAATCCCCTCAGGCATTCACTCAGCGATTCAAATGTCAACACGCAGTGGTAGAAACAAGATTCCCCAAAGAAAAATTTCCAAACCATGACCGTACGATTAAGAGGAGACTGGCATGGACTACCGAGAGAGTCACGAGAAAAACTGGAAGGATTCCTGGATGAGGGATATCCCCTAAATAAGTTCCTTGAGCGCTTAGAACATGAGAGACAAATAATGGAAGCCCAAAGCTATGATCAGGTGAATTTGATACCCCGAGAAAATAAGAAGTCAAGTCAGGAAGGAGCCGAAGTTCTCGTTAAGAGTAAATCATCTGAATTAGAGGAGCTAAGAGAAAACATCCAACAGTTAAAAGCACAGGTAGCCCAGGGAAGGCATGATTCACCTAGACCTCACGAACCTCAAAAACGTAACTATTGTGAGTACTGTAGATCAAACACTCACCAGCTAAGGGAGTGCTGGAGAAAACCTCCTCAAGGTCATTGCTTTGATTGTATAAGACCAGGTTGCTACAGAGGAGAGAAGAATTGCCCATCTATAGTCAAACCACGCTGTGGAGTCACTTTGGGTGGGGTCGGAAAAGAGGAAAAGGGGACATCCCAGCTACAGCGTTGCCAAATCTCTCCCACTACTAGGGCAATTAAAAAGGATTAGAGATCGCCTGACCCTTTTAAGCCTACACCACCCCACCACCTCTCCTCTCTCTCTCTCTCTCTCTCTCTGCATAATTTTGTAGAAAAGGGTAAAGAAAACTCCCAAAAAAACTTTCTAAATAGTATAACATACCTATTCTGCTTTCGACTTATTTTCCACACCACCACTGAGGTATAAGTCAAGGTTCTAAGAAGTAGTTATATACGTTGTATATAAGTTCCTTCTCTCGGCTTTGTATTGGTCCACCACGATTCGTGACGCTTCCTTCCATCTTGCTGGGTGGGTGGCCAGGTGATAAATGAATGACCCTGACCCACCTTAATCCCCGACCCCTGACCTGCCTGCCTTCCCAGACCTACCTGACAACCCCGCAAAATAGCGTTGCCACGTGTCGTGTTATTTATGTATGTATACTAATTGTTATTATCTATATTACAATACTACTGCATTCATAACACTACAAACCCTTATTGAATCTAAAAAAGTATTTAATGGGAAATAAAACATAAGAATAATTAGTAAATAGGTGACAAATGACATGAAGTGATGTGTGTTGGGGATGATTTGGCATAGTGGCGAGCCGGGGATTTACCGCAGCGTCCACACCCAAAGTGACTCCAGAGCTGGTTTGACTATAGGGACAGGGGATTTGCACCTCAACAACGATCACAAAAAAAATATGACTAGCAGGAGACTCTTCCTCTCCCATCATCAATGTGCAAATTGGCGGCAAAGTAATGACAGCTCTGATAGACACGGGAAGCAGTTACACACTCCTGACTGAAAAGGCCACAAAGCGAATCGGAGGTGAAGTCAACACTCGCAAGAACCCTCCAAGATTACAGGGAGTTATAGGTGCGCCCTTACGAATTCTAGGCATGGTGAAGACTGAGATTAATGTCGGAAATGAAAAAGTTTGTAGACAATGGTTTCCAGTAGTACCAGACACATATGTCTCAGTAGATGTATTGTTAGGGTGTGATGTATTAAATCAAGCAAAATTTTGTTGGGACGCCACGAAGAATGTCATGTCCTGGGGAGGTGCTTCTTACATAGTTAGTCACATCTCACTTAACAAGAAGAAAGTGTGTCATGTGCGACAGGATCCCGTCACGCTGGGAGACGCTCCCCAAGATTATACCCAAATTATAGTCCGACACAAATATGAAGGCCGCTGAGGGGGGGGGGAGACCCATCAGGGATTCCCCGGTTGCGGCGTCGCCAAACGTCGCAGCCCCAATTATAGGATTAACACTGAAGTGTGGAGAAATGCCCATCTCTCTCTCTCTCTCTCTCTCTCTCTCTCTCTCTCTCTCTCTCTCTAAAATAGACAAGTAGACATGCATCTTTTTTGTTGTTTTATTTTACTCTTTTTCCACACCACCCATGAGGTAAGAGTTAAGGTGCGGTTTTTTTTTTTTTCATGGAGGTTTTACCCTGTAGGCATAATCCTCTCTCAGCTATTTAATCAAACAGTTCTTCGTCAGAAGTGTCCTCCACATTGATAATAAAAGAATCCTCTAAGCAGAACTTGTTGATGCTGTAAATAATTAATTTCTCTTGACTATGAAGGTTACGATGGCGAGTAGCGCGGACGAGATATTCACCTTCCATCCTGAGCGACAGGGAGGGGAGGAGTGACTCGATTTGACCTGGGGATTATCAGCGGTCAGGGAGGTTAACCTCACCCATGTCCAACCTTGAGAAGTAGCAACGCTGGAGAGCAGTGGTGCTACATTTTGTGGTATCTATACAAAATTATTGTCTTCATTTCACTAAAACAATATTCAAAATCCTTATTAGAAATTTAGAGGAATACACTTTTATGACGGTTCATTAAGATGTAAGTTAATAATGAGATCGAAACATGAGATTAAAGGAGAAGGAACTCGTGAGCAAAGACTATTAAAGAAAATTGATGAGCAAAATTGGTCACACTTATCCAGCTCTGAACAGTTGGGATTGAAAGAAGTTATTCTCCAACACGACCCACTTTTCATTCTCAGTGACAAAGAATTAGGTTTAATCAAAGGTCCTCCAGCACACATTAAAATCACTGATCCTCAACCTAGCCGTGCACCAATGTACAGATATCCAGAACAGGCGAAGGCTCAAATTGCTGAAATACTTCAGGACATGGAAGAGAGGGAAATTATAGAACCATCAACGGCATCCTGGTTGTCCCCTATAGTTTTAGTTAATAAACCAGATGGGAGTAAAAGCATGTGTCTCGACTACTGTCATGTAAACAAACATCTAGCCACTGACATCTACCCACTCCCTCGCTTACAAGAGCTAGTAGAACAGGCCGCAGGTCACAAATACTATGTCACTCTCGATATGCGGGAAGCATATTTCCAAGTTCTCTTAGATGAAGAAAGTCGTTATCTCACCACCTTCAGTGATGGAGTCACCTTGTACAGATTCCGTCGATTATCATTTGGATTCAAGTGTTCGCCAGCCATTTTTTCTCGGCAAATAGCTTCGGTTTTGGCTCCTCTTTTGAAAAAGGGCTGGGTGAAAAATTATCTGGATGATCTGATTCTCTGGGCCACTAACTTTAATGAATTGCTGAGCCGCCTCAAAGAACTTTTCGGCCTCTTAACTGACCAAGTTAAACCTTAGTAAATGCAGTTTTGGATTAGAAGAAGTAACTTTTCTCGGCCACTTAATCTCAGAGGTAGGCAGTAAACCTTTACCAAAGAATGTAGAAGCTGTAATGAAAATGAACGCCCCAACCACTGTGAAACAAGTGCGTAGATTCTTGGGTATGGTAGGCTTTTACCGTAAACACATCCCCTCATTTGCAAAAATTGCAGCCCCTCTTACCAACCTTACCAAAATCAAAATAGGTTTCTCCTGAACACCGACATGTCAAGAAGCTTTCGAATGTCTAAAAAGTCACCTAATTAAGGCCCCTATCTTGGTTAAGGCACAAACAGATCAGCCATTCTTCCTAGCGACCGACGCAAGCGACACTCATGTCGGCAGGGTCTTGAGCCAGATACAACCCAACAGTAACAACTGCGCCGTAGGTTATTTTTCAAAGAAGTTGAATCCTTGTGAGACCCGTTACTCAGTCACTGACAAAGAAGCCCTAGCTATTGTTCTTGCTTGCCAAAATTTTCATCACTACCTTTGGGGGACCAGAGTCACGGTTATTAATGATCATCAACCTCTAACCAGTGTATTCAAAAGAAAGACAAAATCGCCGAGAATGAACCAGTGGATTCTGGAAATGAGAGAGTACAACTATGACATTCAGTACATAAGGGGCAAGGATAATTTCGTGGCTGACCATCTCTCTCGACCCATAAGAGTAGTAACACGAACACCCGTGGCCACCTGGCTCGGTTATGATCAAAAGGAATACAAAGTAAAACAGAGGGAGGATCCAGTATGGCAAGAATTGACAGAATATTTAGAGGGTGGCCGAATTCCAACTAAACGCTTACCAAAAGCCACTCTAGATCAGTTTGCAATAGTGGAGGAGATTCTCTATTTCATGAAATTAAAGTCAGATGGCAGTCTCCACTATACTCTCATTGTTCCTCGACAGTTAATCCGAGATGCTATTCGTCATGATCATGAGCTGTCTGGTCACTTAGGACAGAAAAAGACTATTCAAAAGGCTGAGGAACTGTTCTACTGGGCAAATCTCAAAGTTGATGTCTGTAACTATGTAAAACAATGTATTACCTGCCAAAGATTCAAGGATACTCAAGGTCTTTCACAGCAGTACAAAGAGTTTCCCCCTGTACATAAACCTTTGGAGAGGATAGGTATAGACCTCACAGATATGGTATCCGGATCTCAAGGTTACCGATATGTTCTCACAGTCATTGATCACTACAGTTGATTCGTTAGATTTTTTCCCCCTAAGAACAAAACACACTACACATGTTGTTGACGTTCTGAGACAGTACCTGGCCGACTACGGAGCCCCGACTGGCATCGTGTTGGACAATGGAGGAGAGTTCACGAGCCAAGAGTTCCAGAAGTTCTGCCAACATTACCAGATCACACTCTACTATACTACTCCCTATCATCCGCAAGGCAACGGAGAGACAGAGAGGATGCACAGGACGCTGAGGTCGGTTCTCTCAGCCTTGTGTCAGGGGCACCTGCTTCGCTGGCCCACACTTCTCCAACCCTGTCAGAGCATCATGAACCAGGCGGTTCACACCTCTACTGGACAACAACTGTTCTTTAGTTTCTTCTCAAGGTATCCATCCCGCCTGGTTGGATCAGGGCTGCGTTCCGTTGGAGGTTAGCACGCTGCCCCCCCCCCCGCAACCCCCAACGGAATCAGTGTTGCCAACCGTAGGGCAATTGCCCTACGCGTAGGGCAATTTAGCCTCATATCCTGGTCTGTAGGGCGGTAGGGCAATTTTACAAAATTTGAGCAAAACGTAGGGCAATTACGATTTCTTGGTATGAGTGATAATTATTTTGCATCAAAAGATTAATTATGTAAACGGAAAGGAAATATGCTAAAAAAAAGGTACTAATTTTTAAAAAATTCTATTACCCTCTACTATGTAACAAAAAAAACTTCTTCAACAATAAATAATAAGTCACAAGTCATAACATAAAATGCTTCTCATAAGTCTGACAGCCCCTTGTGATTGGCCCGTTTAAAGGAGAGAGCCAATCACAAGCCAGACGAGTCTGAGACGACGAATATATCCCTTGATAAACAGGAGCAGGACAGGTCTACTGTGTACATGTGAGCATGCTGCCGTCTTCTTTGGAACTGGACTGTATTAACGGCATTATGCATGTGTAGCCCCTTTATTTAGGACTGTGTTAACAGGAAAACATAGTGATAGTATGGCTGATTCCCCTTCTACGCCCAAAAAGAAAAGACAGTACCGCGGGGAGCTAGATAAACAAGAAAAGGAGACTCCCAGGAAGCAAAAGTTTAGAGATGTATGGCTACAGGTAAGAATTATAAGCTAGCCCATTTTTAACTTATCATTGTACTATGTTCAATTATATATTTTTATTAGGCCTACATTTCATTTAGGGTTCATTATGCTTCACCAGTCTATCTATATTATATATTCAATTTTTTTTCAAGAAAGATAAGATGTAGGTCTATTCCTGCACTAAACAAGAGAAAACATATTATTTTTGTTGTTGCTATATAGCAGTATATAAATAAAAAAACTACCAACTAATATCGAGATATTTTCATGATTCATCCTGAATCGTAGGGCAATGAAGGAAAATGTAGGGCAATTTCAGTGTCTGTGTAGGGCGAAGTAGTCTGTAGGGGTTGGCAACACTGAACGGAATGCAAGGGAACGCGTATAGCCATACGGGTATGGTTGACAAGATGGCCGTCCAAGCTGGCTCTCCTCCTCCTCGCTCAAGAGCTCACAGAAGACCCTCTGTTGGACGCTGCAGAGCTCCTCGTAGCACGAGAGGAGGAAATATTGCTGAGGCAAGAGGAAGAGGGAGAAGAGAGGCTGCCAAGGCAAGGAGAAGAGGGAGAGGATAGGCCGCCAAGTCCTGTGAGGGTCAAGGACTATGCAGAGACTATAGTGCCTCTTTACTCCGGGAAAGACTTCAAGAAACACTTTCGAATGCAAAGGGAAACTGTCCCTGCAGCCACAGGTGCTGGAGGGGCCTCTGCAGCAGCTACCATGGCAGTAGAGGCTGTCTCTTCTGCCTCAGAGGCTGTGGGAAGAAATGCGACACATATAACACCGTCTTTTATTGCTATAAATACTAATATTTTGGTCATATTGCCTTATTCCAGCATTCTACAAGGGATAACAGACTTACCACATTGTTTTTGATGCTCTGTGACGTCGCATAAGCTGTCAAAATAGCATTTACATCCCCCACACTGAAAATATAGTGGTGAAGCGGCGGCCATCTGCGGTTTGTTGATAAACGATGGTTGCCAGACACTGCCAAGCATTCACCTCCGAGGAGCGCAAGGTCCCGCAAGCTACCGCAAGCCGAGTAGTATGATGGTCCCCCCCAATTCGGGGGAAGTATGCCATACTGTAAGCCTTACCGTCCCCAACGGAACCTGCGATTGATGGAGAAGAGGATGAAATGGCGGCTGTCCATGCCCTCATACATGAGACCCACCAGAAAATGACCCGTAAGTACCGAGACAATGCAAACAAAAAGCGGAAAAATCAAAGTGTGGAGATCAGTACCTTGGTGTGGGTTAAGAAAGAAACCACCTTATCAGGTACGTGCCGCAAACTGAACTTGAAGTGGGACAGCCCATACCGGGTATGTGACATCAAATCAGAACATAGTATCTACGTAGTGGAAAATGTATTCACGGGTAAGCGAACACAGAGGGCAGCGGGCCAAGTGAAACCGTATTACGGAAGTGAAGGGTGGTTGCTGGAACTTTTTTTTTTTTTTTTTTTTTTTTTTTTATACCAGAGACAGTTCGATCCTGATCCGGTGGATGAACAATTACCACCCAGAGTCCGGCAGCCTCCACGTCGACTCATCGAAGAGTGTTGACAGACTTGGTTACTCGTCACCTCCAGAGGAAAGAATGATGGTGATTAGGTGTCCCTATATTGATATGTAATATGGTGTGCAAGTGTTGAGTCTTTCTGGTGGGCGAGCCGGGGCTGGCTGAGTGCTGGGAGTAACGACGCTTCAGTCAGTGTCTCTGGTCATATTTCTCTCGAGTGCAGTGAGTAAGACTCTAAGTTCTTTCGATGTCTGGAATTCAGAGGCTCTTTAACTCGAAGGAAGGGTGAATAACGCCTTCCTCACCTCTACAATCAGTACGCTTGTTTGTGTGGCAGTTATTCCAGGACCTGGTTAGCGCTCACTATCTGCCCAGGGGATAACATTGGGATGCGAAAGGTAGTGTGAAAGAGAGTGTGAATGTGAGAGTGAGAGGTAGCATGTACGGGAAGTGTTTCCTTGGGAGTGATCTAACCGGCGAGAATACAGGTTTAGCCCGGTCGTGGCGACCACGTCAGCGCCCAAGGACTGAGACCGGTTGGGGAGTCCTCACCAGCATCTCTTCATCTTCAGGAATTCAGGAAAACTGCAACCTCCCGAGGTATGCAGGCCAACTGGTGGACTGACAGGTGCCATCTCAAGAATCAGAATATAGTGTTTGCACAACCAGCCCAACATGTCGGCTCCCGTTCAGCACACCGGAGACTCCTCATTTTAATGAAGTGGAGATAGTATTGTGTTGGAACTTTGGTTCACAGTGATGCTTAAAATTTTTTCTCCGGAGGAGGGACGCGTGTAATGCCATGATTATTCCCCGTAGTATTAATATGTAAATTGTATATATAACATGGATTCCCCCCCTTTATAATACAAGTACATATGACACCCCCACTACACCAATATACAGACATACAGATATACAGACATACTCCGCACAGCAGGTAGTTGTGGATCAAGGGATTGGCAGAGGAAAAACGTTTCCTATTGGCTGATCGCCGCAGCTCCCCAAATCTAAATTTCTATGTTCGGACGCTGTTCCCCAGAATGGTGAAATCCTAAGTGTTTTGTTAAACTTTCTATCAAATTTTAAGCATCCCTGGTTCCCAAAATTCAAGTCTTATAATTAGCTTCTTTATCGGTAATTCTTTTGACATCATTAGTATCATAACATTAAGTAAATTAATCCCCACTTTTAAACTTAATATCATAAAGAGACCATTCAAACACTTTCCTTCGTCTTGGCGTCCCAGTTTCCCCCACGCGATGTCAGTCGCTGTCCATCTCTCAGCTTTCACAGGTATGTGAGAGTCATCTTCTCCATCCCCCTTATCTGAACTCTTTCCTCAAGTACTAAAAACTGACCATACAGTGTTAAGAAGTGAATACATTAAATTGAGAGTAATTAGTGTAATAATATTGAGTCGCCGTCCATCTCTCATCTTTCACAGATAAGCCAGTCTCTCGCTCTCAGCCTCGTGGCATCACATGAACACACATACACTAACATAACACACCCCCCATTCAGGGAGAAACGAGTGTCATTTTTCATGTCTTTTTTCTTGAGTAGTGTGTCCTCCCGAGTCCTCTATCTCATCATTTTTTTTGGTGATTAGAAGTTTTTTTTTCTCATTTGAGTTTTTTTTTTTTTTTTTTTCTGTGTGGCATTTTCTCGGAACTGTACTCCCGGATCGGTGTTTTGTTCTGATGGCCGGACAACCGATAGAAGTGTTATATTTACCCTAGTCTCCTCCGAAGAAAGCGTTACCTCAATATAAATAAATAAATATATATATATATATATATATATATATATATATATATATATATATATATATATATATATATATTTATTTATTTATTTTTTTTCAAAATTTGTTCATTTATTTATTTACTTATTTAATCTTTTTTTTTTTAACCTGTGGTTCCTCTCATCCCCGTGAAAGAACTATCAGGACCTGGTGGCAGCCTATCATTACTCTCCCCCACCATCAGTCATCAGTCAATAAAATCGTTTTTTTTTTTTTTTTTTTTTTCTCATTAACAACCATAGTTTTCTTCCAATCCTAATAAAAATCAACCTTCCTTTAAAAGTAAGTAAAATAATAATAATTCTTTTGTGCATGAGCTTAAATTTATCATAAACACTACACTTGTGGTGGGAGCATTACACTGGTGTGCAGCGGCGGAATTTTGAACCATTACATTCACGCGTACTCGGCAACCTCGCTAGCCAAACTTTATCCCAAAACTCCTGACACCACTTGTTACAAACCGCCGCCCACACAGCACAGCAGGGGCACCCACCGGGCAAGGCAGGGCACCCAAGGTCCTTACTTCAGCTTCCAACGCCACAACCGTAAACCACTTACTCTCAGCGGTAGAGACCAGGACAGCATTCAGGATGGGGCGGCACAGGGATAAGTTGATGAGGATCCGTGGCTAGCAGGGAATGCGAGGCACACAACTCATAGACAGGTACTCACTCAGACAGGCAGGACTGGCAGGAAACACTTAGTAAAGCTTCTTACGTTTACTTTGGTGATCACAGTACAAAAGGAAATCCAAGGTAGTACACAGGGTGAATGCGGGTTACGAGAACGAAGAGCAGGGCGGGATAGCGGGGCAAGACATCTGCAACTACTCGCGCGAGCAGTAGTGCTGGGCAGGATCCGAGTACTGGATCCGGATCCAATGGATCTGACAAGGCAAGAGGGATCCGATTACCAGCCTCTGGTACTCAAATCCAATGACGATTACTTGCCAGCTGAGGTAAATCCTGACGAATCCGGTACTTGGATATCAACTGACGATTACTTGCTGGCTGAGGCAAATCCTGATGAATCCAGTACTCAGATCCAATGACAATTACTTTCCTGGCAGAGGTGAATCCTGATGGATCTGGCGATCATTCATTATTGTTTTTCGCTTTTTGGGCTTCATGATTTAATTATTGGTAAAAAAAAAAAAAAGCAGTATTGACTAGAAATATATCTATATAAATTAGTCAGCGAGAGACATTTAGAATATGAATTTAATGTTACCATTCATGCCTCAATTTCTCCGAAGGGTGATTGGCTGATACGCTGTGACGTCAGAACGTACCATATAAATAGTCCCGCGTAGAGGGTGGAGCTTTCGATAAAGTATGGCATAATGGCCTTAAATATAATATATTAAGATTGAGATTACCAGACATACTTGAAAAAATCTTGTGTAATTTTTTGGAATATCGAACTGCAAAAATAAATATAGGTAACAAATTCAGTAAAATTTTAAATCTTCTAAGTGGTGTTCCACAACGTAGCGTACTGTCTCCAACACTATATACTCTGTTTAGCAACGATCTTACTCCACCCGCGTATGGTTGTCTTGACACTATGTACGCTGATGATGTAACACAAATAATCACTTCTCCAAGCAAGTCAAAGCTAATGATGAAAGCTAAAGTGGAACGTGAGATTGAAAGAATAAGTAAATTTGAGAGAACTTGGAAAATTAAAAACTAGTGAAAAATTCAAAATAATACTTATTGCACAACTTAAAACAAAAATCGTCAAAGTAAATGGAAAAGAAATCGAAACAAGCAAAAACGGGAAACTTCTTGGTCTAAATATAACAACACATGGATTCGTTAACCACATTACAAACACAATAAAAAGGGGTAATGGAGTTCATTCACAATTAAGAAGATTTAGCAGCCTAACTCCTAAAATAAAGACAACATTAATAAAAACCCTCTTAATTCCTGTAATCACATATCCTTCAATACCGCTATGCATGGCCTCTAACTCTCAAAAAAGGAAAATGCAAAGAGTACTCAATAAAGCATTAAGATTTATTCACTGCAATGAACAGCAACAACTAAATACTGCTGAATTACATATTAAATACGGCATAACCCCTCTAAATATAGTAAATCATCAAAGGGCACTAAATACATGGGAAACTATAAAAATAAGTGAGAATGAACAATATAAAACATTAATAACTCCACACAATAATACGCATTCCTGGTTTTCCAAATGCAGTAAGATAATTACAATGGAAACACCTGAAGCGATTATAACCTAAAATACTTCTAAAATACGAAAATCATGGAAGAAACTATAAAATGTTGCGAGAAACACTCCGAAAAATCGTTACAATCACTATAAAACACACGTGTCTCCCACGAGTAGGAACACATTTAGCTGGGAAACACTATAGGCAACATCACCAGACGGGATTATTGTTCTTTTTAGTTTCCACAGATTGAATTGCAGAGGACGAGCGACGAGGACGACCCGGACCACCGACGACGACGGATCTTTCAACACCATCACATACATGAAATAATTGATAACAAGTCTATTAAAAGAATGTAGCACTAGGGGCCGCAGTACTTTACAGTCTGTTTTTGTTAGGGCTAGCTGTGTCTCTTCTGGGGGAAGCTGTCCTACAAAGAAAATGCACAAGGAAAAAAAAAAAAAAAACAGGCAAACTCTCTCGTAGAACGTGGGACAGAACTCACTTCCCTCAGGAGTCTGAGTCATAGGGACAGCTGGGTTCCTGTATGTACAATTGCAGTCCCTATGTCACTTAAAACAATAAATTATATAACTATTTTTATACTGTCTGCACTCTGGAGTGCAAACTAGATAATAGAAATAAGAAAATGAAAATAAATACAAATAATAAAATAAAACAAAAACAGTAACGTGGTCAATCCCACTCTCTATCCTTCTCTAACTTTTTTCATCCCTTCTCTTCCCACCACTTTCTCTTTAGCTAGATGTCCTTTTCTTCAACCCCCGTAAAGAAAAAAAAAAAAAAAAAAAAAGGAGCTCAGACTCGGCCTAGACACCGTGCTACAAATACATGTCCTGCGCTCTGTCCTTCAGCCACCTCTGTGTGGATTTTTTGTACGCCTCTCAGGCCTAGGATTAGTTAAATAAAGGTAGGAATCCCATTGTCCCATGTTTTTAGCTTTGCTTTTTCACTGTCCTCTCCTTAGCGGCAACAGAAGGTGCCTGTTGTCAGATTGTCTTTCCTCTCACACCTATGGAGGATCCGCCTCAGTGAGCGTCCTTTGGGGTGAATTAACACCGTCCGGCACCCCCTAGAGTGGTTTGGCAGGACAATCTGACGCTAGGAAACTCCTCCCTGACTTCCTCCCACTTGTGTCCCGTTTCCCTCCTGCAGGAGGGGGGGGGTGTACCCCGCTCCATGCCTGACGGACCTTCCTGCCCTCCCCCCGCAAGGGGGAGGGAGGACACTGATCAACGACCCCCGACTGCCAGACTGTCTTTTGACCCCTCCAATGCGACTTATGTGACTCTCCACTCTAAGACGAACACCCGCCTGTCTACGGTTAATTCTTTTATAATAAAGAAGGTCATCGATTGTAATATTGGAAATGTTGCTAATGTTAAAAAACTTGCCAGTGGTGATTTACTTGTCCAGACCATTAACGTAAATCAAGTCAAATCATTGTTGAAGCTCCGGTTCATTCATGATATCGAGATTGAGGCTTCGATTCCAGTATCCATGAACTCGTGTCGGGGAGTCGCTTCCCACCGCGATTTTGTGGATATGGAACCGACCGAGATCGTCGATTGTATGACTGATCAGGATGTCATTGAGGATAGAAAGATTACTAAGATGGTTGACGGTACCAGAAGGAGCACAGCTTCAGTTATTCTCACCTTCAGTGCTGCTAAGTTGCCAGAGAGGGTTCCCGTTCGTCTTTACATTCCAAATCCTCTCCGTTGTTTCAAGTGCCAGCTTTATGGTCACCATGGCAACGCTTGTCGGTCATCTCATACTTACTGCAGTAGATGCGCAGGAGAGGGCCACTCGGTGGACCAGTGCACATCTTTGGTAGAGAAAAACCGTAATTGTGAGGGTGCTCACTCCACTTTGTCACGCGTTAAAGCTACTGAGGGAATTTCTTACTATGAAGCAAGGATGCGAATGAAGCAGATGCAGTCCGCGCCTGCTTCAAACGTCTCCTACGCTTCAACAGTAAGGGCTCCACCTAAGATGTGTACTGTTGCCATCCAGACTGACCTCAGCGACCTGCTGCCTGCTCCATCTACCACCACTGATTCCCCTTCAACCTCTGCCTCATCATCTGCTAAAACTACTACTACTACTAAAACTTCTACTCCTATAACTTCCTCTGCTCCATACCTGTCTGCTTTTACTCCTATTCCCAGTAAGGGTGAGAAGACAGACAAGTCTAATAAATTAAATTTAACAAAACTTGAATGTCAACGCCCTTCTCATGTCGTCGCCGCTTCCGCGCCGTCGAGGAGGGGATCACACGCTCGCTCCCTCTCGACCAGCTCCGGGGAGTTAACAATTGATGAAACAATGGATGTCATCATTAGTAAGGGCCGGGAGAGGTCCCCCGGCAGCGCCTCTGAGCGCAAAAGGACTAAGAAAAACGGCCGCCACCACAACTCTTAAACCATAATGTTCAAGGTGTTACAGTGGAACTGCAGAAGTATTCGGAATAAAGATCCATATTTGTCACTTTTAGTGAACATACACAGGCCTTCCGTGATTTGTCTACAGGAGACGAGACTGCAGGATCAGCCTGATCCTGCAGTGCTAAAACACTACCATCCGTATAGAAGATATGAGGGACACGGCGTTGCCATATACATACACAAAACACTGACACAAACAGAAGTGACGTTGAATACACCTCTGGAAGCGGTCGCGTGCAGGGTGAGATTCAACGACACGTATCTGGCTATCAGTTCCCTCTACTTGCCTCCCAATACCTCCATTGTTGATGATGATATTACTTCTTTAATTAGCCAGCTTCCGGGCAACAGGCTAGTTGTTGGCGACTTTAACGCCCATCATCAACAATGGGGAAGTGAGAGGTCAAGTGTATATGGGGAGCAGATAGTAAACATTTTATTACAGACAAACCTTTGTCTTCTGAACGATGGAAGTGCGACTCGTGTAAATGATCGGACTGGTAACGCGTCTGCCAATGATCTGTCGTTGCTCTCGTCAAATATACTCCCTGACTTCTCCTGGGAAGTCATCGACGACTACCATGGAAGTGACCATCTGCCCATCTGCATCTCTTATGCACGCAACATCCCACCCACCCCCCGCCCTCCCAAGTTCAATTGCAAGAGAGCAGATTGGGCAACCTTCTGTGGGGTTGCCGACGTGGATATATCTGGCGAGGACATTGACACGATGGTCAGCAACGCAATACAATCCATATTACACGCCGCTGAGGCTTGTATTCCGAAGACTTCTGCAGTTCACACTAAGCATGGAGTCTCATGGTGGACAACAGATTGCCGACAAGCACTTCGTGAGCACAATAGACGATACAGGTACTTCAGCCAGCAGCCCCGTCAAACAAATTTCATAGCCTACAAAAAGGCAAGGGGTCAGGCAAGGAAAGTCATGCGTAATGCAAAGAAAAACTCATTTCGTGAATTTATATCTACAGTGAGCCACACAACCCCCTCACACAAGTATGGAAGACAATACACATATTGAACAATAAAAATCCATACACTCCCATTACAACGCTAAAAATAAATAATAATGTAATAGACAACAGAGCTGACATAGCCAATACAATAGCCCAGTATTTTCATCAGGCAAGCAGCTCAACCTACTATGACCCTGCCTTCCTCCCTTGTAAGGAGGCAGCTGAACTCACTGTCCCAAACTTTGCCATGGGAGGCATAAACTCGGATTACAACACAGAGTTTACATTGGATGAACTCCTCTTTGCCCTGAAATCCTGTAAAGGCTCCAGTCCCGGTCCAGACAATATTTCATACATTATGTTACAGCATCTCGGCCACCATTCCCTTTTTAAATTATTAACACTCTACAATACTATCTGGACCTCCCACATTTTCCCTCAGTCCTTACGGACCCCAGTGCGTTTTGTCCTATTGCGCTCACGAGCTGTCTATGTAAGGTCATGGAACGTATGATAAAATGAAGGCTACTTTTTTGTTTTAGAAGCGAAGGGTCTGTTAGGTGATTAGCAGTTGGGCTTTCAGAAGTACCGAGGCACGATGGATCACCTAACACATCTGGAGCATTGCATTTCAGAGGCTTTTGCCAAAAAAGAATTCATAATAGGGGTGTTTCTGGACATCCACAAAGCCTTCGACATGACATGGCGACACGGTATCCTCATGAAACTCTACGCTCATGGCTTCAGAGGTAACTTGCCTATTTTTGTTTATAATTTTCTTCAGGACAGAACATTCTCTGTCAAGCTTCCTGGTAACGTAATCTCGGACATTTTCGTCCAGGAGAACGGGGTGCCACAGGATAGTGTTCTTAGTCCCATTTTATTTTGTATAATGATTAATGATATTCTGTCAACAACTCCCGTCCCCAGGAATCTTAAATTTTTTTTTTTTTTTTTTTTTTTTTGACATTACAAGGGCACTGGCCAAGGGCAAACACAGTGTTGGAAAAAAAAAATCCCGCTGGTTGCCAGGCCCTGTTAAAAGAAAAGTAGAAAGAGAAAAAACAGAAAAATCTAAAAGGAGGGTCCAGTTAACGTAAGAGGTGTCTTGACACTCCTCTTTTGAAAGAGTTTAAGTCATAGGCAGGTGGAAATACAGACACAGGTAGAGAGTTCCAGAGTTTACCAGTGTAGGGAATGAAGGAGTGAAGATACTGGTTAACTCTTGCATTAGGAAGATGGACAGAATAGGGATGAGAAGAAGTAGAGAGTCTTGTGCAGCGAGGCCGCAGGAGGGGAAGGCCTGCAGTTAGCAAGTTCAGAAGAGCAGACAGCATGAAAACAGCGGTAGAAGACAGATAAAGATGCAACATTGCGGCGGTGACTTAAAGAATCAAGACAGTCAGTTAGAGGAGAAGAGTTGATAAGACGAAAAGCTTTAGATTCCGGAAAGAGTACCAACTATTGGAGCTAATGCTAATTGAGGAAACTGAATTAAAAGCATTCAGTGGAGGGTTAGTTTATTACAAAAATAGTTGGGTACATATATAAATAATATTTAACAATAATAATTTTAATAAGTTTGTATGTGATTGTGTATGTATGAATGTATGTATGAATGAGTGAATGTGTGTGAATGTGTAGTGTTTTGTGTTGCATATTATACAAATATAAATAAAATGAATAATATAATAATATGAGAGTAAGACAAATATACTATAAAAAAAGTAAATAATTAATTAGTATGCCATGAAATGGTGAGACAGGAAATGTATGGTGATAACAGAAAATGCAATGATTGTAGGGCAGACTTAAGTAAACGGCCGCTACAATACTCCCCCCCTAGTTTCGAGGGAGGAGAAACGAGATTTTCCTGGTGCGGCTGGGTGAGTCAGGACCGTCCAGGGACGTTGTGGCGACCACCTGAGGTTGAGCAGGGTCAAGCAGGTAGGCCGGTTTGACCCGGTCCATGGACACAGCGTCCTGAGTGCCGTTCCGGTCGATGGTCACAGTCTTGCGTGTCCGCCGCAAGACACGATAGGGCCCTTGGTATGGTTGTGAGAGGGGGCGCTGAACAGCATCGACGCGGACGAAGACGTGTGTACAGGTGTCCAGGTCCTGGCTCACAAAAATCTTCTTAGGAGAGGAGCGAGGCTGGACTGGCTGTAGGTTGCGCATGGCACTGTGGAGGCGGGTGGCGAAATCTCGGGCACTGCACAGGTCTGGCTCTTGTGAGGGCACCAGCATCTCGCCGGGAAGCCTGAGGTTGGCGCCATACACCAACTCGGACGAGGAATGCTGGAGGTCTTCCTTGAGAGAGGACCTGATGCCGAGGAGGACAAGAGGAAGAGCCAGGGACCAGTGTTCGCGCTGTGAGGCGGCCATCAGGGAGGACTTGAGCTGGCGATGGAATCTCTCAACCATCCCATTTGACTGGGGATGGTAGCTCGAAGTCCTGTAGCGCCGTATGCCGAGAAATACCATGATCCTATTCCAGACATTAGCCTCGAACTGGCCACCACGGTCTGAGGTGAGGCTCAGAGGAACACCGAACCTTGAGACCCAAGTGGCGATGAAGGCGTTGGCGACGGTGTCGGTGGTGATGTCTGGAATAGGTGTAGCCTCAGGCCAGCGTGTAAACCGGTCCACGCACGTAAGGATGTAGCGGTGGCCGGCAGAGGGCGGCAGCGGCCCGACCAAGTCAATGTGGATATGGTCGAACCGTCTGGAGACTGGAGGAAAGGTGCCAGGCGGAGAGTGTGTGTGACGAGTCACCTTGGAGGCTTGGCAGGCGGTACAGGTGCGGGTCCACAGTCTGACATCTCTGTTGATGCCCTCCCAGATGAAGCGAGAAGTCAGCAGGCGCTGGGAGGCACGGATACCAGGGTGAGAGAGGTCATGTAGCTGACGGAAGGCCTTGACGCGATGCTGCTGAGGCAAGTAAGGGCGGACGGCCTCTGTGGAGACGTCAGCATACAGAGAGACCTTGGTACCTGGGAGTGTGACTTTCTTCATCTGGAGCGCCGAGTTCTGCAGGAGGTTTTCCAGCTCGGGGTCGCCGGACTGGTCGGCAGCTATGGCAGTGTAGTCGATGGAGGACACAGCAGAGATACCACGGGAGAGAGCGTCAGCTGGGGCGTTGTCGACACCTTTGATGTACCGGATGTCGGTGGTGAACTGAGAAACGAAGTCCATATGGCGAAGTTGCCGAGGAGAGTAGGTTGCCTTGTTTCTCAGGAAAATGGTGGTGAGTGGCTTGTGGTCGGTGTAGATGTGGAAGCGGCGGCCTTCTATGTAGTACCGGAAGCGCTTGACGGCCTTGTAGATTGCGAGGAGCTCACGGTCGTAGGCACTGTAGTTGGCTTCGGCAGTGTTGAGCTTCTGGGAAAAGAAGGCGAGCGGCTTCCAGGCACTGTCCACGAGCTGCTGGAGGACAGCACCAGTCCCATTGCCAGAGGCGTCAGTTGCGATGCTCACCTCTGCGTCGGGGACAGGGAAGGACAGCAAAGTTGCGTCGCTGAGGGCCTTCTTGGCAGCGAGGAAGGCAGCGTCAGTGTCCGGTGTCCAGGTGAGCATGACCGACTGACCACGCTTGCACGGCTTGATCATGGCGTGTAGAGGCTGCAGCAGGAGAGAGCAGTGTGGAATGAAGCGGTTGTAGTAGTTCACCATGCCCAAGAACTCTTTGAGCTGGCGCTGGGTAGATGGCTTCGGGAACTGCTGGATGGCTTCACATTTAGTGGCAAGTGGAGTGATGCCTGCTGGAGTGACGGTATGACCAAGGAAGGTGAGCGAGGCCACGCCGAACTCTGACTTGTCGGCGTTGATCTGGACACCGTAGTCCTGGAGGCGGCGGAAGACTTGTTCGAGGTGCTGTCTGTGCGAGGCTTCGTCGGGGCTCGCGATGAGAAGATCGTCGATGTAGGCGAAACAGAAGGGAAGACCGCGGAGGACCTCGTCGATGAACCTCTGGAACGTCTGTGCCGCATTCCTGAGGCCAAAGGGCATCCTAACGTATTCGAACAGACCGAAGGGAGTGATGATGGCAGTCTTCGGTATGTCGTCAGGATGAACAGGAATCTGGTGGAAGGCCTTGATGAGGTCGATGCGGGAGAAGATGGTGGAACCAGAGAGTTGCGACGAGAACTCCTGCAAGTTAGGCACAGGATAACGGTCTTCCTTGGTGCAAGAGTTGAGAGCTCTGTAGTCTCCGCAGGGTCGGATGTCGCCGTTTTTCTTCGGGACGACGTGAAGAGCTGATGACCAGTTGCTGCTGCTGGGCCGCACAATACCTTGCCGCATCAGAGACTCGAACTCGGCCTTGGCCTGGCGGTAGCGTTCGGGAGCAAGACGGCGGGCCTTGGCGTGTACAGGCGGTCCTGAAGTCTCTATGTGATGCTGCACATGGTGTTTAGCGGGCACGCTGGCTGAGTAGGGTTGAGTCAGCGTGGGGAAGGACTTGAGTAAAACAGCGAACTGGTGGTCCCCTTTGATGACAGAGAGGAGAGTGCTGTCTCCTGGTGCTGGTCGAGCAAAGGAGGAGACAGAGGTCAGAGGGTCGACTAACCTGCGGCCTTTAACGTCGACCAGCAGGTTGAAGTGCTTGAGGAAGTCTGCTCCGAGAATTGCCTGGCTGACATCCCCGACGTAGAAGGTCCATTCGAAGCGACGTCGGAGGTAGAGATTCACTTGCATGGTGCGCCGTGAGTAGACGGGAATCTTGGTCCCATTGGCGGCGTGGAGATGCAAGAGAGGCGGCAAGGTGCGTAGACTGGCGGGCGCGGGGATAATACTGACATCGGCGCCGGTGTCTATGAGAAACCTTGTGTTGGAGCGGCAGTCTCGTAGGTGGAGCAGCGCTGAGAAACACTGGCGGGCAATTGGCTGCATCACTGCTCGCCGTTGGTGTTTGACGTGTTGTAGGTGCATGGGGAAACGCACTTGTTGGCCTTGGCACCAAACTTGTTGTGGTACCAACACAGACCTGGGCTCCTAGAACGGGAGCGGCGCTGGAGGCGGCGAGGAGTGGAGGAACGTGAGCGACGGCCATCATGCAGTTGCTTCTTCAAGTAGTTAACCTCGGTGGTAAGCTGAGAGATGAGCTTGGTAAGGTGAGACAACTGGGTGTCATTCTGTGTGGTAGTGACAGAAGACACAGGAGAAGCAGGTGTTGCAGGAAGAATCGCCAGGAAGTCGTCTGCCAACTTAGCGATGGCGTCAGGTTTCAAAGTGTCCTTGACGCTGAAGAGGCTACGCTGGATGGCAGGAGGAAGGCGCTGGTAGAACAGTTGCTTGAAGAGATCAGCGTCGAAGGCTTGGTACTTGTCACCAAGCAGTTGCTTCATGCGACTCAGCAACTGTGACGGCTTCTCATCACCTAATTCCTCACTAGAGAGGAGCTCACGGAGACGGTGGCGACGGAAGATTGTAGACTCGT
Organism: Portunus trituberculatus; assembly: GCF_017591435.1. NCBI lineage: Eukaryota > Metazoa > Arthropoda > Malacostraca > Decapoda > Portunidae > Portunus > Portunus trituberculatus. The sequence goes on from NC_059303.1 coordinate 730,007, forward strand.
TAGTAGGGCAGTCTTCAAATCTTCATAGGGAGTGTCAGAGGAGGCAGCAGTGGAGATGACGACAGAGATATGTGTAAGCACGTCGGATGGCAAGAAGCTAACAGCATGGTTGAATTTGGTGAGGCTGTTAGTGATCTTGGATGCCTTGAAGCTGCACTCCAAGAGACAGAACCACAAGGATGGGTCCTGCGAGTAGAAGGGAGGTGCCTTAAAAGACACCGCCGTCGCAGCAAGGTCTTCCTGAGACATGGCTGGTGGTGGTGATGGGCACTAGGCTCTGGCGTGAAGATCCTATGGGTCACAGCAGGTCTTAGGGAGCTGCTGTTGTACACAATAGTGTCACTGTCACTGGCGTGTGTCACTGGAGTGTGTCACTAGTGTGTGTCACTGGCGTGTGTCACTGGAGTGTGTCACTGGCGTGTGTTACTGGAGTGTGTCACTAGTGTGTGTCACTGGCGTGTGTCACTGGAGTGTGTCACTAGTGTGTCACTGGTGTGTGCTTGCACAGGGGGATGGGGATTCACGCCGTATCCACGTGGCGGGTCGAGAAAAGGGTAACACTCAAGCCGTAATCCAGGTGGCGGGTAAGCACAGTAACACGCCGTAATCCAGGTGGCGGGTAAGCACAATATCACGCCGTAATCCAGGTGGCGGGTGCAAAGGTGAAAATTGGAAGGTGGGCGGGACAGAGGGACGCAGAAGGTGTCGCTGTGGCACAGAAGGTGCTGAAGGTGCTGTAGGAGGCACAGAAGGTGCTGTAGGAGGCACAGAAGGTGCTGTAGGAGGCACAGAAGGTGCTGTAGGAGGCACAGAAGGTGCTGTAGGAGGCGCAGAAGGGTGGGCGCAGAAGGCGCTGAAGGGTGGGCGCAGAAGGCGCTGAAAGGTGGGCGCAGAAGGCGCAGCAGGAAGGGGAGGGAGCACAAAGGTGCTAGGAGGGGGGGTATAGTTAACCCTTACTATGCCTAAGGCATAATATTTCTCCCGGCCTAACCGTCAACTCCACGAACACCACATATGGAGGTGGAGCTTTTTCGGGTAGGAGCCCTCCAACGAATACCCCAGGCGGAGCTGGCGCAGGTCTTTGGGCTAGGAGACAGTGGCTCTTATACAGCCACGGTTCCTTCCTCTTAGCTAGCTCATGGGGTCACCATTTGTTGGTATGGAAAGAGTACCAACTATTGGAGCTAATGCTAATTGAGGAAACTGAATTAAAAGCATTCAGTGGAGGGTTAGTTTATTACAAAAATAGTTGGGTACATATATAAATAATATTTAACAATAATAATTTTAATAAGTTTGTATGTGATTGTGTATGTATGAATGTATGTATGAATGAGTGAATGTGTGTGAATGTGTAGTGTTTTGTGTTGCATATTATACAAATATAAATAAAATGAATAATATAATAATATGAGAGTAAGACAAATATACTATAAAAAAAAGTAAATAATTAATTAGTATGCCATGAAATGGTGAGACAGGAAATGTATGGTGATAACAGAAAATGCAATGATTGTAGGGCAGACTTAAGTAAACGGCCGCTACATACCCTGAGGCCATGGAACATTTCCTGCTTCAATGCCCACGCCTCCTCTCTCAACATTATGCTCCCGGCTCTCCACCCTGGCCATCACAACACTCGACCTGCCCACCCTCTTGGCGGCCTCAGGCGTCCACCTTTCCTAGCAACCTGCTGTCCTTTGCCTTTCTTGTGCCTTCTTGAAGAAGACCGGCCAGCTACCACGCCTGTGATACCCACACAGGAGTACCCCAGGACTCATAAGGATCCATAGATTTTCGTGGCCTCTTTTGAATCCTTATGAGCCCTGGGGTAGTCTTGTGTGGGTATCACAGGCGTGGTAGCTGGCTGGTCTCCCTCAAGAAGGCACAAGTAAGGCGAAGGACAGCAAGTTGCTAGGAAAGGTGGACGCCTGAGGCCGCCAAGAGGGTGGCAGGTCGAGTGTTGTGATGGCCAGGGCGGAGAGCCGGGAGCGTAATGCAGTATGTTGAGAGAGGAGGCGTGGGCATTGAAGCAGAAAATGTTCCATGGCCTCAGGATAGTCCTACACCAAGGGCAGAAGTGGTTACAAGACAGACGTAGGCAATACAAGTAATGAGTATGGTGTGGCCCAGGCGGAGGTGAGCAGATATATATATATATATATATATATATATATATATATATATATATATATATATATATATATATATATATATATATATATATATATATATATATATATATATAATTCATAAATTCATAACCACGAGAGAATGCAGGAAAAAATAAGGGGAGAGGGGGGAGGAATTAAGCATGGGAGAAATTTTAAGTTACTCCTAATAACGTTTTCTATGAAATTACTCGCTTCCAACAGATGGCAGCACCGTCGCTGTCCTCCAAACTTTAACACACACCAAAACTTCCTCTCTGTATATTCCTTGGTCGGAACCAACACTGAGGAGGCTGTGGATGTACTGCAGAATGAATGTGTGCGAATGTGTCTTGGAGCCTTGCGCTGCACTCGTGTGGCGCAGATGGAGGTTGAGGCCAACATACCACCGCTGTAGATACGACGCGACGCCTTACTTTTATCCTATGGGATAAAGGCAGCCCGGAAGGCTCCTCTTGGTAACACAGCAAACAAGATCGTCTGGCAGCACCACCACCTCCACAACGCGGTCCGCCGTCCAGTCTCAGTCAGACTACATATGCTCTGCCAGCAAACGGGAGTGAGACTGGACTATGTGAACCTCCTCATGCTGCCCACCCTTCCCCCATGGAAGCAACATCCCACCACCTTTATCTACAATTGGTTGCCGGGGAAGAAGGCTGTTGTTGCCAAGGCGGAACTCCACCAACACTTCATGGCCCTCGTCGCTGGCCTCCCTCCATCCCTACATCTTTACACCGATGGCTCCAAGACAGATGAATGTGTGGGTGCAAGTGTGTGGTCGTGTGAATGTACCCTCAGGTTCCGACTGCCTACCCGTACATCGATGTTTTTTGCTGAAATTTTTGCAATTGATAAAGCCATAGACTATGCTTTAAATTCACCTCATAATTCAATCATAATTTTTACGGACTCTATGTCAGCCCTTCAGGCAATAGAGTCCGGCCGCACGGATACAAATGAAATCTAGGGCAACATCATTAATAAGCTGAATTCATGTCATAAATCCTTCTCGCTGGTTTGGGTGCCTGGACATTCCAGTATATGCAGGAATGAACAGGCTGACATGCTATAGTCTTTCCACTCTATGTAGTCCGTTCAGGGCAGGGCACATTTTGGAATTCCCATGAGTGCGACGTTGCCAGTTCGACTCCCAATTATCAGATTAAGTACCGACCCAACACCCATCTGTTAATCTCTCTCTGTCTCTCTCTCTCTCTCTCTCTCTCTCTCTCTCTCTCTCTCTCTCTCTCTCTCTGCAATTATTATTATTATTATTATTATTATTATTATTATTATTATTATTATCATTATTATTATTTAGGTAGTGTGGAAAAAAGTCGAAATGAATAATAATAAATAATACTCCGGCGTCTTAGTTTTTGGTCTATTTTCTCTTAAACTTTCAGAAAACCACTTTTGTGTGTATTCACCTAGTTGTATTCACCTAGTTTTAATTTTACAGGGCCTGGGTATCATACTCGTGTGGCCCCATCTCCATATCTACACACATCCAACTTTCCTTTAAAACTATGCACACTCCTCGCTGACACCACCTCCTCACTCAAACCATTCCACACCTCCACACATCTTTGTGGGAAACTATTATTATTATTATTATTATTATTATTATTATTATTATTATTATTATTATTATTATTATCATTATTATTATTTAGGTAGTGTGGAAAAAAGTCGAAATGAATAATAATAAATAATACTCCGGCGTCTTAGTTTTTGGTCTGTTTTCTCTTAAACTTTCAGAAAACCCTTTTTGTGTGTATTCACCTAGTTGTATTCACCTAGTTGTAATTTTACAGGGCCTGGGTATCATACTCGTGTGGCCCCATCTCCATATCTACACACATCCAACTTTCCTTTAAAACTATGCACACTCCTCGCTGACACCACCTCCTCACTCAAATCATTCCACACCTCCACACATCTTTGTGGGAAACTATATTTCTTCACATCCTTCAAGCATATTCCCTTGGCTATCTTTTTACTATGCGATCTCGTAGTTCTATTTAAGTTTTCCTCTCTCAACATCATTTGCTCATTATCCACTTCATTCAGTCCGTTCAACAGTTTATAAACCTGTATTAAATCTCCTCTTTCTCTTCTTTGTTCCAAGGTAAGCAAATTCATTTCTTTTAATCTCTCCTCAGGTCATTTCTGCCAATTCCGGAACCATTTTTGTTGCCATTCTCTGCAATCTCTCCAACTTCCTTATATGCTTCTTTTTTATAAGGGGACCAAACCACTCCAGCATATTCCAATCTTGGTCTAATTACCGTACTAATTAATTAATTCATCATATCTTTATCCATATAATGGAAGGCTAATCCAATATTTCTTATCAAATTATACGTTTCTCCAAACATCTTATCAATATGAGCCTCAAACTGCCCATGGTCTTGTATTATCACTCCCAAATCCTTTTCCTTTTCCACCTTTTTCAACACTACTTCTTCACCCATCTTATATGACCCTCTTGGCCGTCTTCCACTCTTCCCCATCTCCATCACATGACTTTTGCTCAGATTAAATTCCATTTCCCACCTCTTGCTCCACTCCCAAATCTTATCCAGATCTGCCTGTAAAATTTCACAATCTTCTTCACTCTTCACACACCTACACAACTTCGCATCATCCGCAAACAAATTAATATAACTGTTTACTCCCTCTGGCATGTCATTAATATATACAAGGAAAAGTATTGGTGCCAGCACTGAGCCTTGTGGGACTCCACTCTCCACCACCAACCAGTCCGACTTTGCATCCCTTATTACCGTTCTCATCTCCCTCCATCTCAAGTAGTTTTCCATCCACTTTAACACTTTTCCTTTCAGTCCTCCATAAATCTCTACTTTCCATAACAGTCTCTCGTGAGGTACCTTGTCAAAAGCTTTCTTTAAATCCAAATATACACAGTCCATCCATCCCTCTCTCTCCTGTATTTTGTCAACCACTCTTGAATAAAAGCTCAGTAGATTTGTTACACATGACCTCCCTTTCCTGAAGCCAAATTGATGATCCGATAATAACTTATGATCCTCCAGGAACCGTATCCAATATTTCTTTATCACCCTCTCACAAATCTTACCGACCACACTTGTTAGAGACACAGGTCTATAGTTAAGAGGCTCTTCCTTACTGCCTCCCTTATAAATGGGCACCACTTCAGCTCTCTTCCACTCTACTGGTACTTCCCCTGTTTCTAATGAGCACCTTATAATATCATATAGTGGATCAATCAATTCTTCTCTACACTCCTTCAATAATTTTCCTGAAACTTCATCTGGTCCCATCGCTTTATCATCTTTAAGTTCCTCCAACATTTTATATAACTCCTTTTTAGGTATCTTAATGTCCTCCATGTGCACATTTCCTTGTACATTCTGTGGCTTTACAAACATTGTTTCTTTAGTAAATACTTGCTGAAACCTATTATTTAGCAATTCCGCTATATTCTTAGGGTCATCTTTAAACACTTTAAACACTTTAAACACTTTATTATATCTACCTGTATACAAGTATACACTGGCAGAAGGCCCATATTAAGCATAGCTTTTTGGGCAAGATCTTAATAACTAACAAAGTGTGCAAAAAAACATAAAACAAAGTAAGAACTAAAAATAATTAAACTAAGAAGTGGGAGAGTGTAATTACAAGGAAATATTGCACAAGAACTATACTATAAGTTATACTAAACTATGAGATCACAAATACGATTTGCTATAATATACTCTGTACATACATATGAGAATACTATTTAGGAACTAACATAATGAGATAATAGAAAAAAAAAAAAAAAAAAAAAAAAGAGTAGTGTTATTAGTAGCAGCAACAGCAGATACAGCAGCAGCAAAAGAAATCATAAAAAAAAAGAAAATAATATAGATCCTGATGGTAACACAAATAGTGAGGATAACTAAATAATGACAGTAAAACAATAAAGATTATAGTAGTAATAATAATGACAATGACAATGACAAAGATAATAGTAATAGTTCTAATAACATATACAATAATAATAATACTATTTATAATAAAATAATAATAATAAAAACAATAGTAATAAAATGTGACACTAGACATAGCAAAACAAGGATATCAGTATTAGGAGAATTTGTGATGGATTTACATATAGCAAAATTATGAATTGTTGTCAGTACATAGATAAGAACATTTGTTTCAGTTTATTTTTGAAAGTTGATACACTGTTACATTCTTTAACACATTGTGGTAGTGTATTCCAAATTGTAGGACCTTTGTACATCAATGATTGTCTAAAAGTGGTTAAATTGTGTCGAGGAACATTTAAAGTGTGGTTGTTTCGGGTAGAATAGCGATGCGATAGCGTTGCAGGCGTGTGGTTATTTTTTAAGTGTTTGAACATGTGAGTGGCAATCCCTTGCTCTCCTTTTAATCTTTCAATGGACTCTCTCTTTTTAAGTTTACCATTTATGAACCTGTAAAACAATTTTGGATGTTCCTTACTCTTGTCTACAATATTTTTTTCAAATTTTCTTTCTTCCTCCCTCCTTACCCTCACATACTCATTTCTTGCCACTCTATAATTCTCCTTATTTAGTATATTCCTGCTCTTTTTCCATCTTTTCCAAGCCACATCTCTCTTTTCCTTAGCCTTAACACAAGTTGCATTAAACCAATCCTTTCTTCCTTCCTCTCTTGGTTTATACTTTGGTACAAATTTCATAACTCCTTCTTTATAATATTTCATAAAAATCTCATATTTCAAAATCTCATATATATTTTGTGTGTGTGTGTGTGTGTGTGTGTGTGGGTGGGTGGGTGGGTCTATATATATATATATATATATATATATATATATATATATATATATATATATATATATATATATATATATATATATATATATATATATATATATATATATATATATATATATATATATATATATATATATATATATATATATATATATATATATATATATATATATATATATATATATATATATATATATATATATATATATATATATATATATATATATATATATATATATATATATATATATATATATATATATATATATATATATATATATATATATATATATATATATATATATATATATATATATATATATATATATATATATATATATATATATATATATATATATATATATATATATATATATATATATATATATATATATATATATATATATATATATATATATATATATATATATATATATATATATATATATATATATATATATATATATATATATATATATATATATATATTATATATATATATATATATATATATATATATATATATATATATATATATATATATATATATATATATATATATATATATATATATATATATATATATATATATATATATATATATATATATATATATATATATATATATATATATATATATATATATATATCCACATTTGGCGGGAAACCCGCCAACCTGGTAACTCTGGCCTGGCCCAGCGGAGAGATGAAAGGGGACACCACCACCACCACCACCAACGTGGCAACATGGGAAAAAAAACGATGCCACATGCCATAGAATTTATGCAAATCGTCGTTATCATCGTAAACATAGACACTCATTGTACTATGTAACTTCCTTTACTATACATGCAATGCATAAAATATCACTTTCAAACAGCACATGGATGATAAATAAGAGAGAGACGCATGTATACGAAGGTTGATTTGGCAGAATGGCTAGTTGTAAACGACCATACTTACTCCACCCTGAACGAACTTCATAGAGTGGAAAGACTATAGCTTGGTCTGCTGCAGAGCTCGAGGGAGCATGGAACCTCCATCGGGATCTACAGTCATGTCTCTCAGTTGTTAAATCATCAGCAAAACTCCTGTGGCAGAGTCACTGGGACAACCTCCACCTCCACACCACCAAACCCATCCTGGGCGTGTGGGCCTCCTCCAATCGCCCTACAAGGCGAGCACTCCTCAGGATGGGCTGCACCCTCCCCGCCCACATGCTCCCCTACATCGCCAACACCTTTCCACCACAGTGTTCCACATGTAATATCACCGTATCTATCGAGCACATCCTGCTTCACTGTGAGTTATCGTGAGGAAAGGCAGCCTTTGGCGGCGTATTGCCGGGGTCGCGGCCTCCCGCTAACGCAGAGTCGCAGACCACCCTTCTGGGTGACGAACATCCGGATGTGGTCGATAGACTGATGATTTATCTGACTGAGACCAATTTAATCAGAGAGCTGTGATTTATGTGTATATATTATGTCATTCATTCTACATTCTGTAAATATTTGAAAATGTATATATGTATGTAAATAAAAGTATGAAAGCGTGCATGATTCCAATTTTGCGTGATCTAATGTGAATGTTTTCCCTTTCATGTATATATGCAATACGTAGTGATACTACGTAGCCACCTTGTGTGCTTGTGAGTTATCCCTCCCTTCCCCATGCCCTGACAAAGGACAATAGTTTTGAGATAAGTATAGGTTCCTTGTGTGAATGAAGCGTGCATGAGAATGTGTGTGGATATTTAATGTTAACATATTAAAATAAATAAACAAAAAAAGGTTAAATTAAAATAACTATATAAATAGAAATAAATAAACGAATAAAACCAATAAAAACTGTATATAAGTTCAAATAGAATAAAAGGCCTAATTTTAAAGAAATATAAAAGTCACATAAAAACAATAAAATAAATAATTGGCCTAATACCCAAGACAGGGTGATGCCCCCACAAAAAAAAAAAAAAAAAAAAAGGTGAAGCTTCAGTTCAGTTGCAGCCTTGACATCAGAGACGGGGAGAACGCGACAGTTGTCTTCATAGCCATATGGCCATAGAATTATGTAATTGTGCAGAGCGAAATAAATTGTAGTAAATCTACCATCCTTCCTCTATTAAACTACGTGTTAATAAGCGACTTGTGAAGCTGTGTCGCCATATGGCATCACGTGTCTAAGCGCCACAGAGCGAATTTCTCTGAAAAAAATAACCATAAATGCTCTGCGTTCTTTCTTGGAAAACTTTAAATACAAATCAATACAGAAACTGTTACTGCTTGTATAAAAAATGTAGTCGATATGTATCTACATCTAAACAAAACGAAAATAATGACGATATATAGTAGTTGAGAGCTCGAGTAAAAATCCTTATATCCTTATGTGAAAGTAATGCAGATTTAAGCAGGAAAAGGCGTCGAAGAAAAAAAAAATCTGCTTGCATTTCTGCGTGTCCTGAGTAACTGCATTGGGTATGTCCCTGACATTTGTCAGAGACAAATGTCTTGAAACCTCTTCCTTAAAATAATCAAGTCGTAGGATGGTGGAATTATTATTACAGAAGCAGGCAGGGAAATTACCAGAGGAAGGTATAAATGATTGAGAAAACTAGTGAACTCTTGCGCATTAGAGAGTTGGACAGAATAGGGGGTGAGAGGAAGAACAAAGTCTTGTGCAGAGAAGCCGCAGGTGGAGGAGAGGCATGCAGTTAGCAAGATCAATAGAGCAATTAGCATGAAAATAGCGATAAAAGACCGCAAGAAATGCAACATTCCGGCGGTGAGAAAGTCTGTCATGCAGAGGGAGGCTGTTTGTCCTTGTCTGGAAGAGGATAATTAAGACGGGTCAGTTGTCATAAAGATGGTCAATTCCACCTATCACCCCCCTGCACTACTGTCTGTGTGGAGACAACTTTTGTGCCATTCTTTATTTCCATCTGTTTGTGCATGTCCCACTGCTGCAAACTCTCTTCCAGTTTTCTTCTTTTCATCCTTTAAAGCTAGCTGATGGATACTGATCTCTAGCTACTTTCTCAAAAATTTGCATATTGTACATAGAGTCATAGACTAAAAAGCATCTGCTCTACAAGATAGTGTTCTTCATTATTTTTTCTACTTTCTTCATGCTGCCCAAGCGGAGGCGGGCGATGGTGACATCTAACACATGGGAGTGTTGCCGCACCCAAGGCTGTGGGGAAGAGTCCGTCCGATATTGGCTCATGGAGGTGGTGCGCAGGGCATCACCGAGCATGTTGTTCCAAGTGGAGTGGCAAACGTGGGTAATGATGGTCTTGGCGGTGGAGAGCGGGAGAGGCAGTAGTGAGATGTTTACTGCGGAGAGGGCCATCTTGGCTACAGCGTCAGCGACCTCCTTACCACCACCCGGTACCGACATGGCGATCTTTCTGAAACTTGCGTAACCAAAGTGAAAATTCAGGAGTACGGAAGAGAGTACAGATTTAATAAAACAGAAACTCAAGACTCGAGAGGAAGTAAAAGTCAGGAGCATCAAAGCTGCAGAAAGAAGAAATACATCATTCATTAGTGGCCTCTTGCCCGAGACCTAACCAGCAGGTAAATTATCCTTGTTCTACATGTGCTCTTGATGTGCCTGACTCTAGTGCCATTGCCTGTGATCAATGCAAGAAGTGGTCTCATTCCTCCCTAAGATGTACTTGTGTCCAGGAGAAACTGTTAGATTTTTGTGACCATGGTTTTGTGAGGCCCCCTGCCCTCCCCCCTGAGAACCAGAGGCTGACTAAACTTAGTGACACTGTCTCCTTGCTGTTGTATACTGTAGCTAATCATAGCAGTCAGCTTGCTGTTATGGGTGTGGAGTTTAAAGAATTACAGCATGTAAGACATGATACTGATGTGACATTTGGTGGTGCGTTAAGTTGTGCTGAAACTAATGAGAGAATCGGCCTGATGGCTGGTACTATCACCTTGGCTTCTAGCGAGTACACTTTTAGAGTGTAAAAATATGGGAAGATGAAGATGCATTTTGAATGCTCAAAATGGCTGAGACACAGGTAGAAAAAGGATCACCTCTTATCTCCCCTTCCTTCTCCTTTCCCTGCCCCTCGTGTGTGTGTGTGTGTGTGTGTGTGTGAGACCCTGTGGAATTTTAATCACTGCCCCACCCTCCACTAACCTGACTTGTCTGCCGTTTCCCTTCCTCTACTTAGCCTTGTTTGTTCCATTCCTTTCACTTTCTGGATATGGTGCATGAGAATGAGGAGAAAATCCATGAATAATATATATAGGTATATATATATATATATATATATATATATATATATATATATATATATATATATATATATATATATATATATATATATATATATATATATATATATATATATATATATATATACACACACACACACACACTAGTAGTTGTAGTAACAGTAATATCATTATCATTATCATCATCGTCATTGATATCATCATCATCATTATCAGTAATATAATACTAATAGATATTTTTACTACCTTTTCTTATCAACTTATCCTCTTCATGTATCATTGTCTTCTTTCCGAGAGAGAGAGAGAGAGAGAGAGAGAGATTTTTACCAAGGGTATTGGAAGATGAGGTATACGATATAGGGACTGTCAGAGATAAAGGTAAGAACGCAGTTATTTACAAATTGTTACTGTGATGGAGGTATCATGATGGACCACCTCTGTGTGAAGTTTTCCTGAGTGATAGTGACATAGAGGTGTCATGACTGATCATTCCTATGAGAAGTTTCCTCGATTAGCAGTTCCTACTTGTCAAGTTAGTCTTGACTGAGCTGCAACCATGAACAGACGCGACAGTGCAATAGTTCTTCGTGGGAACATAGTTTTCCTGCGAGAGCAAGGATACAGCATCCGGGCAATTGTGGAGGAGATGGGTGTGGCAACTTCTACAGTGATACGCTGGCATAAATGCAATCAAGAGAGCGGAGATTTGATGAAATTACGTAAGTAATATATTTTATATTTATATTTTTAACACACACACACACACACACACACACACACACACACACACACACACACACACATACACACACACACACACACACACAGTGACAATGGAAGAAAATAATCAACCGGTAAGCTATATTGATAGATTTTTCAGAGAGACTTATAATTTGCTAAGGAATATTGGAGTAGCATTTCACTATATGGACAAGGAAATGATGAAGAAATTGATAAGTACTAAAATAAGACCTAGATTGGAATATGCAGGAGTTGTGTGGACTCCCCATAAAAAGAAACACATAAGAAAATTAGAGACTACAAAAATGGCTACAAGAATGGTTCCAGAATTTAAAGGGATGGCATATGAGGAGAGACTAAAGGCAATGGATCTACCAACCTTGGAGCAGAGAAGAGAGAGGGATCTGATACAAGTTTATAAATTGATTAACGGAATGGATGAAGTGGATAATGAGAAACTGATCCTGAGAGAAGAATGTGACTTTAGAAGCACAAGATCGCATAGTAAGAAACTAAGGAAGGGACGATGTCTTAGAGATGTTAAAAAATTTAGTTTCCAGCAAAGATGTGTTGAGACTTGGAACAGTTTGAGTGAGGAAGTGGTATCAGCAAAGAGTGTACATAGTTTTAAAGAAAAATTGGATAAGTGTAGATATGGAAACGGGACCACACGAGCATAAAGCCCAGGCCCTGTAAAACTACAACTAGGTAAATACACACACACACACACAAGATCGCATAGTAAAAAGCTGAGAAAAGGAAGATGTCTGAGAGATATTAAAAAATATAGTTTCCCGCAGAGATGTATTGAGACGTGGAACAGTTTAAATGAAGAAGTAGTGTCTGCAACGAGTGTGCATACTTTTAAAGTGAGATTGGATAAGTGTAGATATGGACACGGGGCCACACGAGAATAAAGCCCAGGCCCTGTAAAACTACAACTAGGTAAATACACACACACACTTCGCAGTGTAGTGGTTAGCACACTCGACTAACAATCGAGAGGGCTTGGTTCGAGTCCCAGTAAGCAGCGAGGCAAATGGGAAAGCCTCTTAATGTTTAGCCCCTGTTCACCTAGCAGTAAAATAGGTACGGGATGTAACTCGAGGGGTTGTGGCCTCGCTTTCCCAGTGTGTGTTGTGTGTTGATGTGGTCTCAGTCCTACCCAAAGATTGGTCTATGAGCTCTGAGCTCGCTCCGTAATGGCTGGGTGACCAGCAGGCGACCGAGGTGAATTACACACACACACACCGGGTTTTGAATGAGCAGATAGTGGTAGTGGTGGATGAGGTGATAGTAGTAGTGGTGGGGGTGGATGAGGTGATGGTGGTGCATGAGGTGATAATAGTAAAGATGGTGGTAGTGGTGGTGGATGATGTGATGGTGGTGGTGGTAGTGGTGGTGAATGAAGTGGTGGTGGTGGTGGATGAGATGATAGTAGTGGTGGTGGTAGTGGTGGTGGTGGTGGTGGTGGAGATGATGGTAGTAGTGGTGATGGTGAATGAAATGGTGGTGGTGTTGGATGAAGTGATGGTAGTGGGGTTGGTGGATGAGGTAATCGTAGTGGTGGATGAGATGATATTAGTGGTGATGGTAGTGGTGGTGGTGGTGGTAGTGGTGGATAAGGTGATGGTGGTGGTGGTAGATGACGTGATGGTGGTGGTGGAAGTGATAGTACTGGTGGTGGTGGATGAGGTAATAGTAGTAGTGGTGGTGGATGAGGTGATGGTAGTAGTGGTGGTAGTGGTGGTGGTGGATGAGGTGATACCGTAGTAGTAGTAGTGGTGGTGCTGGTGGATGAAACGATGGTGGTGGTGGTGGTGGTGGATGAGATTATATTAGTAGTGGTTGTGGTGGATGAGATGATAGTAGTAGTGGTGGTGGTGGATGAAATGATATTAGTATTGGTGGTGGTGGATGAGATGATAGTAGTGGTGGTGGTGGTGGATGAGATGATAGTAGTAGCGGTGGTGGTGGATGAGATGATAGTAGTGGTGGTGGTGGATGAGATGATAGTAGTAGTGGTGGGGGTGGTGGATGAGATAATAGTAGTAGCGGTGGTGGTGGATGAGATGATAGTAGTAGCGGTGGTGGTGGATGAGATGATAGTAGTAGTGGTGGGGGTGGTGGATGGGATAATAGTAGTAGCAGTGGTGGTGGATGAGATGATAGTGGTAGTGGTGGGGGTGGTGGATGAGGTGATGGTGGTGGTGGTGGTAGTGGATGAGGTGATAGCAGTAGTGGTGGTGGTGGATGAGATGATGTTAGTAGTGGTGGTGGTGGATGAGATGATAACAGTAGTGGTGGAGTGGTGGATGAGGTGATGGTGGTGGTGGTGGTAGTTGATGAGGTGATAGTAGTAGTCGTGGTGGTGGTGAATGAGGTGGTGGTGGTGGTGGATGTGGGGATGGTGGTGATAATGGTAGGGTAGTGGTGGTTGTGGGTGATGGTGGTGGAGGTGATAGTGGTAGTGACAGTCGTGGTTGTTGGGGGTGGTGGTGGTAGTGGATGTGTTGGCGGTAGTGGTGGATATGAGCTCTGAGCTCGCTTTGTGATGGGGAAGGCTAGCAGGGTGACCAGAACACCGTGGTGATTTACACATCATCTTTTTTAAATGTAGTAAAGATAAAAAAAAAAATATTGTGTATTCATATTGACATTTAGCATTTGATTTTATCAACAAAGCGACCACGCTCTCGTGTCACAACTGCCGAGGAGAATCAACAAATTGTGCTGCTGGCGGATGGTGAAGGAGCTCTTAAAAATGCCATGGAGATAAAGCGGAGACTCCAACTCGACGCATCAGTTACCACTATAAGAAAGCGCCTTCATGATGCTGGCATCCACTGCAGGGTGCCTGCAAAAAAGGAATTCTTAACAGAGGCTCATCGGGCAATAAGACTACAGTTTGCCCGCCTGCACGAACACCGTGGTCTTGATTTTTGGTCAAACGTTTTCGTGGACGAAAAAACGTTTCGCTCTTCAGATCATGGCCAGGTGCGAGTCTGGGGGAGAAACAACACAAGCTATGATGTGTAATGTTTTTGTAGCACGTCATTTTTTATTTATTTATTTTTTCATGACCCTATGAAATATAAATAACGTAATGCTCACATCACATATCAATACGTTTATAAGATACTTAAAAATCACCTTATTATATATACATTGGTGTGTGTGTGTGTGTGTGTGTGTGTGTGTGTGTGTGTGTGTGTGTGTGTGTGTGTATTTACCTAGTATTTACCTAGTTGTAGTTTTACAGGGCCTGGGCTTTATGCTCGTGTGGCCCCGTCTCCATATCTACACTTATCCAATCTTACTTTAAAAGTGTGCACACTCGTAGCAGACACTACTTCTTCATCTAAACTGTTCCACGTCTCAATACATCTCTGCGGGAAACTATATTTTTTTATATCTCTCAGACATCTTCCCTTTCTCAGCTTTTTACTATGCGATCTTGTGCTTGGTGTCATATTCTTCTCTCAGGATCAGTTTCTCATTATCCACTTGGTCCATTCGTTCATCAATTTATAGACTTGTATCAGGTCTCCTCTCTCCTTCTTTGTTCCAAGGTTGGTAGATCCATAGCCTTTAGTCTCTCCTCATATGTCATCCCTTCAAGTTCTGGGACCATTCTTGTAGCCATTTTTTGTAGCTCTCCAATTTTCTTATGTGTTTCTTTTATGAGGGTCCACACTACTCCTGCATATTCCAATCTGGGTCTTATTATAGTATTTATCAATTTCTTCATCATTTCTTTGTCCATGTAGTGAAATGCTACTCCAATATTCCTTAGCAAATTATGTTTCTCTAAAAATTCTATCAATATGGCTTACTGGTTGATTGTTTTCTTCCATCATCACTCCTAAGTCCTTTTCCTTTTTGACTTTCTCCAGTTCTACTCCATCTCCCATCTTATAGATTCCCACAGGTTGTCTTTCACTCTTTCCCATTTCCATGACATGGCTTTTGTTCACATTGAATTCCATTTCCCACTTCTTACTCCATTCCCAGATCTTATTTAGGTCTTCTTGCAGTATTTCACAATCCTCCTTTTGCTTTATAACTCTGCACAGTTTCGTATCATCCAAAACAAATTTATGTAGCTGTTCACTCCTTCTGGCATGTTGTTAATATAAATGAGGAAAAGTACTGGTGCCAATACTGACCCCTGTGGCACTCCGCTTTCTACTGCTCTCCACTTGGACTTCATATCTTTAACTACCGTCCTTATTTCTCTCCCCCTCAAATAATTTTCTATCCATCTCAATGTGCTTCCTTTTAAGCCACCCTTCTCCTCTAACTTCCACAGTAATCTTGCGTGTGGCACTTTGTCAAACACCTTTTTTAAATCCAAATAGATGCAGTCAACCCATCCCTCTCTCTTGTACTCTATCAACTATTCTAGAATAGAAACTCAATAAATTAGTTACACAAGACCGTCCTTTTCTAAAACCAAATTGGCTATTTGATATTAATTTGTTGTCTTCAAGGAACTCGATCCATTGTTTCTTTATTATTCTTTCACACATCTTGCATATTACACTAGTTAGTGATACCGGTCTGTAATTTAAAGGTTCTTCTTTCCTTCCGCTCTTATATATGGGAACCACCTCAGCTCTTTTCCATTCTACTGGCACTGTTCCATTTTCTATTGAGCATTTTATGATGTATATTGGACTTGCTAGTTCTTCCCTACATTCTTTCAGTATTCTGCCTGAGACTTCATCCGGTCCCATTGCCTTCTCTTCATCCAGTTCCTTCATTAACTCTTTTATTTCAAGCTTGGTTACTTTAATCTCTTTCATATAGATTGTCTCTCTATTACCCTGTGGCCTCTCAAATTTGGATTCTTTAGTAAAGACCTCCTGGAATTTTTATTTAATAGTTCTGCCATACTTTTGGGTCTTCCACCATCTCGTTCTCTCCTTTTAACCTTTCTATTGTTTCTTTTTGCCTAATTTTTCCATTTATGAATCTATAGAACAATTTTGGTTGCTCCTTACATTTTTCGACAATATCTTTTCAAGTTCTTTTCCTCTTCCTTCCTCACCTTAACATATTCATTTCTCGCTGCCTTGAAGTTTTCCTTGTTTGTTGGATTCCTATTTCTCCTCCACCTTTTCCATGCTCCATCTCTTTTCTCCTTTGCCCTAGCACACCTTGCATTAAACCAATCTTTCTTTCCTTCTTCTTTTGGTCTATATTTTGGGACATATTCCTGACTCCTGTTTTGTATATTTCCAAAAATAAGTTATATTTGTCTTGCATTGTCTCTGAGTTTTCCATCTCCTCCCAGTCTACGTTTTAAAATAGTTCTTGAGATTCTCAATATCAGCCTTTCTGTAATTTAATCGGTCTCCTTTGTATGAATCATCTCTATCTTCCTTTCCTTCTTCTATATCTATTTCTAATATTGCATGGTCACTCTTTCCCAATGGGCACTTATATCTTATATCATCATTCATTTGTATACCCCTTGTAAAAACTAGGTCCAATCTCGCTCGTCGCTTCCTCTGAATCTTGTGCATTCCTTTACTCTCTGGTCCATCATATTGTCTATCATTAGGTTCAAGAATCTTTCTCCCAGGCTTCTTCCCCATACCACTTTCATAATTTTCCCAGTCCACTTCTTTACAGTTGAAATCTCCTACTAATATCACTTTTCTCCTTTCTTTAACGATTCTCATTAAACTCCTTATTGTGTCATCTATCATGTCTTTATATTCTTGATTGGTCCATGAATTTGTTTTTGGTGGCACATATGTTACAATGATTGTTAACTCTTTTTTATTAATATGCATCTTAATATACAATACTTCTGCTTTTCCTTCCCCACATTCCACTTGGTTGATCACTATCTCCTTCCTTAACATTATCATGACTCCTCCTCCTCCTTTACCCACTCTGTCTATTCTCCATACATTATAACTATTATCCAAATCTATTATGATTGCCTCATTTAGTTTTGTTTCAGCCAGGCATACAATATCTGGATTTTCTTTCCTTATGTAATCTCTTAATTCTAATTTACTTGATAAAACCCCGTCTGTGTTCGTATACATCATTTTTAACTAACTTTTGCCTTCATCATTTTTAGTTAAACTTGTTCCACTTTTTTCTCTTCCTTCTTGTTTATATACGATTTCCTTATCCTGTCTCCTAGAATTCTCCAAAAAAATGCCGCCTTCTCCTCTTCTGACCTTTCATTATTCTTTTCCCTTACTGCTGCTGCCAGTTCATTGTATCTCTTCCTTTCTTCCTCATTTCTATTTTTCTTTATATAGATATCCTTACAGCCTTCTGTTTCTCTAAGTTTTGTTGTTCTATATAATATTTCTTCTGTTGCTGCTTGTGATTTTAGTAGTATTTTAATTGGTCTCGATTTTCCTCTTGATATGGTCCCATTCTGTTTATTTCTTCTACTTCCTCTTCCAAGTTCTGCCTATCTTCATCATTAAGATTCTTCAGTAGGTCTTTGACTGATTTCATTTCTTCTTTTCTCTTTTGGTCTATATTTTATATTTTTTTTTTATTCCAAATACGACTACACTCTTCTTTTTTCTGCAATTTCTCTAACTAGATTTTCTTTTGTCTTGAGGACTCCTATCATTTTGTTTGTCATATTTTCTTCTTTTCTTTAAGTTGTTCTTGAATCACCTCCTGAAAATCGGCCTTATCTTTCTTATCTTGGACTCTCCATGCTTGTACTTCTTTTTAATCACGTTCTGTACTCTTTCCTCTTCCTTGTTTACTAGATCTTTCAGCTTCTCCTTTTCTTTCTCGGCTTTACCAGTCTTTCTTCCATCTGCTTCTTGTAGTTAGCTACTTCCTTTTTAGTTCTTCGTTTTCCGCTCTTAGCCTAGCTTCATTTTCTTCCACTTTTCTTATCCTTTCTCTCAGTCTTATAAACTCCATTTCCTGTTCTTTATTCTCTTTCATTTCCATCTTCTCCTTCAGTTTATCTAGTTTACATTCAATATTGAACACTCTCTTAAGTAGTGAAGTTGTCGTATCGAACCCTTGAATACGTTTCTCCCTCACCACATGGTCATCATCAGCTTCTCTATTTTCATGTCTGCATTTGGATGGAATATCTTTTTCACTCATTATTCCTTACTAATTGATTTCATGAAGAGAAAAAAAAAAAATGAGTCCACACTACCTGCCCAGGCCACTGTAAATACTATACAACAGGTGTAGTGAAGATCAGCTGATCGTCGGAACTGCGCCAGTGCGTCCGCTCTCAACCGTGTCTCTCGAATGTGTGTGTGTGTGTGTGTATTTACCTAATTGTATTTACCTAATTGTAACATACGGGAAAAGAGCTATGCTCGTGTTGTCCCGTCTCCATATCTATTAATGTCCAGCTTTTTCTTAAAATCATGAATATTCCTTGCATTTACCACTTCCACGTCTAAACTATTCCATGCTTCCACCCTTCTATGAGGGAAGCTATATTTTTTCACATCTCTCCTATAAGTGGCCATTTTTAGTTTTTTCCCATGCCCTCTCGACATTCTTTCATTCCACATACACAGATCTTCCTATCCATTTTTTCCATGTTAATCATCACTCTGTATATTGCTATCAGGTCTCCCCTTTCTCTTCTGTTTTCCAGAAGAGAAAGGGGAGACCTGATAGCAATATACAGAGTGATGAGTGTGTGTGTGTGTGTGTGTGTGTGTGTGTGTGTGTGTGTGTGTGTTTACCTAGTTGTATTTACCTAGTTGTAGTTTTACAGGGCCTGGGCTTTATGCTCGTGTGGCCCCATCTCCATATCTACACTTATCCATTCTTACTTTAAAAGTATGCACACTCGTTGCAGACACTACTTCTTCATTTAAACTGTTCCACGTCTCAATACATCTCTGCGGGAAACTATATTTTTTAATATCTCTCAGACATCTTCCTTTTCTCAGCTTTTTACTATGCGATCTTGTGCTTTGGATGTCATATTCTTCTCTCAGGATCAGTTTCTCATTATCCACTTGGTCCATTCCGTTGATCAATTTATAAACTTGTATCAGGTCTCTTCTCTCCCTTCTTTGTTCCAGGGTCGGTAGATCCATAGCCTCTAGTCTCTCCTCATATGTCATCCCTTCAAATTCTGGAACCATTCTTGTAGCTATTTTTTGTAGCCTCTCCAATTTCCATATGTGTTTCTTTTTATGAGGGGTCCACACTACTCCTACATATTCTAATCTGGGTCTTATTAAAGTACTTATCAATTTCTTCATCATTTCTTTGTCCATGTAATGAAATGCTACTCCTATATTCCTTAGCAAATTATATGTTTCTCTAAAAATTCTATCAATATGGCTTACTGGTTGATTATTTTCTTCCATCGTCATTCCTAAGTCCATTTCCTTTTTAACTTTCTCCAGTTCTACTCCATCTCCCATCTTATAGGTTCCCACAGGTCGTCTTTCACTCTTTCCCATTTCCATGACATGGCTTTTGTTCACATTGAATTCCATTTCCCACTTTTAACTCCATTCCCAGATCTTATTTAGGTCTTCTTGCAGTATTTCACAATCCTCTTTTTGCTTTATAACTCTGCACAGTTTCGTATCATCTGCAAACAGATTTATGTAGCTGTTCACTCCTTCTGGCATGTCGTTAATATAAATGAGGAAAAGTATTGGTGCCAATACTGACCCCTGTGGCACTCCGCTTTCTACTGCTCTCCATTTGGACTTCATATCTTTAACTACCATCCTTATTTCTCTCTCCATCAAATAATTTTCTATCCATCTGTGTGTATTTACCTAGTTGTATTTACCTAGTTGTAGTTTTACAGGGCCTGGGCTTTATGCTTGTGTAGTGCCATCTCCATATCTACACTTATCCAATTTTTCTTTAAAACTATGTACACTCTTTGCTGACACCACTTCCTCACTCAAACTGTTCCAAGTCTCAACACATCTTTATGGAAACTAAATTTTTAACATCTCTCAGACATCGTCCTTCCTTAGTTTCTTACAATGTGATCTTGTGCTTCTAAAGTCATATTCTTCTCTCAGGATCAGTTTCTCATTATCCACTTCATCCATTCCGTTAATCAATTTATAAACTTGTATCAGATCCCTCTCTCTCTCTGCTCCAAGGTTGGTAGATCCATTGCCTTTAGTCTCTCCTCATATGCTATCCCTTTAAATTCTGGAACCATTCTTGTAGCCATTTTTGTAGTCTCTAATTTTCTTATGTGTTTCTTTTATGGGAGTCCACACAACTCCTGCATATTCCAATCTAGGTCTTATTTTAGTACTTATCAATTTCTTCATCATTTCCTTGTCCATATAGTGAAATGCTACTCCAATATTCCTTAGCAAATTATACGCCTCTGAAAATTCTATCAATATGGCTTACTGGTTGATTATTTTCTTCCATTGTCACTCCCAAGTCCTTTTCCTTTTTACTTTTTCTAGTTCTACTCCATCTCCCATCTTATAGATTCCCACTGGTCGTCTTTCACTTTTTCCCATTTCCATGACATGGCTTTTGTCCACATTGAATTCCATCTCCATTTTTGCTCCATTTCCAGATCTTGTTTAAGTCTTCCTGTAGTATTTCACAATCCTCTTTTGTTTAATGACTCTGCACAGTTTCGCATCGTCCGCAAACAGATTTATGTAGCTGTTCACCCTCTGGCATGTCATTTATATATACGAGAAAAGTATTGGTGCCAATACTGACCCCTGTGGCACTCCGCTGTCTACTGTTCTCCACTTGAACTTCATATCTTTAACTATCGTCCTTATTTCTCTTCCCATTAAGTAATTCTTCATCCATCTCAATGTGCTTCCTTTAAGCCACCCTTCTCCTCTAACTTCCATAGTAATCTTTCATGTGGCACTTTATCAAAAGCCTTTTTTAGATCTAAATAAATACAGTCAACCCATCCCTCTCTCTTGTACTTTATCAACTATTCTAGAGTAGAAACTCAATAAATTTGTCACACATGACCGACCTTTTCTAAAACCAAATTGGCTATTTGATAATATTTTGTTGTCTTCAAGAAACTCGATCCATTGCTTCTTTATTACTTTTTCACACATCTTGCATATTACACTAGTTAGTGATACTGGTCTGTAATTTAAAGGTTCTTCCTTCCTTCTGCTCTTATATATGGGAACCACCTCAGCTCTTTTCCACTCCACTGGCACTGTTCCATATTCTATTGAGCATTTTATGATGTTGTATATTGGACTTGCTAGTTCTTCCCTACATTCTTTCAGTATTCTGCCTGAGACTTCATCCGGTCCCATTGCCTTTTCCTCATCCAATTCCGTCATCAACTTTTTTATTTCAAGCTTGGTTACTTTAATCTCTTTCATATAGACAGTCTCTATTACCCTGTGGTCTTTCTTTTTTGGATTCCTTAGTAAAGACCTCATGAAATAGAGAGACTGTCTATATGAAAGAGATTAAAGTAACCAAGCTTGAAATAAAAAAGCTTAAAAACTAAGGAAGGGACGATGTCTGAGAGATGTTAAAAAATTTAGTTTCCCGCAAAGATGTGTTGAGACTTGGAACAGTTTGAGTGAGGAAGTGGTGTCAGCAAAGAGTGTACATAGTTTTAAAGAAAAATTGGATAAGTGTAGATATGGAGACGGGACCACACGAGCATAAAGCCCAGGCCCTGTAAAACTACAACTAGGTAAATACAACTAGGTAAATAGAACTAGGTAAATACACACACACACACACACACACACACACACACACACACACACACACACACACACACACACACACACACACACGGGACACCGTCGATGGCGGATGTGGTCGCTGAGCTCCAGAGCAATCATCTCTAATTCTACAGTTACCATTGCCTAAGAGTAACCAAGGTGGGAAAGGAGCTTGTAATTTTTGTCCCGTCTCCATATAGTCATGTTAACTGTTGATTAGCAAAATAATGTCCAGGAAGGTGAATATAAACTGTAGCCTGCGTTTGAGCCATCAGCTGAAGTTTGTTTACATCTGCGCAACATGGCGGCCGTGAACTCGAAGGATGAATCAGACTTCACAGGATTTCAAGGAATAATGGAGAAGAGCGTTTATGTGAAGAAAATTCTGGAGTTGGAAGGTAAAATTGAAAACTGTTTGAAAAGTATGGGGCCTGGAAACGAGTTATGACAATGTAATGAAAGAGTGCCCGATATGAAGAAAGAAAATGCAGTACTGAAAGAGGAAGTTAAGTTAATTAAAGTGAATTGCGACAAATGTGGAGAATCTTTAGGAAAAGTGATGGAGAAGCAGGCTGAATGGAAAAAAGTCAGGAAGTGGAAAGAAAGGAGGTAAATTACAAAGTTGCAAGTCTGGAAAAGGAAATCAAAGAGTCTGGGAGAAAACTTTGGGCCTTGCTGAAATTATAGATCAACAGATCATAGAAGAGAAGATTGCTGAGAAAGTGGTGAAGGTTATTAAGTCAAATGAGACATTGGTGAGGGAAACTGTAGACAAAAAGAGATGTGTGGTGATATTTGGTGTGGAGGAGGATAAGACACCGAGTAAAATGGAGAGAGAGAAAACATAAAAAGGTGATAAATAATATCATTAATGTGGTGCAGGAGGAGGAAAAGACCTAGTACAAGAAATAGAGGACTTCCATAGAATTGGAAAGTTCACAGGAGAAGGTATGAGGCCAATAAGAATCAAACTTAAGTCACAAAAGGATGTAGATGAATTGGTGGAGAAGTCATGGAGGCTAGCCCAGCAGGAAACAACAAGGAAGATTTGGTTGAGAAGAGATCTCGGTGAAAAGGAAAGAGAAATGTTAAATGAGTTGAGAAAGGAGGCTTTGAAAAAATGAAGAGAGGACAGAAGAGGAGAAGAAAGAGTTTTTCTGGAGAATCTTGGATATGAGACTGAGGAAGTGGTTCATAACCCAGAAAAGTACAGCAAGAAAGGACTAAAGAAACTTACGTATGAGCGGAATGTAATGTATTCCAACATAAATGGAGTGATATCGGGATTTTAGAACTCAACGATTACTTGAGGACAAGAACCCAGATATTGTGGGTCTTACTGAAACAAAACTGAGAGAGGAGAAGACCTGATGATGGTTGGAGAAGGAAATATAATGTTTGGAAAAGAAATAGAGTAGGTAAGATGGGAGGAGGAGTGATGTTGCTGGTTAAAAAGATATAAAGGTGGATCAAGTGAAAGAAGGTATGGGAAAGGCAGAAGTGCTAAAGATCAGAGCAGAAACTAATGAAGGAAAAAGAGGCACTACATAGTGGTGTACGTACCACCTAAGACAAATGCATGGTCAGTACAGGAATATGAAGAAATGATAAGTGATACAGGAACATGTCTGGAAGAAATGTTGGGTGGCTGTGAACGAACTATAATGATGGGAGATTTTAATTGTAAAGAGGTGTGTTGGGAGGACTGGTCAATGGAAGGATCAGAGACAACATGGGAAATACACTATTGACACTGGCAATGGAAAATGTGTTAACTCAGTGGGTCAAAGAAGATACTAGGTTTGGAGGAGAGGAGCATCGTCAAGACTGGACTTGGTCTTTAGTACAGAGCCAATGGTCATTGAGGAGATGAGGGTGGAGTGCCCTTTAGCAAAGAGTGATCATGCAGTTTTGGAGTTCAAGGTGATAGATGAAGAGAAATCTAGAAGAAATGAAGAATATAAAGTGGGAAGATGGAATTATGCCAAGACAGATTTTGGAAACCTAAAGAAATTCTTTCAAGAGACAAATTGGATGAAATTCAAGAGTGCTAAGGAGCAAATGAAAAGTGGAAGGAATTTATAAAAATATACAAAGAAGGTGAGAAAAATTTGTACCAATAAGACAACATAGAGAAGTTGGAAAGCAGGACTGGTTTAACGATAGATGTGAAAAGGCTAGAACAAGAAAAGAGGATGCATGGAAGAGGTGGAGAAGGAAAAGACGGATTAAGCAGTGGGAAAGTTACAAAAGAGCAAGAAATGAATATGTGTTGATTAGAAGAGAAGAAAGAAAGAAACAAGAAAAGGATATAATTGATAAATGTAAAGACCAACCAAGGCTTTTTACAGACATGTGAACAACAACATCAAAAATAGAGAAAGTATTGAAAGTTTAGAAGTAAATGGAGTATGCAGTGAGGATCCCAGGAAATGGCAGAGGCTATGAATGGATGCTTTGGAAGGTATTCACAAAGGAGACTGCTTTTGACAAACCACTGGTAATGGAACAGAAAGGGATTATGAAGGAGTTTCAAGTAACTGTGGAGGAGATCAAGAATATGATGGGAGTTTAGAAGTGAGAAAAGCTGTGGGACCTGATGGGGTATCAGGATGGATTTTAAGAGAATGCAGGGAGCAACTGGCAGAAAAAGTTTGTGAAGTAATTGATGCCTCATTAAGGGAAGGTGTAGTGCCCCAAGACTGGAAAAGAGCTAACATTGTCCCAATTTATAAATCAGGTAACAAGAGAGACCCATTGAACTATAGACCAGTGTCACTTACAAGTGTGGTAGCTAAGATGTGTGAGAGGGTGGTGAAGAATAGATGGACAGACTTCTTGGAGAAAATGACATACTTTGTGAGTGTCAATTTGGTTTTAGAAAAGGGCGTTCATGCACGACAAACCTGATATGTTACTATTCGAGGGTGATAGATGTAATACAGGAAAGAGATGGTTGGGCTGATGGAATATATCTGGATTTAAAAAAGGCCTTTGATAAGGTACCACACCGGAGACTGATCTGGAAACTTGAAATGGTAGGAGGAGTGCATGGCAGTTTACTAAAATGGATGGAAGACTTTTGGTAGGAAGAGAAATGAGAACAATAATTAAGGACAGACCATCAGAATGGGGCTTGGTGGAGAGTGGAGTTCCACAGGATCAGTGTTGGCACCAGTAATGTTCGCGGTCTACATAAATGACATGGTGGATGGGGTGTCCAGTTATGTGAGCCTATTTGCAGACGATGCAAAATTGTTAAGAAAAGTGAGATGTGACAAAGATTGCGAACTACTCCAGGAAGACTTGGACAGAATATGGAAATGGAGCTGTACATGGCAAATGGAGTTCAACACGACAAAATGCAAGAAATTAGAGTTTGGCAAGAGTGAAAGAAGAATCAGGAGTATGTACAAGATAGGAAATGAAGACATAAAACCAGTCATGAAGAAAAGACCTTGGGGTGACAATTACCAATGACCTATCGCCAGAGAGACATATAAACAAAATAATTGGAGAAGTATTGAACTTATTGAGGAACATAAGAGTGGCGTTCGATATTTAGATGAAGAAATGATGAAGAAAATAATTACTGCAATGATAAGACCGAGGCTTGAATATGCAACAATACAGTGGGCTCGAACTTAAAGAAACACATAAGGAAACTAGAGAAAGTACAGAGGGCTGCAACAAAATGGTGCCTGACTTAAGAGATTTGACTTATGAAGACAGACTGAACAGAATGCAACTTCCGACCCTGGAAAACAGAAGAGAAAGGGGAGACCTGATAGCAATATACAGAGTGATGATTGGCATGGAAAAATGGATAGGGAAGATCTGTGTATGTGGAATGAAAGAATGTCGAGAGGGCATGGGAAAAACTAAAATGGCCACTTATAGGAGAGATGTGAAAAATATAGCTTCCTCATAGAAGGGTGGAAGCATGGAATAGTTTAGACGTGGAAGTGGTCAACGCAAGGAATATTCATGATTTTAAGAAAAAGCTGGACATTAGTAGATATGGAGACGGGACAGTACGAGCATAGCTCTTTTCCCCTAAGTTACAATTAGGTAAATACACACACACACACACACACACACACACACACACACACACACACACACACACACACACACACACACACACACACACACACACGGTAGTTAAAGATATGAAGTCCAAGTGGAGAGCAGTAGAAAGCGGAGTGCCACAGGGGTCAGTATTGGCACCAGTACTTTTCCTCATTTATATTAACGACATGCCAGAAGGAGTGAACAGCTACATAAATTTGTTTGTGGATGATACGAAACTGTACAGAGTTATAAACCAAAAGGAGGATTGTGAAATACTGCAAGAAGACCTAAATAAGATCTGGGAATGGAGTAAGAAGTGGGAAATGGAATTCAATGTGAACAAAAGCCATGTCATGGAAATGAGAAAGAGTGAAAGACGACCTGTGGGAATCTATAAGATGGGAGATGGAGTAGAACTGGAGAAAGTCAAAAAGGAAAAGGACTTAGGAGTGACGATGGAAGAAAACAATCAACCAATAAGCCATATTGATAGAATTTTTAGAGAAACATATAATTTGCTGAGGAATATTGGAGTAGCATTTCACTACATGGACAAAGAAATGATGAAGAAATTGATAAATACTATAATAAGACCCAGATTGGAATATGCAGGAGTAGTGTGGACCCCTCATAAAAGAAACACATAAGGAAATTGAGAGGCTACAAATAATGGCTACAAGAATGGTCCCAGAACTTGAAGGGATGACATATGAGGAGAGACTAAAGGCTATGGATCTACCAACCTTGGAACAAAGAAGGAGAGAGGAGACCTGATACAAGTCTATAAATTGATCAACGGAATGGACCAAGTGAATAATGAGAAACTGATCCTGAGAGAAGAATATGACACCAAGCACAAGATCGCATAGTAAAAACTGAGAAAGGGAAGATGTCTGAGAGATATTAAAAAATATAGTTTCCCGCAGAGATGTATTGAGACGTGGAACAGTTTAGATGAAGAAGTAGTGTCTGCAACGAGTGTGCACACTTTTAAAGTAAGATTGGATAAGTGTAGATATGGAGACGGGGCCACACGAGCATAAAGCCCAGGCCCTGTAAAACTACAACTAGGTAAATACAACTAGGTAAATACACACACACACACACACACACTTGGAACTTGGAAGAGTTTGAGTGAGGAAGTGGTGTCAGCAAAGAGTGTACATAGTTTTAAAGAAAAATTGGATAAGAGTAGATATGGAGACGGGACCACACGAGCATAAAGCCCAGGCCCTGTAAAACTACAACTAGGTAAATACAACTAGGTAAATACATTCGCTGTCGCTGAGAGAGGACGGCTAGTCTCCGGCTGCGGACGGGAAGAAGTGAAAATACCTATGGTGTTACTGGGCGCGGGTACCTCTGAGTTAGTGTCCTGTTGATGTCCTACTGTTGCATAGTATTGAAAGTGAGGGATATGGAGAGTGGTCCCTGAGAGGAGAGTGTGGCGGTGATTGTTTTGGCCGTAATCAGCTGATAATAGCAAACATGGCAGCTACTCCTAGACAACCCAAAGATTTTGAAGGTTTTGTAACTACTCCAAGAGGACTGGAGAAATTAGACATGGATGGAAGAATCCAGGCACTGGAAAGTAAGTTCCTAAATATTTTGTCCATAGAAGAAAAACTGGATAGAGTTATAGCCAAGAATGATTAGTTAAAAAAAGAGATATATATGTTAACGATAGCGAATAAAGAGCTATTGAAGGAAAAAGTAGAGATGGAGAAGGAAAACCAATAACTAAGGAAGCAATGTGAAGAGATGAAGGCTAAACTCTTAGAAATGGAGATGAAAATATCCGAAGGGGACTTAAGGAAGGAGGAATGCCTTAATCTAATTGATGCCAGGATGAAAGAAGTGAACCATGAACATCAGGAGGTACAAAGGTCCTTTAGGGAGATAGTGAAAAAGCAGGAAGATGAAAATAAAGTGATTACGGAGAGTGAAATGGTAAAGGCACTAAAGGAAAATGAGTATGTGGTGAGAGATATTGCTGAAAAGAAAAAATGTGTGATTATAACAGGATTGAGGGAGGAAACTAATAGAAACTGGCAGGATAGGAGGAATAAGGAAAATGACAGGATTAAGTCTTTACTGAATAAGATCTCTGTGGAGGAAGAGGACCTATATGCTGAGGTAGAAGAAAGTGTGAGATTGGGAGCTTTTGAGGAAGGCAAGAATAGACCATTAAAATTGAAATTAAAGTCTCAGGTGGCAGCTGAGGCCTTGTTGAGGAGGGCTTGGAAACTTAAGGACTCTGAGGAAACCAAAACAATTTACATAAGAAGAAATATGTCACAGGATGAGAGAATGAAAATGAAAGAGCTTGTAACTGAAGTGAAAGAGAGGAATGACAAAAGAACAGAGGAGGAAAAGACCAAGTTTTTTTGGAGGATGAGAAATGGAAGGCTAAAGAAGTGGTGGATAAAACAGGCAGAATAGACATTACATGGAAGAAAGAGACTAGGAATGGAATACAAGTGACTTACATGAATATAGATGGATTTCTGTCTAAGAGGCTAGAATGTATGGATTACCTAAGAAATAACGAACCGGACATAATGTGTGTAGTGGAAACAAAGCTAAGGCCGAAATAAAGCTAGACTGGTTTGTTGTAAAACACTACAAAGTATGGAGAAATGATAGAAAAATAAAGGAGGTGGTGGTATAATGGTTCTTACTAAGGAAGATCTGATAGTGAAGGAGGTGAACTATAGTAAGAGAAATGAGGAAGTGATAAGTATGCTTATAACAGATGGCAAGAGGGACATTAATATTATAACAGTATACATACCACCCAGAACCAGTGCTTGGGAATATGAACAGTACCAAATGGTGATGAAAAATACTCTAGACAGAATGAAGCAAGAACTCATCAGAAAGGATAGAGTGATGATAGTTGGAGACTTTAATTGTAAAGAAATAGTGTGGAAGACTACAAGTGGTGAACGGTGGTGAGTGGGCAGAGGAATTGTTAAAGGTAGCAACAAATAACTTGATGACACAGTGGGTGAGATCACCAACAAGGTGCAGGGGACAAGATGTTGCATCAAGGTTGGATTTGGTATTTACCAGGGCATCTCTAAAAGAGGAAATTGAACATAAATGTCCCTTGGAGAGAAGCGATCATGATGTCCTAAGCTTTGAGCTGGATACGGAATTAAGCACGAATAAGATTGTGGAACGCAGGGAGGAAAAATTAAATCATATTAGGGCAAATTATAACCATATAAGGGAGTTCGTTAATGAAATTGACTGGTCCGTGGTATACCAGGAAAGAGATATGCAATTGAAGTACGATAAATTTATAGATTTGTATAACTCTGCTGTGAAAAAGTTTGTGCCATATTACAGAAAGAGGACTTTAAATAATAAACAGTGGTTTAATAGAAATTGTGAAGAAGCAAAAAAGAACAAAGAAAAGGCATGGAAGAAACTTAAGAAAAACAGTGATGTATTATCAAGAGAAGTTTACAAAACAGCAAGGAGTAAGGAGAACAGCACAGAAGGAATATGAACAGAGGGTGGTGGAAAACTGTGATAGTGACCCAAAATTGTTTTACAAATTCATAAATGGAAAACTAGATATAAGGGAGGCAATAGAAAAGGTAAAAATGGGAAGAAGTATATGAGGATGCTGGAGATATAGCTGAAATTTTGAACGACAACTTTTGCAAAGTGTTTACAAAGGAGGAGCATTTTATGGGAGGAAGGCCTACGGAAATAAAGCAAATGCAGGACATCATGGTTACTAAGGAAGATGTAAGGAAAATTATAAGCAATCTGGATATTAATAAATCAATGGGGCCTGATGGCATATCTGGGAGGTTGCTAAATGAATGTAAGGATCAATTGTTGAACCCCGTATTTGATATTGTGGAAACCTCCATACGAACAGGATTAGTCCCGAAAGAATGGAAAAGAGCTGACATTGTGCCTATATATAAGAATGGTAGTAAAATGGAACCGCTAAATTATAGATCAGTATCGTTGACTAGTATATTGTGCAAGGTATGTGAAGAAGTAATGAAAGCTAAGTGGAGTGAGTATCTAGAAAGTGAAAACATTCTGAGTGAAAGACAGTTTGGTTTCAGAAGAGGAAGATTGTGCATATCCAATTTATTATGTTTTTATTCAAGAACGACTGACATACTACAACATAGAGAGGGATGGGTGGATGCTATCTACCTGGACTTGAGAAAGGCCTTTGATAAAGTACCACACAATAGACTGATGTGGAAACTAAAGAAGATTGGAGGAGTAAATGATAAACTAGCAAGATGGATGGAAAACTACTTAATGAGAAGAGAAATGAGAACAGTGGTGAGAGAAAGGAAGTCCGAGTGGAAGAAGGTAACCAGTGGAGTTCCACAAGGGTCAGTGCTTGGTCCCATCATGTTTTTGATTTATGTTAATGATATGCCAGTAGGAATTGACAGTTACATGAACATGTTTGTGGACGATACTAAAATTATGAGGAGAGTAAGGAATGTGGAAGATTGTAACAAGTTACAGGAAGATCTTGATAAAATATATGAGTGGAGTAAGGAGTGGCAGATGGAATTTAATATAGACAAGACCCATGTTATGAAAATGGGAAGAAGTAGATACAGACCAAACTGGGATTACAGGCTGGGTGATGAGAAAATTAAAGAGACCAATGAGGAGAAAGACTTAGGAGTAACTGCAAAACACTTTGTCACTGGAGAAACACATTAACAAGATTTTTTTGAAAACATATAACATGCTTCAAAATATTGGCCTTGCATTCCACTACCTAGATGAAGGAATGATGAAGAAGATATTATGTACCTTAATAAGACCCCAGTTAGAATATGCAGCTTGTGTCTGGTCACCGCATATGAAGAAAAATGTGAAGAAGGTAGAAAGGGTACAGAGGCTGGCAACAAGGATGGTACCAGGACTCAGGAGTTAGACTATGAGGAAAGACTGAGGAAGCTGGGGCTGACCACATTAGAAGAGAGAAGAACAAGAGGAGACATGATAACTATGTATAAATTGGTGAACAAGATTGACATACTGGACAGAGAGTTGATAAAGGTGACCACTAGTAATCATCTCCGAGGACATGGAAAAAAGCTAATAAAAGACATCTGTCTAAATGACGTGAGAAAATACAGTTTCCCGCATCGTAGCATTTATAAGTGGAATAAACTGAGCAGTGATGTTGTTGACGCGGTGTGTGTCAATCAGATGAAAGAGAGATATGACAGGAATGGACAAGGAGACAGGACACAGAGAGCTTAGCTCGGGCCCTGTAATACACAAATAGGTAAATACACACACACGAGGGAACAGTGAGACCAATTAAGATATTACTAAAATCACAAGCAACAACAGAAGAAGCACTATATAGAAAAACAAAACTCAGAGAAACAGAAGGTTGCAAAGATATATATATATATATATATATATATATATATATATATATATATATATATATATATATATATATATATATAAAAAAATAGAAACGAAGAGGAAAGGAAGAGACACAACGAACTGGTGGCAGAAGCAAGAGAAAAAAATAATGGAAGATCAGAGGAGAAGACATTTTTTTGGAGAATTACGTATAGGAGACAGTATAAGGAAATGGTATATAAAAGAGAATTAAGAGAAAAAAATTTAACAAGTTTAACTAAAAATGATAAGAACAATAGATTAAAAATTATTTATACAAACAGAGATGGGATTTTATCTGGTAAATTAGAATTAAGAGATTACATAAAGAAAGAAGAACCAGATATTGTATGCCCGGTGGAAACAAAGTTAAATGAGGCAATAAAAATAGACATAGATAAAAGATATAATATATGGAGGAGAGATAGAGTGGGTAAAGGAGGTGGAGGAGTCATGATGATATTACGGAAAGAGGTGGTGGTAAATGAAGTGGGGTGTGGGGATGGAAAATCAGAAATACTGTACATTAAGATACATATTAATAAAAAAGAGTTAACAATCATTGGAACATATGTGCCACCAAAAACAAATTCATGGACCAATCAAGAATATAAAGACATGATAGATGACACAATAACGAGTCTTACAAGAATCATTAAAGAAAGGAGAAAAGTTATATTAGTAGGAGATTTCAACTGTAAAGAGTTGGACTGGGAAAATTATGAAAGTGGTATGGAGGAAGAAGCCTGGGGAGATAGATTCCTGAACCTAATGATAGATAATTTGATGGTCCAAAGAGTAAAGGAATGCACAAGATTCAGAGGAAATGATGAGCCGGCAAGATTAGACCTGGTTTTTACAAGGGATATACAAATTAACGATGACATAAGATATAAGTGCCCATTGGGAAAGAGTGACCATATAATATTAGAAATGGATATAGAAGAGGGAAAGGAAGATAGGGATAAATCATACAAAGGAGACCGATTAAATTATAGAAAGGCTGATATTGAGAACCTCAAGAGCTATTTTAAAAACGTAAACTCGGAGGAAATGGAAAACTCAGAAACGGTTCAAGAGAAATATAACTTGTTTTTGGAAATATACAAAACAGGAGTCAAGGAATATGTCCCGAAATATAGACCTAAAGAAGAAGGAAAGAAAGATTGGTTTAATGCAAGGTGTGCTAGGGCAAAGGAGAAACGAGATGGAGCATGGAAAAGGTCGAGAAAAAACAGAAATCCAGAAAATAAGGAAAACTTCAAAACAGCAAGAAATGAATATGCTAAGGTTAGAAAGGAAGAAGAAAGGAACTATGAAAAGGACATTGTTGAAAAATGTAAGGAACAACCAAAATTGTTCTACAGATTCATAAATGGAAAAATAAGACAAAAAGAAACAATAGAAAGGTTAAAATGAGAGAACGGAATGGTGAAAGACCCAAAATGTATGGCAGAACTGTTAAATGGTAAATTTCAGGAGGTCTTTACTAAGGAATCCAAATTTGAAAGACCACAGGGTAATAGAGAGACAGTCCATATGAAAGAGATTAAAGTAACCAAGCTTGAAATAAAAAAGTTGATAACGGAACTGGATGAGGTAAAGGCAATGGGATCGGATGAAGTCTCAGGCAGAATACTGAAAGAATGTAGGGAAGAACTAGCAAGTCCTGTATACAACATCATAAAATGCTCATTAGAAAATGGAACAGTACCAGTGGAGTGGAAAAGAGCTGAGGTGGTTCCCATATATAAGAGCAAGGAAGGAAGAACCTTTAAATTACAGACAGATCACTAACTAGTGTTATCAAAGAATAGTGAAACTGAGTTGGTTGGATGAAAACCTTGACACTTAAATGTTCTTCAAGTACATTTATTTTTCTTCACGTAACTCAATAGATATACAAGTTTATAGCTTGAAGAAAATTTAAGTGTCGGGAAGGTTTAGTGGCATAGGCTGCCAACTGAACTAGCAGTTTCGGCCTTGATTCTTTGGATGAACGGACTATAGTGTAATATGTAAGATGTGTGAAAGAATAATAAAGAAACAATGGATCGAGTTCCTTGAAGACAACAAATTATTGTCAAATAGCCAATTTGGTTTTAGAAAAGATCGGTCATGTGTAACAAATCTTTTGAGTTTCTACTCCAGAATAGTTGATAAAGTACAAGAGAGAGAAGGATGGATTGACAGTATTTATTTAGATTTAAAAAAGGCGTTTGATAAAGTGCCACATGAAAGATTACTATGGAAGTTAGAGGAGAATGGTGGCTTAAAAGGAAGTACATTGAGATGGATGAAAAATTACTTGAAGGGGGAGAGAAATAAGGACGATAGTTAAAGATATGAAGTCCAAGTGGAGAACAGTAGACAGCGGAGTGCCACAAGGGTCGGTATTGGCGCCAATACTTTTTCTCGTATACATAAACGACATGCCAGAGGGAGTGAACAGCTAAATAAATCTGTTTGCGGACGATGCGAAACTGTGCAGAGTCATTAAACAAAAAGAGGATTGTGAAATACTACAGGAAGACTTAAACAAGATCTGGAAATGGAGTAAAAAATGGGAAATGGAATTCAATGTGCACAAAAGCCATGTCATGGAAATGGGAAAAAGTGAAAGACGACCAGTGGGAATCTATAAGATGGGAGATGGAGTAGAACTAGAAAAAGTAAAAAAGGAAAAGGATTTGGGAGTGACAGTGGAAGAAAACAATCAACCGGTAAGCGATATTGATAGAATTTTCAGAGAGACGTATAATTTGCTAAGGAATATTTGATTAGCATTTCACTATATGGACAAAGAAATGACGAAGAAATTGATAAGTACTAAAATAAGACCTAGATTGAAATATGCAGGAGTTGTGGGGACCTCCCATAAAAAGAAACTCATAAGGAAATTGGAGAGACTGCAAAAAATGGCTACAAGAATGGTTCCAGAATTTAAAGGGATGACATATGAGGAGAGACTAAAAGTTATGGATCTACCAACCCTGGAACAGAGAAGAGAGAGAGGGGATCTGATACAAGTTTATAAATTGATTAATGGAATGGATCAAGTGGATAATGAGAAACTAATCCTGAGAGAAGAATATGACATTAGAAGCACAAGATCACTTAGTAAGAAATTGAGGAAGGGAAGTTGTCCGAGAGATGTTAAGAAATTTAGTTTCCCGCAAAGATGTGTTGAGACTTGGAACAGTTTGAGTGAGGAAGTGGTGTCAGCAAAGAGTGTACATAGTTTTAAAGAAAAATTGGATAAGTGTAGATATGGAGACGGGGCCACACGACCATAAAGCCCAGGCCCTG
This sequence comes from Portunus trituberculatus, assembly GCF_017591435.1. Classification (NCBI taxonomy): domain Eukaryota; kingdom Metazoa; phylum Arthropoda; class Malacostraca; order Decapoda; family Portunidae; genus Portunus; species Portunus trituberculatus. The sequence goes on from NC_059303.1 coordinate 765,490, forward strand.
TAAAACTACAACTAGGTAAATACACACACACAAATGGAGCAGTACCAGTAGAATGGAAAAGAGCTGATGTGGTTCCTATATATAAGAGCGGAAGGAAGGAAGAACCTTTAAATTGCAGACCAGTATCACTAACTAGTGTAATATGCATGATGTGTGAAAGAATATTAAAGAAACAATTGATCGAGTTCCTTGAAGACAACAAATTAATATCAAATAGCCAATTTGGTTTTAGAAAAAGACATTGGTGTGTAACTAATTTATTGAGTTTCTATTCTAGAATAGTTGATAGAGTACAAGAGAGAGAGGGATGGGTTGACTGTATTTATTTGGATTTAAAAAAGGCGTTTGACAAAGTGCCACATGCAAGATTACTATGAAAGTTAGAGGAGAAGGGTGGCTTAAAAGGAAGCACATTGAGATGTATGGAAAATTATTTGAGGGGAAGAGAAATATGGACGGTACTTAAAGATATGAAGTTCAAGTGGAGAGCAGTAGAAAGCGGAGTGCCACTAGGGTCAGTATTGGCACCAATACTTTTCCTCATTTATATTTATGACATGCTAGAAGGAGTGAACAGCAACATAAATCTGTTTGCAGATGATACAAAACTGTGCAGAGTTATAAAGCAAAAAGAGGATTGTGAAATAATGCAAGAAGACCTAAATAAAATCTGGAATGGAGTAAAAAGTGGGAAATGGAATTCAATGTGGACAAAAGCCATGTCATGGAAATGGGGAAGAGTGAAAGACGATCTGAGGGAATCTATAAGATGGGTGATGGAGTAAAACTGGAGAAAGTAAAAAAGGAAAAGGACTTAGGAAATTGATAAGTACTATAATAAGACCCAGATTGGAATATGCAGAAGTAGTGTGGACCCCTCATAAAAAGAAACACACAAAGAAGTTGGAGAGACTGCAAAAAAATGGCTACAAGAATGGTTCCAGAATTTGAAGGAATGACATATGAGGAGAGACTAAAGGCTGTTGATCTACCAACCCTGGAACAAAGAAGGGAGAGAGGAGATCTGATACAAGTTTATAAATTGATCAACAGAATGGACCAAGTGGATAATGAGAAACTGATCCTGAGAGAAGAATATGACATTCGAAGGACAAGATTGCATAGTAAAAAGCTGAGAAGGGGAAGATGTCTGAGAGATGTTAAAAAATATAGTTTCCCGCAAAGATGTATTGAGACATGGAACAGTTTTAATGAAGAAGTAGTGTCTGCAACGAGTGTGCATACTTTTAAAGTAAGATTGGATAAATGTAGATATGAAGACGGGGCCATACGAGCATAAAGCCCAGGCCCTGTAAAACTACAACTAGGTAAATACACACACAAAATGTTTGTAGTCAAGGAAGGATGCACTGGCATCGCTCAGGCAATCAGCTGATCTTCACTACCTATTGCAATAGTATTTACAGTGGCCTGGGCAAATAGTGTGGACACATTTTTCATGAAATCAACTGTTAAAGAATCATGAGTAAAGAAGAGATTCCATCAAAATGCAGGTATGAGACTAGGGAAAGAATGAAAGATGATGGCTTATGTTGATCAGAGAGAGAGCCCATTCGAAGGTTTTGATATGGCGAATACTTCACTATTTAAGAGAGTGTTAACTATTCATGGTAAACTAGATAAATGGATAAAGGAGAGTATGGGAATAAAAGAGAATGAAGAACAGGAAAAAGAGTTTCAAAAACTGAGAGAAAGGATAAAAAAAGTAGAAGAAAACGAAGCTAGGCTAAGAGCGGAAAACAAAGAACTTAAAAAGGAAGTAGCTAACTACAAGAAACAGATGGAAGAAGGACTCAGTAAAGCTGAAGAAGAAGAGATGCTGAAAGATCTATTAAACAAAGAAGAGGAAAGAGTACAGAATGTGATTAAAAAAGAAGTACAAGCATGGAGAGTCCAAGATAAGAAAGATAGGGATGTTTTTCAGGAGGTGATTCAAGAACAACTAAAAGAAAAAGAAGAAAATATGACAAACAAAATGATACGAGTCCTCAAGAAAAAAGAAAATCTAGTTAGAGATATTTCAGAAAAAAAGAAGAGTGTAATCGTATTTGGAATAAAAGAAAAAAATATAAAATATAGACCAAGAAGAGAAAAAGAAATGAAATCAGTCAAAGATCTACTAAAAAATCTAAACGACAAAGATAGGCAGAACTTAGAAGAGGAAGTAGAAGAAATAAACAGAATGGGACCATATCAAGAAGGAAAAACAAGACCAATTAAAATACTACTAAAATCACAAGCAGCAACAGAAGAAATATTATATAGAACAACAAAACTTAGAAAAACAGAAGGCTGCAAGGATATCTATATAAAGAAAAATAGAAATGAGGAAGAAAGGAAGAGATACAACGAACTGGTGGCAGCAGTAAGGGAAACAAAATAATGAAAGGTCAGAAGAGGAAAAAAAAGGCATTTTTTTGGAGAATTCTAGGAATTAGGATAAGGAAATGGTATATAAACGAGAAGAAAGAGAAAAAAGTGGAACAAGTTTAACTAAAAATGATAAAGGCAATAGACTAAAAATGATGTATACGAACATAGACGGGGTTTTATCAAGTAAATTAGAATTAAGAGATTACATAAAGAAAGAAAATCCAGATATTGTATGCCTGGCTGAAACAAAACTAAATGAGGCAATCAAAATAGACTTGGATAATAGGTATAATGTATGGAGAAGAGACAGAGTGGGTAAAGGAAGAGGAGGAATCATGATAATGTTAAGGAAGGAGATAGTGATAAACCAAGTGGAATGTCGGAAAGGAAAAGCAGAAGTACTGTATGGTAAGATACATATTAATAGAAAAGAGTTAACAATTATTGTAACATATGTGCCACCAAAAACAAATTCATGGACCAATCAAGAATATAAAGACATGATAGATGACACAATAAGGAGTCTAACGAGAATCGTTAAAGAAAGGAGAAAAGTGATATTAGTAGGAGATTTCAACTGTAAAGAAGTGAACTGGGAAAATTATGAAAGTGGTATGGGGGAAGAAGCCTGGGGAGAAAGATTCCTGAACCTAATGATAGACAATATGATGGACCAGAGTAAAGGAATGCACAAGATTCAGAGAAACGATGAGCTGGTGAGATTGGACCTAGTTTTTACAAGGGGTATACAAATGAATGATGATATAAGATATAAGTGCCCATTGGGAAAGAGTGACCATGTAATATCAAAAATGGATATAGAAGAGGGAAAGGAAGATAGAGACGATTCATACAAAGGAGACCGATTAAATTACAGAAAGGCTGATATTGAGAATCTCAAGAACTATTTTAAAGACGTAAACTGGGAGGAGATTGAAAACTCAGAGACGATGCAAGAGAAGTATAACTTATTTTTGTAAATATACAAAACAGGAGTCAGGGAATATGTCCCGAAATATAGACCTAAAGAAGAAGGAAAGAAAGATTGGTTTAACGCAAGGTGTGCTAGGGCAAAGGAGAAACGAGATGGAGCATGGAAAAGGTGGAGGAGAAATAGAAATCCAGTAAATAAGGAAAACTTCAAGGCAGCAAGAAATGAATATGTTAAGGTGAGAAAGGAAGAGGAAAAGAACTTTGAAAAGGACATTTTCGAAAAATGTAAGGAGCAACCAAAATTGTTCTACAGATTCATAAATGGAAAAATTATGCAAAAAGAAACAATAGAAAGGTTAAAAAGAGAGAACGGATGGTGGAAGACCCAAAAGTATGGCAGAACTATTAAATAATAAATTCCAGGAGGTCTTTACTAAGGAATCCAAATTTGAAAGGCCACAGGGTAATAGAGAGACAGTCTATATGGAAGAGATTAAAGTAACCAAGCTTGAAATAAAAGAGTTAATGAAGGAACTGGATGAAGAGAAGGCAATGGGACCGGATGAAATCTCAGGCAGAATACTGAAAGAATGTAGGGAAGAACTAGCAAGTCCTATATACAACATCATAAAATGCTCAATAGAAAATGGAACAGTTCCAGTAGAAAGGAAAAGAGCTGAGGTGGTTCCCATATATAAGAGCAGAGGGAAGGAAGAACCTTTAAATTACAGACCGGTATCACTAACTAGTGTAATATGCAAGACGTGTGAAAAAATAATAAAGAAACAATGGATCGAGTTCCTTGAAGACAACAAATTAATATCAAATAGCCAATTTGGTTTTAGGAAGAGACGGTCGTGTGTAACTAATTTATTGAGTTTCCATTCTAGAATAATTAATAGAGTACAAGAGAGAGAGAGGATGGGTTGACTGTATTTATTTGGATTTAATAAAGGCATTTGACAAAGTGCCACATGCAAGATTACTATGGAAGTTAGAGGAAAAGGGTGGCTTAAAATGAAGCACATTGAGATGGATAGAAAATAATTTGAGGGGGAGAGAAATAAGGACGGTAGTTAAAGATATGAAGTCCAAGTGGAGAGCAGTAGAAAGTGGAGTGCCACAGGGGTCAGTATAGGCACCAATACTTTCCCTCATTTATATTAACGACATGCCAGAAGGAGTGAACAGCTACATTAATCTGTTTGCAGATGATACGAAACTGTGCAGTTATAAAGCAAAAAGAGGATTGTGAAATACTGCAAGAAGACCTAAATAAGATCTGGAAATGGAGTAAAAAGTGGGAAATGGAATTCAATGTGAACAAAAGCCATGTCATGGAAATGGGAAAGAGTGAAAGACAACCCGTGGGAATCTATAAGATGGGAGATGGAGTAGAACTGGAGAAAGTAAAAAAGGAAAAGGATTTAAGAGTGACGATGGAAGAAATCAATCAACCGGTATGCCTTATTGGTAGAATTTTTAGAGAAACATATAATTTGCTAAGGAATATTGGAGTAGCATTTCACTACTTGGACAAAGAAATGATGAAGAAATTGATAAGTACTAAAATAAGACCTAGATTGGAATATGCAGGAGTTGTGTGGACTCCCCATAAAAAGAAACACATAAGGAAATTGGAGAGGCTACAAAAAATGGCTACATGAATGGTTCTAGAATTTGAAGGGATTACATATGAGGAGAGACTAAAGGCTATGGATCTACCAACGCTGGAACAAAGAAGGGAGAGGGGATCTGATACAAGTTTATAAATTGATCAACGGAATGGACCAAGTGGATAATGAGAAACTGATCCTGAGAGAAGAATATGACATTCGAAGCACAAGATTGCATAGTAAAAAGCTGAGAAAAGGAAGATGTCAGAGAGATGTTAAAAAATGTAGTTTCCCGCAAGGGTGTATTGAGACGTGAAGAAATAGTGTCTGCAACGAGTGTGCATACTTTTAAAGTAAGATTGGATAAGTGTAGATATGGAGACGGGGCCACACGAGCATAAAGCCCAGGCTCTGTAAAACTACAACTAGATAAATACACCCACACCCACACACACACACACACACACTAGACGCGGTCGAGGAAGGACGCAGTACCGTCGCTCCTGAGAATCAGCTGATCTCCACTACCTGCTGTTTGGGTTTGCAGTGGCCTGGGTGAGTAGTGTACACTCATTTTTCATGAAATTGAATACAGTGTTACAAAATCATGAGTAAGGAAGAGATTCCATCTAAATGCAGGTATGAGACACAGGAAAGAATGAAAGCTGATGATGACTATGTTGGTGAGGGTGAAAGAGCATTTGAAGGCTTTGACATGGCACATACTTCGCTATTTAATAGAGTGTTGACTATTGAACGTAAATTAGATAAACGGATAAAGGAGAGTATGGGAATGAAAGAGAATGAAGGACAGGAAAAAGAGCTCTAGAAATTGAAAGAAAGGACAAAAAAAGTGGAAGAAAACGAAACTAGGCTAAGAACCGAAAATGAAGAATAATAAAGGAAGTAGCTAACTACAAGAAATTGATGGAAGAAGGACTCGGTAAAGCCGAGAAAGAAAAAGAGAAGCTGAAAGATCTAGTTAACAAAGAAGAGGAAAGAGTACAAGACGTGATTAAAAAAGAAGTGCAGGCATGGAGAATCCAAGATAAGAAAGACAAGGAATTATTTCAGGAAGTATTTCAAGAACAGTTAAAAGAAAGAGATGAAAATATGACAAACAAAATGATAGGAGTCCTGAAGAAAAAAGAAAATTTAGTAAAATAAATTGGAAAAAAAAGAGCATAATTATTTTTTGGCCTGAAAGAAAAAAAATGTTAAATATAATAGACCAAGAAGGGAAAAGGACAAAATGAAATCAGTAAAAGACTTACTAAAACATCTAAATGACGAGGATAGACAGAACTTAGAAGAGGAAGTAGAAGAAATCCATACATAGAATGGGATCATATCAAGAAGGAACAGAGAGACCAATTAAGATATTACTAAAATCACAAGCAGCAGCAGCAGGAGAAGTACTATATAGAAAAACAAAACTCAGAGAAACAGAAGGTTGCAATATATATATATATATATATATATATATATATATATATATATATATATATATATATATATATATATATATATAAAGAAAAATAGAAACGAGGAGGAAAGGAAGAGACAAATGAACTGGTGGCAGAAGCAAGAGAAAAAATAATGAAAGGTCAGAGGAGGAGAAGGCATTTTTTGGAGAATTATAGGAGACAGGATAAGGAAATGGTATATAAAAGAGAAGGAAGAGAAAAAAATGGAGCAAGTTTAACTAAAATGATAAGAACAAGAGATTAAAAATGATGTATACAAACATAGATGGGGTTTTATCAAGTAAATTAGAATTAAGAGATTACATAAAGAAAGAAGAACCAGATATTGTATGCCTGGTGGAAACAAAGTTAAATGAGGCAATAAAAATAGACATAGATAAAAGGTATAATATATGGAGGAGAGACAGAGTGGGTAAAAGTGGAGGAGGAGTCATGATGATGTTAAGGAAAGAGATGGTGGTAAATCAAGTGGAATTTGGGGAAGGAAAATCAGAAATACTGTATATTAATATACATATTAATAAAAAGGAGTTAACAATCATTGGAACATATGTACCACCCAAAACAAATTCATGGAACCAATCAAGAATATAAAGACATGATAAATGACACAATCATTAGTCTTACAAGAATCATTAAAGAAAGGAGAAAAGTGATATTAGTAGGTGATTTCAACTGTAAGGAGGTGGATTGGGAAAATATTGAAAGTGGTATGGGGGAAGAAGCCTGGGGAGAAAGATTCCTGAACCTAATGATAGATAATATGATGGTCTAAAGAGTAAAGGAAAACACAAGATTCAGAGGAAAAGATGAGCCGTCGAGATTGGACCTAGTTTTTGCAAGGGATATACAAATGAACGATGATATAAGACATAAGTGCCCATTGGGAAAGAGTGACCATGTAATATTAGAAATGGATATAGAAGAGGGAAAGGAAGATAGAGACGAATCATACAAAGGAGACTGATTGAATTACAGAAAGGCTGATATTGAGAACCTCAAGAGCTATTTTAAAAACGTAAACTGGGAGGAGATGGAAAACTCAGAGATGGTGCAAGAGAAGTATAACTTATTTTTGGAAATATACAAAACAGGAGTCAGGAAATATGTTCCAAAGTATAGACCTAAAGAAGAAAGAAAGATTGGTTTATTTCAAGGTGTGCTAGGGCAAACGATAAAAGAGATGGAGCATGGAAAAGGTGGAGAAGAAACAGAAATCCAGAAAATAAGGAAAACTTCAAAACAGCAAGAAATGAATATGCTAAGGTAAGAAAGGAAGAAGAAAGAACTATGAAATGGACATTGTTGAAAAATGTAAGGAACAACCGAGATTGTTCTACAGATTCATAAATGGAAAAATAAGGCAAAAAGAAACAATAGAAAGGTTAAAAGGAGAGAATGGGATGGTGGAAGACCCAAAAAGTATGGCAGAACTGTTAAATAGTAAATTTCAGGAGGTCTTTACTAATAGAGAGACTGTCCATATGAAAGAGATTAAAGTAACTAAGCTTGAAATAAAAGAGTTGATGACGGAATTAGATGAGGAGAAGGCAATGGGACTGGATGAAGTCTCAGGCAGAATATTAAAAGAATGTAGAGAAGAACTAGCAAATTCTATATACATCATCATAAAATGCTCAATAGAAAATGGAACAGTACCAGTAGAATGGAAAAGAACTGGGGTGGTTCCCATATACTGTATAAGAGTGGAAGCAAGGAAGAACCTTTAAATTACAGATAGGTATCACTAACTAGTGTAAGATGCAAGATTTGTGAAAGAGTAATAAAGAAACAATAGATTGAGTTTCTTGAAGACAACAAATTATTATCAAATAGGCAATTTGGTTTTAGAAAAGGTCGGTCGTGTGTAACAAATTTGTTGAGTTTCTACTCTAGAATAGTTGATAAAGTACAAGAGAGAGAGAGATGGATTGATTTTATTTATTTAGATTTAAAAAAGGCGTTTGGTAAAGTGCCATATGAAAGATTACTATGGAAGTTAGAGTGGAGAGCAGTAGATAGCGGAGTGCCACAGGGGTCAGTATTGGCGCCAATACTTTTTCTCATGTATATAAATGACATGCCAGAGGGAGTGAACAGCTACATAAATATGTTTGTGGATGATGCGAAACTGTGCAGAGTCATAAAACAAAAAGAGGATTGTGAAATATTGCAGGAAGACTTAAACAAGATCTGGAAATGGAGAAAAATATGGGAGATGGAATTCAATGAATACAATAGCCATGTCATGGAAATGGGAAAAAGTGAAAGACGACCAGTGGGAATCTATAAGATGGGAGATGGAGTAGAATTATAAAAAGTAAAAAAGCAAAAGGACTTGAGAGTGACGATGGAAGAAAACAATCAACCGGTAAGCCATATAGATAGAATTTTCAGAGACATATAATTTGCTAAGGAATATTGGAGTAACATTTCACTATATGGACAAAGAAATGACGAAGAAATTGATAAGTACTAAAATAAGACCTAGATTGAAATGTGCAGGAGTTGTGTGGACCCCACATAAAAAGAAACATAAGGAAATTGGAGAGACTACAAAAAATGGCTACAAGAATGGTTCCCGAATTTAAAGGGATGACATATGAGGAGAGACTAAAAGCTATGGATCTACCAACCCTGGAACAGAGGAGAGAGAGAGGGGATCTGATACAAGTTTTAAATTGATTAACGGAATGGATCTAGTGGATAATGAGAAACTAATCCAGAGAGAAGAATATGACATTAGAAGCACAAGATCTCATAGTAAGAAACTGAGGAAGGGACAATGTCTGAGAGATGTTAAAAAATATAGTTTCCCGCAAAGATGTGTTGAGACTTGGAACAGTTTGAGTGAGGAAGTGGTGTCAGCAATGAGTGTGCATAATTTTAAAGAAAAATTAATGAAGTACATGAGACTTACCGCAGGTCAGTTGAGATGTGCTTCAATTTTTACGAAGCGGATCACGTCTGCCGAAGGAGAGGTTTCACATGAGACACACCGTGCTGCTGTACCCACCAGACTTTAAAGAGTACGACACCCACATGAAACACTCTAGAATTCACCCGTCATACATGGGAAGTTCAGAGGACACAGCAGTGTAGGGAGGGAGTGGAGGGCATGTGAAAGCTCTCCTTCGGCAGATGTGATCCGCTTCGTAAAATTTGAAGCACATCTCAACTGACCTGCGGTAAGTCTCATGTACTTCATTAATTTTACATCACGAATCACTTGTCTGCCGAAGCAAGCATTCACATGAGATTTTGAAGCCATGTGGGTTCGTAATTAAATAACTGAGTTTAAACAATAAAGGAAACTAAAAAGAGAAATTTATCAAATTTAATAAACACAGGAAATAATTCAACTTTTTGTGCCATACATTCTAACCTACATTAGAACAGCTTCCTGAAATGTATCACAACTTGAGACAATTTCTTTGTCATAATATTTAGCAAAGGTGGTTTCTCTTGACCACCCAGCCTTCGCCATGATGTGCGTAATGGGCACATTCATGGCTTTTGGCTTTGGATGCCGCAGCAGACCGAACACTACCAGCTGAATACTTAGCTGTGTCTATGCCAGATAAATGAGGTACCGACCTGATCCAACGGGTAATGGTGTCCCAGGACACCTTCTTGTGGGGCTTGATAAAACTAATAAGTAGGCTTTCACTGCCATTCTCAACACCGCATAGTCGTTCAGTCTGCGCAATATAGAACTTCAATGTTTCACAGACACAAAGCCTTCTATCACTTGAGTATGCATGGAAAGGAACAATTCTGACATTGAAGGCAGGCCTGCATTGTTTAATGTTTCCTTTTAACAAAACTGAAATAGAGTCCTTCTTAATTTGGATGCCACTCAACAACAATAGGTGCAACATTTGCATCCGAGCAGCTTGCGTGAGTGCCATTAATATGACAAGTTTAAACGTTAAGTCCTTTAGTGAAAGAGAAGATAATGGATCCATGGTTCTCAGGTGCTGGAGCACTGGCTGGACATCCCAGGTCTCTGCAAATCTGGGTAAAGGTGGCCTTAAGTTAAAAACTCCTCTCAACAACCTCTTAACAAGCGGATGGTTACCAGCTTGACAACCATCCACTACTATTCCCAGTGAGGAAAGAGCCTCTCTAGCTGTATTAACAGAATCATAGCCCACTCCTCTATGGAAGGTATCAGACAAAACATTGACAATATCAGCTACAGAGGGATTAAAGGGATTGATGCATTTCCTACCACAAAATTGTAGTCACCTAGTAATGTGTGGCCGATACTGCTTTGCAGTTGCGGATCTCCATGAGGCCATGATGATGTCTGTGCCTGCCGAAGATACTCTGCGTTCTCGCAAGTGTTCCTGGACAAGAGGCAGGCCAGCAGCCTTGTGTGAGTCATGATGGGGTGCTCCTCCAGTGTTGACGGCTGACGCAGTACATTCCTTCTCCTCGGTATCAGAAGTGGCTCCCTGATGAGCATCTTGATTAACACACCCATCCATGGTTGTGACTGCCAGAGTGGCACAATCATCCATCCTCGTGCCATCTCTGCCTGAATTTTCTGGAGGCATCTTGTGATTAAAGCAAATGGGGGGAAAAGCGTAAATTATCTCAAATTGTGACCAATTAATTGAAAATGCATAAGAAAATTCAGCTTCTGGGTCAGGTAGCCACGAACAAAAGCAAGGCACCTGTTTGTTGAGCCTGGATGCAAAAAGATCAATACTTGGAACCCCAAATCTTTTGCAAAGTTCTTGAAAGATGTCCTCATTAAATTTCCATTCATGCCTATCATTGAATTTCCTGGATGCAGCGTCAGCCAAGAGATTAACTGCACCTGGCACATGAGAACACGTAATCCAAGCCTCATTCTTCACACACCAATCCCAAATTTGTAAACTAATGTCATTACACACAGCAGATCTTGTGCCACCCATTTCATTGACATAGCGAACAGCTGTCATGTTGTCACAAAACACCCGAATATGTTTGCCTTTGATATAACTTGTAAATGACTGCAATGTCAAAAATATGGCTGTAAGTTCTTTGGCATTAATATGCAAATCCAATTCTAGAAAGGTCCACCTTCCATTAATCTGTTTTCCATTCAGAGAGCCTCCCCAACCTAAGTTCGAGGCATCAGTATACGTACAGGTCTAATTCCATGCCACTCCGAGAGATTCTTCTGTTTTGTATTGTAATGTTGTTCAACCACCAAAAGAGATCTGTTTTCATGTCATCAGTGATGTCCATCCATTTATTAAAGTTTCCTTTAACTTTTTTCAGTGCAGAAATCTTTGCAGATTCTAATTTCCTATAATGAAGTTTACCCATCTCAACAGCAGGAATGGCAGCAACAAGCAAACCTATTACTTGGGCCACATCCCTGATTCGAGCTCTACCACAACTATATAATTCCTCACAGCTGTGAATAAGTTTATGTTTCCTTCGTTCAGGTAACATGACCGTCATTGACTCAGAGTCAGCGACATTACCCAGATATTCCAAACGTGTGGTGGGTATTAAAATAGATTTACTCTCATTAATGCAGAAACCTAGCCTTCTGAGCATTTGTACTGTGGCATTTATACTCTCAAAACAGACACTTAAGTGGACAATAAGAGTGTCATCGATAAAACTAGTGATGACATGACCCATCTCCCTCAATTTAGCATAGACCGGTTTCATAAGTTTGGTGAACAAGCGTGGACCTTCAGCAATCCCATTAGGAAGACAGGTAAACTGATAAATTCTCCCCTGCCATTTGAAGCACAGAAAACGCTGCTGCTCCTCAGCTATTTTGATAGTATAATAGGCATGCCTGAGATCAACTGAAGCCATGTAATCACCCTTGTTAATCAACCTGATGGCTTGTTCAAAATTTTCCATTTTGAAATGCAGATAGGGAATGTGTGCATTAAGCTTCTAGGTTGAAAACCATTCTAACACCACCATCTTTTTTCTTACGCAAGAAAATGGGAGAAAGAATTTGCCCCTCTAACCTTTGGGTTTCCCTGATGACTTTAAGATCTAACAGTTGAGATATTTCTTGGCAAATAATGCCTTTTTCCTCCTCATTAAAAATATATTCAACATTTTCATTAAATAAAAGACCAATATCATCAACATTAATGTTAAGATGGCAATGTGCAACAATGTCCATAATATGAGAATCATTGGTTAGTTTGCTCCATTCATTCACAAAATATTGAAGCCTACCAGCTTCAAAATGCTGACTTACTTTATTTATTGCCGGGGCATGGAGCGTCCCCGGCCTCTGGAGTTTTTTGCATCCGAACTCAGTCGAAAGGAAGACTGCCGTTGTTCACCCTTGAATCCATACATATGCTGCCCATAAGGGTGGAACCTGGATGTAAAACCTTTGAAAGCAGAGTTACCCTGGGAGCCTCTTGATCTCCAACCACCAACTCTTGACGTAGAGGGCAGCTGTTTCTTATTGATGAACTTGCTCTTCAATTTCTCCGATTCCTCAATGTGCTTCGCAGCCTGAGAAACGTCATCCCCAAATAAAAATCGAGTCATGGGGACTTTATCTGAGCAGAGGTGCGCGTATTTCTGGTTTATCTCTCTCTTAATGATAAACCAGCGCGTCAGGTTATTCTTATGGTGAGCATTGCCCAGCAAGCTGAGAGCACCATTAAGCAACCCAACTTCCTGGGCCACTTGTGGATGTCCGTTCTGAGCAAAATTGTCCAACACCGTGAGAGACTTTGTCAAAATAGTGGCTGCCATAACAATGTCCTTACCAACGCTCTTCATACGGAAGTCAGTCTTTTTCGCGTCAGGTTTTAGAGCATCCAAGACCTGAGCGTTACATTCCACTGGAGACAACGCTTCACAGTTACTGGGTCTCTTGGTAGCGTCATCCTCGAGAATTTCCTTGTACTCCTCCTCTCTCAGTCCATTATCAAAAACATGATTCACCATGTCAGCCACCCGTCCATCAATCTCGGCCGCCACGGCATCTACAGGACCGTACACCTTGGTACACTGCTGAAGGACACTTACAGACCGCTGATCTGTCACTGTGTCCCCTTCATCATCCTCATTAGAGGAGGAGTGATCATTAGCAGTAAATCCAGAGAACTCAGCGGTCGAGGGAGAGGCAGAATGAAACATAGGTCTTCCGGTGTTTACATTGTTGGTGGGGACATCGTCATCTTCACCACCATCAGTGCCCGAACATTTACCTTCTTTCAACTTGTTCATATCCCTCCGTAATTCAGCAATAGCATCCATAACCACGTTCCAGGGTGGAGCAGGAGAAGCATCACGGTGGCCATCAGCCCGTGAAGTGGAAAGGAATGAAGTAGCAACATGGACCGGCATGCCCGTCTCGCCACCACCATGCGAACGGTTGTGTTCATGTCGCCTAGAACTTCTAGAACGTTCCCACTGAGAAGAACCACTACGAGAACTGCTGGAGCCCTTGCTGGAGTGCTTACGGGATGAGGAAGCCTTCGAATGTGAACTGGCATGTCCAGAACTGTCTTCCATGCCCGAAAGTTGAGAATCGAGCAAACCAGAAGTCAAAGACATGATGACAGCGGCAGGCAGAAGAGGAGGCTGGTCAACATCAAGAGCCGTAAGCTCCAAAAAATGCACCAATTGGGCATGCACCGACTCCTAAACGGATTACGGGTGTAGAATCAGTCAGCTCCTAAACGGATAACAGACTGCGGCCAGCCTTTCTGCTCCGAAATGAATAACGGGAAGAAGGCTGCCAGGCTTGATCGCCGGAACAACAAGGGACGTCTGGTAAGCATGACAACAATGAAGCAACTGGTGGGTACAGCAGCGCGGTGTGTCTCATGTGAATGCTTGCTTCGGCAGACGAGTGATTCGTGATGTAAAATTGGATAAGTGTAGGTATGGAGACGGGGCCACACGAGTATAAAGCCAGGCCCTATAAAACTACAACTAGGTAAAATACAACTAGGTAAATACACACATCTCAAGAACTATTTCAAATATGCTAACTGGGAGGAAATGGAAAACTCTGAGCAGGTGCAAGAGAAATATAACTTATTTTTGGAAATATACAAAACAGGAGTCAGGGAATATGTTCTGAAATATAGACCTAAGGAAGAAGGAAAGAAAGATTGGTTTAACGCAAAGTGTGCCAGGGCAAAGGAGAAAAGGGATGGAGCATGGAAAAGGTGGAGGAGAAATAGAAATGCAGTAAATAAGGTAAACTTCAAGATAGCAAGAAATGAACATGTTAAAGTGAGGAAGGAAGAGGAGAGGATCTATGAAAAGGACATAGTCGAAAAATGTAAGGAGCAACCAAAATTGTTCTACAGATTTAGAAACGGAAAAATAAGACAAAAAGAAACAATAGGAAGGTTAAAAGGAGAAAATGGGATGGTGGAAGACCCAAAAAGTATGGCAGAACTGTTGAATAATAAGTTCCAGGAGGTCTTTACTAAGGAATCCAAATTTGAAACCACAGGGTAATAGAAAGACCATCTATATGGAAGAGATTAAAGTAACCAAGCTTGAAATAAAAGAATTAATGAAGGAACTGGATGAAGAAAAGGCTAAGGGACTGGATGAAATCTCAGGCAGAATACTGAAAGAATGTAGGGAAGAACTAACAAGTCCTATATACAACATCATAAAATGCTCAATAGAAAATGGAACAGTACCAGTGGAATGGAAAAGAGCTGAGGTGGTTCCCATATATAAGAGCGGAAGGAAGGAAGAACCTCTAAATTACAGACCGGTATCACTAACTAGTGTAATATGCAAGATGTGTGAAAGAATAATAAAGAAACAATGGATCGAGTTCCTTGAAGACAACAAATTATTATCAAATAGCCAATTTGGCTTTAGAAAAGGTCGGTTGTGTGTAACAAATTTTCTGAGTTTCTACACTAGAAAGTTGATAGGGTACAAGAGAGAGGGATGGGTTGATTGTATTTACTTGGATTTAGAAAAGGCATTTGATAAAGTGCCACATGCAAGGTTACTGTGGAAATTAGAGGAGAAAGGTGGTTTAAAAGGAAACACATTGAGATGGATGGAAAATTATTTGAGGGGGAGAGAAATAAGGATGGTAGTCAATGATATGGAGTCCAAGTGGAGAGCAGTAGAAAGCGGAGTGCCACTGGGGTCACTTGGCGCCAATACTTTTTCTCATTTATATAAACGACATGCCAGAAGGAGTGAACAGCTACATAAATCTGTTTGTGGACGATGCGAAACTGTGCAGAGTCATAAAGCAAAAAGAGGATTGTGAAATACTGCAAGGACACCTAAATAAGATCTGGGAATGGAGTGAAAAGTGGGAGATGGAATTCAATGTGGACAAAAGCCATGTTATGGAAATGGGAAAGAGTGAAAGACAACCAGTGGGAATCTATAAGATGGGGAGATGGAGTAGAACTGGAGAAAGTAAAAAAGGAAAAGGATTTGGGAGTGACGATGGAAGAAAATAGTCAACCGGTAAGCCATATTGATAGAATTTTCAGAGAGACATATAATTTGCTAAGGAATATTGGAATAGCATTTCACTACATGGACAAAGAAATGATGAAGAAACTGATAAGTACTATAATAAGACCCAGATTGGAATATGGTGGAGTAGTGTGGACCCCTCACAAAAAGAAACACATAAGGAAGGTGGAGAGACTACAAAAAATGGGTACAAGAATGGTCCCAGAACTTGTAGGGATGACATGTGAGGAGAGACTAAAGGCTATGGATCTTCCAAGATTGGAGCTTTAGAGACGGAAGAGGTGGCAGTGGTGCCATCAGGATGAAGTAAAGGAGGGAAAGATGAAGAAGTGAAGTTATTGGAGATTTTTTTGGCTAGATGCCAGAAGTCTCGAGGGTAGTTTGTGTTTGAAATTGAAAGATTTGGTAGGAGTCTTATAATTTTTTGCCTTGTTTCTTGTCACTCATATCCATTCAAATGGCAATACGACAACAACAGGTGAATTATTCACTTGTACATCTACTATTCATGTCTTGGCCTTATAGTCCAAGCTTTTGAGATAGGATAGTTGAGAATAGTACATTGCTAAAATTTCTGAAAATTCAGTGTTTATGAACTCTTGTGGTCTGCTTCCTTCCAAAGTTTTGGACTTTTACTGTACTATAAAATCTTGTGTTTGGTCCTGCTTGTAACAACTGACAGGCATTTCTTGTCATTTAATCATTAATCATTTACTTGTTACAGTATTGCCCCGTCATGAATTCAGCTAAAAAAAAAAAAAAAAAAAAAAAAAAATGCATCGTTGGGTGCAGAGGAGTGCAAGGTGCTAAAAATTTTCATTTGCTTTTCATTTAGTGTTAATTTTCTTCTTTTATAGCACTGTACAGGTAGTCCATTTATTTTAGATATGGCATATGCAGGTTGAATCTCCCAAATCCGGCAACTTCCAGACCTACACAGTTATCCTTAGGTCTCACAGAATTCCAGACTGTCACTCCACTGACTGTTTTAACCCCTTCAACTTGAGTACACATATTTTGCGTCCTCGGAGCGCTTGCTTTCCAAGGATGCCCATACTGCTGTCATGGCTCTATTCTAGTAAAAATTTTTTTTTTTGGATACTGTAAGAGATCTTTCAGAATGCAGGTCATATATGATACGATGGCTTCCTTGACTTTCATGGTTATTATAAAGATGTATGATTCACTTATACCAGGATAAGTACTGATGTGCCATGCTGGCAATAATTTTTCTTTATTTTAGTGATTCTTATGGAACTAGTTAGATTAGTTTACCTAAAAATAACTTTTTCTATTGTTTGTCATCTTCAGAAAAGGGCTAAGAGCTGGCAAACTATAATTTTTTCTTTAAAATTTTGGTGGATTTATTTCATATTGTTTGTATTTAGTACGAAAATCACTTACTATTATCATTTTTACTACCATAGAGAGAGAGAGAGAGAGAGAGAGAGAGAGAGAGAGAGAGAGAGAGAGAGAGAGAGAGAGAGAGAGATTTCTCCCACCACCTCCAAGCCCAGATACCATGCTAGGAGCCATTTTCTACTGCCCGGTATGAAGAGGTTAAATCTCACAATTTGTGAACTTTTAGTTTATAGAAAGAAATGTGTTCTTGACATAATTTTCTTGATTTGAATTATTTTGATATCATATCACTATTTTTGAGAATAGGTTAAAAGTGTATCCAAGGAAATCAAACATGATAAATAGAAGATTACATCCAACAGCTTGACAAAAGCAGGCTGCATGGGGCAAAGTTTGTTTGAATGTAGGGAAAAGTGATAGTACCTTTTCTGGCATGCATTTATAATAATAAACTATTGCATCAAAGAAGGACATTATTTAGTCATTATTACTGATATTTATTGTTAAGTTAATGATATAAACTGTTGGGGATTGTGTTATATATGGCCATGTTTCCATGATGTTGACAAGATTTGAGACGGTCATTGGTGGTGCTACAACAGTGCTATAACAGCGTCTTAGCACTAGTCATAAGGTTAGACCCTGTCATAGATGAACTTGTGTCCAAATCACACCATTTTGTCTCACTATGACCACTTCATTAACTATGACAGTTTGTAAAACATGGCCCTGGATTTGCTCCTATTTCAGAGCTAAGAAAGTGGTGTTCACACTAGCTGTCGCCTCACATGATCGCTACCTACATCCAAGCTCATATTGAGGTGCTGTGGATTTCTCACTTGAACACAGCAAGGCTAAGATATACCCAGACAGTGTAAGAATGATCTATTTCATTAGGAAACATAACTTGGAAACTATTCACCTTGTTTCCATAGACAAGACTATCCCACCACTAGGCAGCTCTGCACACCTGGTGGTGCAGTGGTAGCACGCTCGACTCATAAATCGAGAAGGCCCAAGTTCGATTCCCAAGACAAGTCAGAGGTCATTTAGGCAAGACTTCTATTCAAGTGTGTGACCCCTGTTCACCTAGCAGTGATTAGGTACCTGGTGTAAGACGGAAGTTGTGACATGCTGCTGGGTAGGAGAAACAAACTCCGAACAAAACAAATGCACATGGGGGTGGCATCACCCGGGGCCTAGGTTGCTAGGCTTATCTGGTGCTATAAATATCTGCTCCGCATCTTATGTCAGATGGCACCTTGGGGGTTGTGTAGACTTAAGATGTATGAATGTTAGTATATAAGAATATACGCATAAGTAAGTTTAATATGTAGGAATTTTCAGCTTTGTACCTGTACTCCCTGCTATTCAAATAAACCAAATATTATTATTATTATTAGTGCTCATCACAGCAGGACTTATCCACAGTTGAGCTGAGTATTGTACTAGTCCCCTCACCAATACAAATCATAGTTACTTCTATAAAGCACTTTTACTTCACCAAGTCACTCACTGCAGAGTGGAGCTTCCCTATGAGATACGCTTTGCCACATCACGCAGTCAGTAGCTTGCACGCTGTCGTGCTGGGCAGATGTTCGTTGCACGGTAACTTGGTTTGGTATATTTACTCTTCAGGTAAGGCCACGTCGCCCATAATGTGTTGACAGTGCCTTCTACCTGTTATCCAGTTCTTGGAGTGGGTAGAGCCATTCAAGTGGCTATATTTCATTGTGTGGCAGATGTACTGAGCTTACAGCTCTTGTTGTTGTACCACAGGGTGACAGCCATGTCTTCCTCTGGAGAGGAGTCCGCTGGTCCTTCCTTGTGCTCCCCCATGGGTTCCAGAACCAGCAGGAATGTCCACAGTCAGGTTAAGGGAGGTGGTTCTGCCAGTGGTCTCCCCTGGCCTGGAAGTTTGTGGGAGGCTCACCACTCTCCGGGCCTTGGGATGCTTGGTCCTGCAGGTGTAAACAAGCTCTCCGCTTTGCCACTCATATCTATCTCACAGGATGCCGCCCCTTGGGATGTGGTTTTGACAGCTCTGGTAGAGTATGTTAGCAGGGAATGGTTGTCTAGAGCCATTGGTGTGAATGATCGGGTAAAAGGGATGTGTAAGGATGTGGGTGTCAGCTTTGTGGATGTATGGGATAGGTTCTATGGGCGAAGGGATTTGTATGCTAGGGATGGTGTGCATCTGAGTAGGAAGGGTGTGGATGTGCTGAGTGGATGTCTGGAGGGGGGAGTTGGGATGGAGTGTAGGGGGGTGAGGTAGCAAATGCATTCCAGAAGAAAGATGCTAGACATAAATTAAATAGGATAAACAGAGATAGTGAAAAGGTTAGGAAAGATTTCCAGGTGCAAATAGGAGAGAATAAGATTAGGATTCCAAATAAGGAGACAGCATCTAGGAAGGTAGCTGGACTTAAATGTTTTTATGTAAATGCCAGGAGTCTTAGGAACAAGAAGGACGAGTTATCTAGTTATATAGTTGAGGAGGATTTAGATGTTGTATGTGTCACAGAGGCATGGGTAAATGAGGAAAAGTTTAGGAAAATAGGAAAGAATATGAAGTAGATGGATACATTATGTATTTACACCAGAGAATTGGTAGGATAGGTGGAGGAGTAGTTATTTATGTAAAAAAATCCTTCATTTCCAGTCAGGTTAATGGTATTAAGGTAGATCACAGAGTAGAGTCCTTATGGCTGGATGTTAGAGTAAACAAAAGTAAGGTTATTAGAGTAGGAGCTTTTATAGACCACCTAACCAGTCAGCAGAGGTAGACAACCTTATGGTAGATGAGATAAATAGGGGGTGTACTAGTCAGACAATTATCTTAGGGATTTTAATCTTAAGTCAGTAAACTGGGAGAGGATGGTAGGAGATGCTAGTGAAAATAAGTTTATGGAAAGTTTTCAGGATAACTATTTAGTGCAGATGGTAGATAAACCTACTAGGGGAGGAAGGTTTTAGACATAGTACTAACAAATATTGAGCATTGTTTAAAGGAAGTTGAGGTAGGAGAGACTTTAGCAAACAGTGACCATCATATAATTAGATTTATCATTAATTCCAGTAGGGATAATATAGTGAATAAGACTAGAGTCCCAAACTATCAGAAAGGCAATTATGGTAGGTTACGTCAGTTATTAGGAGAGGTAAACTGGGAAGATAGTTTTGGAAATAAAACTGCACAGGAGATGTGGGATATTTTTAAGGTTGTAGTAAAGGGTATAGTGATGCAGTGTATCCCTTATAAAGATATAAGGCAGAGAAACAGGAAGCCATTATGGTGGACTCATGAGATAGGTAGCCAGATCAGAGAGAAGAAGAGGGCATACAGAGAGTTGCAGAAAAGTGGGAAGATGTAGATTTGATTAGGTACAGACAGGTCAGAGATGATTTGAGTAAGGTTATAAAAAAAGTAAAAGGCAGGCAGAGATAAAACTAGCTAGAGCTGGGAGTAAAGATCCCAAAAATTATATAGTTATTACAAGGTCAGTGATAAAAGAAATAAGGATAGGATTGGACCACTCAGAAAAGATGGTGTAGTAGTGGATCAAAATGAAGACATAGTAGAATTATTGAATGAACAATTTTCTTCAGTATTTACTAGGAAAGAATAGGAAATCCTGTTACAAACAGTGCGACGAGTAGTTTAAGAGCTTTAGAAAATATTGATATAAAACCGGGAATTGTTAGGAAATTTATTCTTGAACTAGACGATAGGAAAGCTAGTGGTCCTGATGAGCTACATGCCAGAGTACTTAGGGAGGGTGTAGACAGTATTTCTGAAGCACTTAAGTTAATCTTTGAAAGATCACTTAGGTTTGCTGAGATACCACAGGACTGGAAGTTAGCTAATGTTACTCCAATATTTAAAAAAGGTAGGAAGGATGATGCGAATAATTATAGACCGATCAGTTTAACTAGTATAGTATGTAAGATCCTAGAGAAAATCATTAAGGGTAGTATTTGGGAGCATTTAAATGAGAATAGATTAATTAGAGATACCCAACATGGCTTTAGATCAGGGAGGTCCTGTCTTACAAATTTGCTCGATATCTTAGAATATATTACCAAGGAGTTAGATGATGGAAATAGCATAGATGTTATATATCTAGATTTTAGCAAGGTGTTTGATAAGGTACCGCATAGGAGGCTAGTGTACAAATTGAGACTACATGGGATAGGGGGTAGGTTAGTTGATTGGATTAGTGAATGGCTTTCTGATAGGAAACAGAGAGTAGTATTAAATGGGGCAATGTCTGAGTGGAAGGAAGTGGTTAGTGGGGTACCCCAAGGATCAGTGCTAGGACCTCTTCTTTTCTTGGTGTACATTAACGATTTAGATATAGGAATTAGTAGCAAAGTATCAAAGTTTGCAGATGATACTAAGATAGCATGTGCAGTACAGGGTGAAAAGGACAATTACAGAATACAACGAGACCTGGACAGGCTGATAGCATGGGCAGACAGGTGGCAGATGGAGTTTAATTCTAAAAGTGTCAGGTTATGCATTTAGGTAAAGACAACACAAACTTTAACTATGAGATGGAGGGATGTTGGCTAGAGGCAGTAGAGGAAGGAAAGGATTTAGGAGTAGTGATAGACAGGACTATGAAATTTTCAAAGCAATGTTTAGAAGCAAGAAATAGGGCAAATAGGATCCTGGGTTTTATAAATAGAAATGTTAGTTATAAAAGTAAGGAAGTGGTGCGTAGCTTATATAATTCCTATGTTAGGCCCCATTTAGAGTATTGCATACAGGCCTGGTCACCCCACTATAGGCAGGATATCAACATGTTAGAAGCAGTTCAGAGAAGAGCAACTAGGATGATACCAGCTTTGAAGCGCCTGGAGTATAGAGATAGATTAAAGGCATTAAACATGTTTTCATTTGAGAGGAGATGTATAAGAGGGATATGATAGAGTTATTTAAAATGTTCTCAGATACAAACTACATAGATGTGAGATCTTTCTTTACCTTAGAGGAGGAAGTAGGACTAGAAATCATGGCAGGAAGATTAGAAAGCAAGGCTGCAGGTTAGATATAAGAAAATATTTCTTTAGTCATAGGGTGGTAGACTTCTGGAATGCATTGCCAGAGACGGTTGTAAATAGCACTAGTTTGACAATGTTTAAAAACAGATTAGATAAGCACTTAAATTTATTAGATTTATAATTATGTATAGCGCTGCATGATAGTTTTATAAGAAATTTACTATAGTTAAACAAGACATGATCCCCATGTATGGGGATTACAGATTGTAGAGGAATTCGATGCAGGACTTAGCCCTGTTAATGGGCCAAATATTTAGAATTAGTATATAATGTATTGTGTACTTGTAAGTGTATCTTTAAGTACTGATGACGAGGTCGCTGTGCGACTGATACAGGATAACCTAGATGGGCCCTGGTGGCCCTTTGTTATCCTATTATTTATGTTATGTTATGTTAGTGAAGGGATGAGGTTGACAAGTTGAAAAGGGACAGACTGCCCCTGCCCCCAAGACCGATAGGGTGAATGAGGGAGCCAGTACTTCTCAAGGCACACAGCACAATGGTTCACCAGATCCCAATTTCTCTGGATTCCCTGATCCTATCTGTGAAGCTGGTGCTCTCACTGAGCAGAACTTTAGTGACAGTGTATTAATGCATAATGCTAAGGTTTTTGGGCCTCTGGATATGGCCTGTGAGGACATTGACCAACAGGTAGCAGAAATGGTGAACTTTCTGTTTACTGATGGCATGCTTGGTGAAGATTACAAGCTTATTTGTGGAGATGATATTACTAAGAGGCCAAAGAATTGCCACACCTTAGCTGCAGTGGATTGCAATCCAGAGGTTTTGGATGCACTTAGAAGTGACACAAAGAAGACAGATCACTGTTTAAAGGATGTTAGCAAGGACATTCTGCAGGCAGCTACAATTGTCATGAAGTCACTTCTGGCACTGGATAAGGTTGCTCAAGACAAAGACTTGCCAGAGATAGCTCGAGAAGTGGGCATGCTTAACGGAGCGGAGCATTGATCTTGTTGGGTAATGCTAATTACAAAACAACTTAGCAAGGCGTTTCGCCATGAAACATGAGATCAACCACAAGTATGCGCACCTCTTTTCCAGCAAGGTGCCAGTTACTCGTTTCCTGTTCAGTGATGATGTTTCCCAGTCTTTCAAACAAATTGAAGACTCCGTAAAATTGAAGAACAAGTTCATAACCAAGAAGCTCACCTCTACATGGCCTTTCACGGGGACCAGAACAGGAGGTTACCGGGGTTCACCTTCGCACAAGAATTTCTCTGGGTACCAGCCTTGTGGTCAGCTGCGGCAGTGGACTAGAGGTGCTCAGTGGCATTACACCATATGCCAGGACTCCATTCCAAAACACACCAGGAGCCAGGCCAGCACAGGCCCCAGCCACAGTAGAGGCAAGTAAGGTTTTTGAGGCTGGCAGGCTTCATTACTTTATTAATGAATGGCGTAAAATTACCATTGACCCAACCATTTTGGATATTGTTGCCGGTTGTCACCTGGACATTAAGGGTGATGAAATTAACCATTTATTTTCAAGAGAATTGGAATACATTTTCAATGACACTGAGACACATATAATTTTGAGGAAATTAACATGCTTCTTAAACTTAAGGTCATTCAAGTTACGCAGAGAATGGAGGGCCAAGTTATTTCACCAATTTTTTTAGGACAAGAATGGTGAATATAGGTTGGTGCTCAATTTTGAAAAATTAAATAAACACATACCATACAAACATTTTAAAATGGAGAATTTTGAACAGGCTATCCGGCTCATTAATGAAAATAATTTTTTAGCTTCAATTGACCTTAGGCATGCCTACTATTCTATCAAGATTGCAGAAGAGCACCAATATTTTTTATGTGTCACTTGGCAAGGAAATAAGTTTATCAGTTTACATGCCTTCTTAATGGTATTGCTGAGGGTCCTAGGCTTTTCACCAAATTAATGAAACCTGTTTTTGCAGCTTCGAGAGTGTCCTGGTACCGCTGGCACCATCAATATGTTCTGGTGTGGCTGAAGAGAAACATTGGGGGAGCTTCCCTGTGTTTATTGTAGGATACAAAATGTACTGGAGGCTTGGTAGCTTGGTAGCGAGCGGCCGTGGAAAGGCTTGAGAAGTAGCTGGCGACGAGAGAGACTTGTAGTCGGTAGCGGCTAGACGGAGCTTGTAGCAAGCGTGATGATGTATAATTACAGTCTACACACTGGAGTGTGACTGTAGACAGTAGACTGTAGAACTTGACTGGCTGTGCAGGACAGGAAGACCAGTCAAAGAAGGAAGGCAAGTGGATTGCCAAACGGAGCGGGAGCCTGTTCCTTAAGCTGCATTAGGAACCAGACTGAGCGTGGCATCCCTTGGGGTAGCGGAACAATACACAGCCCCAGTACACTATATACAGAACATTACATTACCCCGTGCATAAAAGTAGTCTGTCTATGATAAGAGAGAGGGGTTTTACAATTACCAGTTACATTGATGATTCTCTTATTTGTAACAGTTCTTTGCAAGGCTGCCTCATAGTCATTAAGGACACTATTGATGCCCTGAGTCGGTTGGGTTTTAGTATTAATGAAGGAAAGTTGGTCTTGGTTCGTACTAAGCAGATTGAATACCTGGGTAACATGATTGACACGAAGACTATGACTGTTTCATTACCAGCACGCAGAGTGGATACCATAATCAACAGTTGTCAAGCACTTCTGTGTAAAAGTAGGGAAAAAATCTGAGAGGTGGCCAGGGTCATTGGTCTGCTGGTGGCAGTTGAATTAGGGAGTGTTACGGCCCGCCCGTAACATGCATTACTACCATCACCACCTCCGCTTGTTACCTCGTTCGCCACCACTCCGCCACCCCTTCCACGTCACCGTCTCGTGAACCTTCCACGCCACCGTCTCGTGAACCTTCCACGTCACCGTTTCATGAAGCCCGGCTACTGTCCCGAAGTTGGATTCACGCGGCCTTCGACTCAACCGAAAGTGTTGAGCCAGCTCTTGGTTTTCTGGATTGGGAGTTGAGATCCAAGCCTCAACCAGTGAACACAACGCCTCTTGGTTCTGCCGTGGGATCAACCATCACCCAGCATTTCACCACTGCGACACTGCATAAGTATCACTTCCCCTCGTCCGTGTTTTCCACATTGCCTCTATATAGGATTAGGATTATTGTTAGGTATTAAGTTGGGTTCTTTATTGTTGTATTTATTACTGTGTTATATGTATATGTATATGTCATTTTCCTGTGTTTCATGTTATATATCTGTGTTTCATGTTTCTTGTTATATATGTGTCAATTTCATTATGGGTTATTAAAATAGCTTTTTAAAGTGACCCCCATTTGCATTTCCTCACTATTTGAACCTGCAGTGTTTTTTTTTATTGTTATTGTTCACCGGCTGTCCGATGCCAATCTTACCAGTTTAACCGGTGAACGTAACAGGAGACTTCACTACAAGACGCTGGAGGCAGCTAAAATTGCAGCATTGTATCAGATGAATGGGGACTTTGATCAATTTATGGTTCTTATGGATGAAATGAAATCAGACCTTAACTGGTGGCTACACAACGTGTCTGGAAAATGTAGGAAGATTTTTTGGACAGCTGCCGACATTCACTTGTTCACTAATGCTTCTAACATCGGTTGGAATGGCCAACTCCACCATATGACTGTGGGTGGGAGTTGGTCATCTGAGGAGAAATTGCTGCACATCTATGAGTTAGAACTCAAAGCTATCCTGCCTGCTCTTCAAGCATTCACTCGTGAACTCTGTGGGAAACATATTAAAGTCTTTTGTGATAAAACTACTGCTGTCAATGTGAATGAGATGGATGGTACAAAATCACTTATGTATAACTATCTTTCCACTTTGATTTGGGATTAGTATTTACCTAGTTGTATTTTTACCTAGTTGTAGTTTTACAGGGCCTGGGCTTTATGCTTGTGTGGTCCCGTCTCCATATCTACACTTATCCAATTTTTCTTTAAAGCTATGCACATTCTTTGCTGGCACCACTTCCTCACTCAAACTGTTCCAAGTCTCAACACATCTTTGTGGGAAACTATATTTTTAACATCTCTCAGACATCTTCCCTCCCTCAGTTTTTTACTATGCGATCTTGTGCTTCGAATGTCATATTCTTCTCTCAGGATTAGTTTCTCAATATCCACTTGATCCATTCCTTTAATCAATTTATAAACTTGTTTCAGATCCCCTCTCTCCCTTCTCTGTTCCATGGTTGGTAGATCCATAGCCTTTAGTCTCTCTTCATATGTCATCCTTTTAAATTCTGGAACCATTCTTGTAGCCATTTTTTGTAGTCTCTCTAATTTTCTTATGTGTTTCTTTTTATGGGGGTCCACACAATCAGGAATCAGGCATGGGTCACTTGTTCACACATTCGAGGCAGAGAATACCTTTTAGTGGATTGTGCCACTCACACGTTTAATGATAGGCACGAATGGAAACTCGATGAGCACATTTTTCGTAGGATTTCTTCGGCTTTAGGTACACCTTCCATTGACTTATTTGCGTCCAGGCTGAATAAACAAGTGGCCACGTTTTGTTCATGGAAACCAGATCCAGAAGCAAAATTCTTTGATGCTTTCACTTAACTCTGGGCACCATTCTCTCTAATTGCTTGCTCCAGAAGATCTGTGCAGAACAAGCAAGGGTGTGTATGGTGGTGCCATTATGGTCATCTCAACCCTGGATGGGAACTCTCTTAGGGCTGTTAGTGGACTTCCCCAGGCTCCTTTTGAGCAGGGGCGATGTATTGATGCACCCATCTCTTGCCAGGTCACACCCAGTCATGTGACACACACGGCTCATGGCATGCTTACTATCCGGGAGACCTTACGAGAACGAGGTGTTTCTGCAGCAGGCGCGGAAATATTGCTTGCTTCCTGAAAGCCAAGCACGGCTAAACAGTACCGACTGCATGTCGCTAGGTGGCACCAGTTTTGTACTAGATGGGGCGTCAGTCCCCTTAGTCCTTCTGCCTCCCACATCATTAACTTCTTGACCCAGACGTTTCATTGTAATGTGGACTGTGACAGCGTTAACATTGTAATCGATGGATGCAGAACGGGGAATCACCCACTGATTTGCAGGTTCATGATAGGGGTCTTCAACCTCAGACCACCTACACCCAGGTATATGGCAACATGAGATGTACAACCAGTCTTACAAAAACTTTGATCCATGCATCCCTTGCAGAACCTATCATTAAAAGATCTCACCCTAAAACTTGTCATGTTGATGGCAGTCACTCAAGAAGTAAGGGTTCAGATCTTACATTTATTAGTGCTTCAAGGCATGAACATTAGCAGTGATTATATTTCCATATCACTGGGTGGGACCGTCAAGCAATGTATACCTAACTTCAATATTTCTAGGGTGAAATTTCAGGCTTACTCTCAGGATGATAGTTTGTGTGTTTGCAAAACTTTGTTGGAATACATGGCAAAGACCAAGGACCTTAGGCATGGTGACCAGCACAAGAATTCCAAATTGTTTATTAGCTTTAACAAACCGCACACTGCTTTATCCAAAGCCACAATTGCTCGGTGGGTAAAGTCAATGCTTTGTATGTCTGGACACAAAAATCTTCAAGGCAGGTAGTGTACAGCTGGCTGCAGCATCAAAGGACAAGGCTATGGCAGTGCCACTGACATGCATCATGCAAAAAGCTGGTTGGTCTAGGGCGACCACGTTTGCAAAATTTTATGATAAGCCCATTGTAACAGCCTCTGATCTGTTTCAGGATGCAGTCCTTCAATAGGCAGGGGTTGGTGACATGTGTCATATGCTTACATTTCATAGTGTCTTCTGTTACCAGGCATCATTAGTAGGTCTGTGGAATGTACTACTTGTCAGTATCCATGTTTGTTTTGTCTGTGGTCATGTTTGTCCCATGAGTTCCATGTGTATGTTTTTGTAATTAACTTTTCGGTTAATTAAAATTCTGTTCACAGTTGGGATTGGTTGTTTTTTATTGATTCAGATTCTATACATCATCCGAGCCCGACACACACATGGCTTCAAAGCCTCATGGGGAAGCTCCACTCCGCAGAGGGTGACTTGGTGAAATAAAATTAATAAAGTACACAAAACTTACCTTGGTCAGTTGAAGTGTGCTTGTAATTTTACAAGGTAAGTCATCTCTGCTGGAGGGGAGCTTTCACATGCCCACTGCTCCCTCCCTGTCTAGTATGTTATGATAATTCCTGGTACTTTTAATTTTATATCATGTGGGTGGTCGCCTACTTTGAAGTCTGACTGCGTGACGTAGCAAAGTGTATCTCATGTGAAAGCTCCCTTCCAGCAGAGGTGACTTGCCTCGTAAAATTACAAGCACACTTCAACTGACCAAGGTAAGTCTCATGTACTTTATTAGTATTTCCCAGCATTTGTGAATCACTATCACACCAGAGAACAGGAAAGGCAGAGAGGAATGAGCAGATCCCTAGCCCAGTACTATCCATGGGTAGAAGAGAGATCAAAGAAGAATGTAATTTTGTCAAGCTGAAACACTACTTTTTGCCCTTGGCAAACTACTGACTATTAGAATCTTGTCTGCCTTTCCCTTTTTATATCCTTGGATATAATATAGAAGATCAAAGAGTGTTACAACTTTATCAAGCTCAAACACATTACATTTTTTGCCTTCACCTGACTTCTGACCATAAGAACCTTTGTCTGTCTTTTCTTATACTCATACCTCTGAAACTCTAGAACTACCTGCTTGTTTATGTCAAGACACTTACCCTCCAATTTAGGTGATCCATTTCACTTTTCTCTATTGTTGTTCTTGGCCAATGTTCTTTTTCACATTAAGAATAAAATAATAAAATGATTGAATGAAATAGCTCTGATGTGTTATGTTTCAGGCTTGTAGAAGATGGTGTGTGTGGGCTTGTTGAATAAGGGAGGCTTAATAGGGGGCACAAGACTCCTGAGACAGAAGCAAGTATCCCTCACTGCCTCCCTGTTCCAAGGTTCACAACTGTGTCAGAAATGCAGCAGTAAGATTAAGGTAGGAATACTGGTACACTAAGAGTTAACTATGTACTGGTATCAAGAACAGTTCAGTTTCCTATGCTGCCCTATCATACACCATACCTGCTTTGTCCCTCCCTTCCCAGCAACCAAACACTACATTCCTGTTCCCCTAGTGAATTAGCAAATATAAGCTATTTGAAGGATTGAACTACACTGCAATCATAATAATGATCATAACATGAAAAAAATGCTTCTTACTGTCGCCAGACACTTACCATTTTTCATAGGTGGTGGCCAAAAACCCCTTACTGCTGCTCTATTGCCATGTTCCTTGGCATAATCTACCACTTGCATTTTGTAGGAGATTGTGTAGCCCGATTTTTTTTCTCCTACTATAACAGTGATGGTGTTAATGTGTTTTGTTATAATTATGAATTTGGTGTTACTCCTAACCGCTAGATGGCAGTGAGTCAGAATGATGATGAGCTGATATTTATAAACATGCACCATAGTCTCACATGTTAGATTTCTTTAATTTTCCCTGATAATTCGTTTTTAAAGTAATAATACTGGTAATGATAACTGTAGGAGATACTCAGGCAAACTTGACAAAAATGAGCTTGCTCAAAGGGACTTATAATAAAGGCTCAGCCATGATGGGTGTCTGTGCATTTCGAAACAAAGGCTTTACAAACATACAAATAAGTTCCTTCTCACATCATTGTAATGCAAAAAAAAAACATAATAATAAATCACATAATACTTTTCCATTTAATACTTCTGTACAAAAAGGCTAGAGAAACAATACTGAAAATTACTTATAGTACTATAGCTGAAAAATACAAGTCACCCATTAAATTTAATTGAGACTTATAGAAGAATTTAAATGAAAGGGAGACTAAGCAATAAATTATACCTTGAGGTAACTTACAAGATTTAAAGACTCAGGTACATATATATTCTTAACAATGATAATACTACCAATGAAATATTAATACATGCAATTAGGGTAGGTAAAAGTACTGGAAGAAGTTGTAACCTATATGCCATCAAATATGGTACTTCACTGTGGATGATTAGGAGCTGAGGTGGATGGGTGATTGGGGAAATATGTGAAGAACTATTTCTCAATGAAAATATATACACTCAACTCTCATTTTTCTGGACTAAATGGTGCAGGCACCAGTCTGGATAATGCAAATGGATCTTTCATTTTACTAAATGTGGAATTTTGCCACCTTAGATTTTTTAAAGAAAATTTGTTTATTTTGGTTTCCCTGAACAACCAAACCAAAACAAAGTTAATCTAAGTTTACCTAACACTAAATTAACCTTACAGTACTGTATATTGCAGCTTCATAAGTCAATTTGGCACATAAGTCAACCTCTATAATTTGACTCAGTTTACCTTGCAGAAAAGTCGACCCCTTTAAACAATTACTTAGTCTGGCCCTATGTTGCCCTGAGTCACAAAGTATTGTATTGTAAAATTGGAAAGTACATTAGACTTACCTTTGGTTAGTTGAAGTGTGCTTGTAATTTTGCGAGGCAAATCACCTCTGCTTGAGGGGAGCTTTCACATTAGATATGCTATGCCGCACTGCACCGTCAGACTTCAAAGCCACGATCATCCAAATGAGAAAACACTAAAAACTGCACAAAGAAACACCAGACCTGGTACACAGAAAGTAAACAGGGGAGGAGAGGAGGGCATGTGAAAGCTCCCCTCAAGCAGAGGTGATTTGCCTCGCAAAATTACAAGTACACTTCAACTGACCAAAGGTAAGTCTCGTGTACTTTCCAATTTTACTTTGGCAAATCAGCCTCTGCTGAGGTGAGCTAACCCATGAGGCTTTAAAGCCATGTGGGTGACGTGCCAAAAGGACAATGTTGGATGAGGAAAAGAACGTCTCCCAGCCAGAACATTCATTGTGTATAGAAACATATACATACATACATACATACATATGTAAAACCCCCTTTATAATCCATAACACCATATACCCCATTACAAACCATGAATCATATAGGAACATAAAGGCAACAGCCACTTATGCCAAAATCACATCCTGAAAAGTGTCCCCCACCTCAGTAAGAGGCCTATCATAATAACGAGCAAATGTACTCTCTTGAGACCACCCTGCCCTCGCCATAATGCAGGCAATGGGGACTGCCATAGCCTTAGCTTTTGACACAGCTGCTGACCTAACACTGCCAGCCGTGAACCTGCTAGTTTCCACCCCTGACCTACGCAGCATCATCTTAATCCAATGGACAATAGTATCCTTACCAACTGGTTTGTGTGGCCTAATAAAACTGAGCAACAAACTTTCTGCCCCATGCAAAATCCCTTGTCTAAGGACCTCAGTCCTCTCCAGATAATGCCGTAAAGTGGCACACACACATAAACTAGCATCCTGAGAATAAGCCTGAAACCGAACCGCACACACATTGAAACCCGGCCTGGCTTGCTTAAGAGTACCACGCAATCTCAGAGTAATATAGGACTGAGCAACACTAATATCAGTAAGAATTAACAAATGCAAAGTCTGCACCCTCGCCACACGGGTCAGCGCCATCAACATAACAAGCTTAAGGTTAAGGTCCTTAAGGGACAAGGTGTGCAAGGGATACATAGATTTAAGTTCCGCAAGAACCGGCTGAACATCCCAAGTGGCAGTATACCTGGGCATAGGGGGCCTAAGGTTAAAAACTCCTTTCATAAAGCGGATAACCAACGGGTGATTACCAGCTCGGCAACCATCTACCACAATGCCCAGTGAAGAGAGAGCACTCCTCGCAGTGTTGACCACCTCATAACCCAGGTCCCTGTGGAAAGTGGCGGACAAAAAGTTTATAACGTCTGATAGAGAGGGAGCAAGGGGATTGACATCCCATCTACCACAAAATTGCGACCACCTCGTGATATGTGGCTTGTATTGCCTGGCTGTACCTGGTTTTCACGTGGCCAGGATGATCTCTGCACCCGCCTCAGAAATGCCTCATGCTCGCAATTGTTGCCCGACAACAAGCATGCCATCAGCTGAGTGTGCTTCATGACCGGGTGCACCCCCGCGGAGGACGGGTGACTCAGAACCCCCTTCCTCAGCATAATAAGACGGGGAGGAGCCATCAGCAGGCGAAGCAGCTGGCCCATCCAGGGTTGCGACATCCATAACGGCAGAACCATCCATGCACGTGCCACCTCCGCCTTCAACTTCTGCAGGCACCTAGTAATTAAAGCAAATGGAGGGAAGATATAAGATAGCTCAAATTGTGCCCAGTTCAGAGAGAATGCATCAAAGTGTGCCACCCCCGGGTCTGGCCTCCAGGAACAGAACAAAGGCACTTGGTTGTTAAGCCTAGACGCGAATAAATCTATAACAGGGGTGCCGAAGACGCCACATAGCTGCCTGAAAATATGCACATTGAGCCGCCACTCATGCCTATCATTGACAATACGCGACGCGGTGTCAGCCGCCGTGTTCTCCTTTCCAGGTATATGAGAGCAGGTGACCCAGGTACCATTAGCTACACACCAATCCCAGATCTGAATCGCAATGTCTTTACACACGGCTAATTTTATACCCCCCATCTCATTGACATAGGAAAGGGCAGTGGTGTTATCACAAAATATCTGCACGTTTCCCGTTGAGTTCAAGACGGAAAGCCTGAAGGGCAAATAAAATAGCCTTAAGTTCCAGAGCATTAATATGCAGGGACTGTTCAACCACTGACCAACTGCCAGATGTAGACCTATGGTGGAGATGGCCACCCCAACCTAGATTGGAGGCATCAGTATACAAATCAATCTCAGTACCAGAAGTAAAAATTCTCTGAAGCTGTGTAGCAACATTATCCAGCCACCATTGTAGGTCAGCCTTCATAGCATCCAATATGGGCATCCAGAGCTCAAAGTCCCCAAAGCCTGTCTGTAAAGCTGCAATTTTCTCTTTCTCTAACTGTCTGTAATGCAACTTACCAAGTTCCATAGCCGGGAAGGCAGCCACCAGGAGACCAATAACCGTAGCTACCTCCCGGATCCTAGCGGAGGACTTATTTATAAGATCCCTACAAGCAGTCACAGCCTTGAGAATCCTGCATTCAGGTAAAGAAACTGTCATTGAAGTAGTATCAATAACGTTTCCTAAGTACTCAATACACCTCGTAGGGACCAACACAGACTTCTTACTGTTGACACAGAAACCTAACTTCTGCAATAGAGCAATGGTGTCATTAATGCAAGCAATGCAACCTGCCCTAGACTGATTACACAGCATAGTGTCATCTATAAAGCTAGTAATGGTGTAACCCATGCCCCTGAGCGCAGCAAACACGGGCTTCATCAACTTAGTGAAAATCCTCGGGCCCTCTGAAAAGCCGTTAGGGAGACACGTGAACTGATAAAAAATACCATCACACTTAAAGCATAAATACCTCTGCTGCTCTTTCGTAATCCTAACAGAGTAATAGGCATGTCTAAGGTCCACGGAAGCAAGATAATCCCCAGCATTCACCAGTCTAATGGCCTGCTCAAAGTGTTTATAAGGGACAAATTTGTTAAGCTCCTTTAAGTTTAGAACCATCCTATAACCACCATCCTTCTTTGGTCTGAGAAAAATGGGAGAAATAACCTGTTCTGGGTGTCTCTGTAATCACAAGAACCCCAAGGTCCAAAAGGCTGTCAATCTCCTCCCTAACAATAAGTTGCTCCTCTAAATTCAATTTATAGGACAGCTCACCAAAAAATAGATTCTCAATATCAGATTTCTGAATATCAAGATGACAGTGCTGTACAATGTCCAAAATCACAGGGTCATTAGTGATCTTCCACTCCTGCGCGTAGTGACGCAGCCTGCCAGCTAAAAATGAGTCACTAACCTCCTTTACTGCCGGGGCCGGTAGAAACCCCGGCTCCTGGCGTTTTTTGAGTCCGGCTCCTGACGTGGCAAAGGGTGTCGCTGACCACCCCTGAAACCCTGTCGCTGTGCACTGTAGGGCTGTAACCTCGAAGAAAAACTTCTGCGGGCGGACCTCCCCCAGAAACCCCGAGAGCGTCCAATGGTGAACTTCCATGTCGAGGGAGCTGACTTGTTACTGAACTTGTTCCGCAGCCTCTCCATCTCCTCAATCTGTCTAGCAGACTGAGAAATATCGTCCCCAAACAAAAAACGTGACATTGGGACCTTATCAGAACACAGGTGTGAGTATTTCTGATTTATCTCCCTTCTCATAATGAAGGGCCTAGCCAAATTGGTGCGATGGTTGGCATGACCCAGCAGGGCCAAGGCACCATTAAGAAGAGTAACCTCCCGTTCTACCACCGGGTTACCTTCCACTTGAGCAAGTTGGTCCAGAGCTAGGAGTGATATAGTGAGAATAGTACCTGCCATCTGTATGTCACCACTTACGTCCTTGAGCCAGAAGTCAGCCTTCTTGGCGTCAGTTTTCAAGTCCCCCAAAATGTGCGGGTTACACTCCACAGGGGCGAGAGCAGGACAGTTGCTGGGGCGTCTGGTAACCACATCCTCGGAGACGGCTTTGTAGTCCTTGTCCTGCATGCCTTTTTCAAACAGGAAATTCACCATGCTTGCCACCTGCTGCTCAGTGTCCTCTGAAACACTGTCAGGAGGCCCCAAACCCTTAGCACTTTGTAGCAACACACTACCCCGAGGGGGAGTGGGCCGTAACTCACCATCCTCACCACTGGAAGAATCAAATCCAGAAAAGTTAGGAGTGACAGTACGTGAATCAGCAGAGCCATGTCCTGGCGTCAGACAACCCTGAGTGCGTTGGGCCCCGAGAAGAGCCGGGCTGACTGTCCACATCAGAGGGAGGGGCCAGGCGGGGCACTGGCACGCAATTTCAGCACGGGCAGTAACAGTGGGCCGAATCCGCGTGTTTTCATGTGACGTGCCCACCGAGGAGCAGCGCGCCGGCGATGTCGATGCGTCCCGGAGCCGCCTGTGCCACTTCCACGATGTGAATATCCCCCAGGACTCTCCCTCGAAGAACTGCTGTCACTCCGCCGCTCCTCAACACGACGGGAAGCCTCAGGAAGAGGGGCAGGCTGGTCGTCAGGGCTGGACATGACTGCCACTCTGCACAAAAATGAAAACTTCGGTGTCCCAAACACGGCAAAGGCAGTATCATGGTAGACCGAACCCATACCATATCAGATGGCAGGCCCATACCCATACCATAGTCCAGTGGTAGG
Organism: Portunus trituberculatus; assembly: GCF_017591435.1. NCBI lineage: Eukaryota > Metazoa > Arthropoda > Malacostraca > Decapoda > Portunidae > Portunus > Portunus trituberculatus. The sequence continues at coordinate 801,009 of NC_059303.1, forward strand.
CCTATCCCATACCACATATCCAGCTTGTAGAAATACCTGGGGAACAGGTGACATGGCAAAAGCCGACAGAGCAAGCCGAGCGAGTGGAGGAACGTTCGACTGGTCCTGGAACGCGCAAGCAACTGACGGTGCGGTGTGGCATAGCATATCTCATGGGTTAGCTCACCACAGCAGAGGCTGATTTGCCGAAGTAAAATTAAGTTTTATCTATAGTAAAGTAAGCAAAACAGTTCAAACAGATTGAAAATACCACCAACTTCAAGTATTTCAACAAAATCAAATTGTCAGTTTTTACTTTTTTTTCTCTACTCATTTTACAACTATATCAGATGAATATTTACTTTTAAAACTCTAATGGTAAATATCCAACTACCTACAATCCTGCTTCAAATGTTGGAACCAAAAAAACGAAAGTAACAACTACTCATGGGGACTGCACATACTCCCAAAAGGAATATGTTCAAGGATGATGTGAATATTTCATAGGCAAGGGACTCAGGGAGGCCTGATAGGACTTCTGGCTCTGAGAGATGCTTCTTCTTCCAACGTGTTGTGCAGGGGACTGAAGCTCTGTAGTAAGTAGGAACAACAATGTACCCACACACTGCTGACGCCGCTTGGAGAGGATGTGCCGAACAGCCTCCAGGGAACAAGCTACAACAGACATTGGAGCCTGACCTAGATGTATGTACAAGGGGGTAGGGGGCCATATGGTTCTCCTGTCTTCATAATGAATAAGTTTTTGGATCGTACAGACGGAAAAAAATGGAGAGAGAAATGGAACTGAGTGGTGCAGCAAGATGTATGTCACAATGAAAACAAACGCCACTGAGTGAAAATCTGCGATTTATTGAAACACCTGTATGACTCAGGAGATTCACTGAGGATAATATGGCTAAAGACTTTTCTGGATTTAGAAACGAAAGAGGAAATATGAGGAGGTTGATCAACATAGAAAGAGAGTGATGTCGAGTTTAATGGACAAGCAGGACAGACTTGCAACGGAAAACACAGAGCTGAGATTGAGGTTAGTCGAATGTGAGATCAGTGTAATCAATCAAGGATTAAAGGAGGAGATACAGTAGATAAACAAAATGATATACTAAAAATTACATGTCATGACAACGAAAACTCCTCAAGGACCTTACAGAAAAAGTACAGGATAGGATTAAGGACCAGGGTGGATTGGGTGAAAACAAGCTGAAGGAATTACGAAAGGCATGGAAACAAGAACAAGAAGAGGAAAAAGTTAAATTTTCTGAGGTAAAGAGGCAAATTCAGGAAAAAAGAAAAGATGCTGTATTACAAGTAATTAAGGAGAAAGAAGATCTAGTGCGTGATACAGTGGATAAAAAGAAATGGTGCGTGATTTTTGGGATGAAGGAAAAAAAATCCAAATAATTTCATGAGAGAACGTGAAGACACAGAATTAGCCAGAACGGTACACAGGAGCTGGACCAGGAGGTGGAGGAAGTGATTAGGTTGGGAAGATTCAGTGAGGGGGGTAGGAGACCAATGAAAGGGTGAATAAAATCCCAAGTGGTAGTGGAGGAAATTACGACAAGGAAAGTGAAGTTCTCCGATGATGCTGAACATAAAGATATTTGGATAAGAAACATGAACCTGGGAGAGGGAAAAAGAGAAGATGCTAAGAAATGAAGCTAAGGAAAAATACGAGAAAAGAACGGAGATTGAGAAAATTTTTTTTTATTGGACGGTTCTGGATATGAGACTAAAGAAGTGGTATCTGTGGAAGAAGGAAGAGGTTGTGGAGGAGGCAAGAAATTAAGAATGACTTCTACAAATATAGATGGGTTGTTATCCAATGTGTTGGAGGTTAAAAATTATTTGAAAGAGAAAAACCTGAATGTTATGTGCACTGTTGAAACAAAACTAAGAGCAGAGATCCATGTAAATTTTAAGGAAGAAGGATATAATAGCTGAAGAAGAGACAGGAAGGGTAAAGGGGGAGGAGGAGTGCTAATAATAGTTTGTGATAATATATGTGTGGAGGATGTGCAATATGGTGAGGACAAGGTGGAAGTAATGGGAGTAACAATTATAAAAAAGGAATTGGGAAAAAGGAAAATCATAGTTACATATGTGCCACCTAAGACAAATACATGGGGAACTCATGAACATAAAGATATGCAAAGAGAAGCAATTAAGTACTTAGATAATATGTTGAGAAGAGATGGTAGAATACTTTTAGTTGGAGACTTTAACTGTAAAAATATAAAGTGGAGAGAGATGAAAGTAATGGAAAATGCTGGACAGTGGAGCAAAGAAGTGTTACAGTTGACTATGGTAAATACAATGGACCAGTGGGTGGAGGAGTCAACAAGATATAGGGGGAGAAGAAGAACCATCGTTACTTGACCTAGTATTCACAAAGAAACGAGAGCCCCCTCCCAGCATACAATACCTCAGTCCAATGGCAAGAAGTGATCATGTGACATTAGAGCTGGAAATGCAGGAGGAGGATGGGATAAGTTACAGAGATGACTAGAAAGGAGAGAGATTAAATTATGCAAGAGTGGATTTTGAAAAATTAAGGACCTTTTTTGCTGATATTGAGTGGAGAAACATTATGTATGGAAAGACAGTACAAGAGAAATATGAAATATTCTGACATAAATATAATGAAGGAGTAAAACAATATGTACCTTTTTATAGAGTTAAGAAAAAAATTCACGCTTGGTACAATGCTAGATGCACAGACGACGCAAAAAAAGGCAAAAGATAAAGTTTGGAAGAAACTCATAAAGCAGAGAAATGACAATAACAGACAGCAGTATAAGGATGTGAGAAATTAATATATTAGAGTAAGGAGAGAGGAAGAATGAAACTTTGAGAAAGATGTGGTGAGTAAAATCAAAGCTGAATCCAAGCTTTTCTACAAATTCATAAATGGCAAACTGAAGAATAAGGAAACAATAGAAAAAATAATTAAAGGAGCGAAGACATACCAAACAGAGAAGGAAATGTGTGAAATAATGAATGAGAGCATCAGAATTGTGTTTACTGTAGAAGATCTTACAGAACCAAATAGAACATTGCATTGCCAAGGATTATAGGAAATCAGCATGCACAAAGAAGATATTAGAAGATTATTGAATAATTTGGATGTCTGAAAAGCAATGGGGCAAGATTGTGATTCAGGCTGGGTGCCAGAAGAATGTTAAGAGCAACTACTGGATCCAATTTGGGAAATAATTGCAAGTTCAATAAATGAAGGGAAAGTTCCACTAGAATGGAAAACAGCCAATGTAATACCAATATTTAAAGGGGGAAAGGCAACTGAGCCATGAAATTACAGCCCAGTGTCACCTATCTTTTGATTTACTAATGTCTGATACAGTTTGCTTGGTTATACCATGCTACTCACAAACACTCATAACACTAGCTTTTTTCTCTAGTTTTCTTATTAATTCCATCTTTTAAGTCACAACTATGGGCACTCACTTATGCCTAACACCCTTGGGTGACATAATTTGAGAGTTCTGTAGTACTGAAAAGTGCACAGACTTGCTCACTGATACAGGACAATACATAGTGGTCACTTGCATTGGCCAGACTTGTTTATAACCACCTGCTGCAGCAGCGCCATCCTCTATTACCCGTTTCTGGAAGTGTGCAAGGCACGCATTGTTTTAATTCATTTGTTGGCTCTTTGGACTCAAGTTATTAAATTATTAACTGGACACTGTCCGTATTAACCAAAATCCAGATAAACGAGGGTTGAGTGTATATTTTTTTTATTCCTGCTGCCATAATGGTGATGGTGTTGATGTGTCTTGTTATAATTATGAACTTGATGTTACTTCTCACTGCTAGATGGTTATAAGTCAGAGTGGTGATCAGCTAATATTTATAAACATGCATCACAGCCTCACAGGTTAGATTTCTTTCATATTTATGATAATTCATTTTTAAAGTGATAATACTGGTAATGATAATAAAATGACAATAAAATAGTGATGCGTGCTGGAAAAAGGGATATTCTATATGCAGTACCTCATTGTAGATGACTAGAAGCTAAGGTGGATGGGTAGAATGGGGAAATCCGTAAAAAACATTTTTTTCAATAAGAGTATTTAGAGAAACTCAACTATCACGTGACATCATAATGTGCAGTAATTTTGTGTGCGATATAGAAATATGTATAGCTTTTTATGTATGCTCAATAGCAGTAAAACATGATAGCTTAATGCACAATACCAGAGGGTTAAGTGTATATATTTTGAAATCTATACTCTTCATCTTCATTGACTCTTGTAACTGTAGGAGGAAAATGAGCATAAATCTGATGCTTATGCCTACATAACACTTCAGTATACATTGCTGATATAGACTGTGCATCAGAAGGTGGAGGTGGCACCCAACCTGCGGATGCATGCATGGCAGACCTATGGCTACGACAGTGTGGAGGGCCTGGTGTTGGAGCAGGTGCGGGTGCCTCCTGTACTGCGGCCATTAGATCTGCTGGTTAAGATTCACGCAGCTTCCATCAACCCCATCGACACAGCCATCTTTGGTGAGCAGCCATCAAGTTTATACAATGGTGTTCATCTTTGTCACTGTTAGAGAAGAAACTGCATATATATATATATATATATATATATATATATATATATATATATATATATATATATATATATATATATATATATATACATACATACAGTAGTACCTTGAGATACGAGTTTAATTTGTTCCGCAACAGAGATCATATCTCAAAAAGCTCATATCTCAAAACAATTTTTCCTATTGAATTGCATTGAAATGCCATTAATCCATAACAGCCTCTCCAAAAAAGAACACCCCTATTTTTTTTTTACCTGTTTTCAGGTAAGTAAAAAGGTATTTATAAATAATAATTATTGCATAGAAACATAATAAAACATAAAAAAATTAATATAAATAGATAAACTACTCTTATAAAGTATATTTATCTCAGGAGGGTGCATTCCACAGGACATTACCTTACCACATTCCCAACCAACCCTCACTGGCTGATTTAATAATCATAGAAGAGCTCGTTGACAATTCTGTAAACATTATTCTTTGAATAAGTGAAGTTTTAAGTAGGAGAGAGAGAGAGAGAGAGAGAGAGAGAGAGAGAGAGAGAGAGAGAGAGAGAGAGAGAGAGAGAACCATCTGACTTATTTCCTAAAGAAATAATTTATAATAACAAAGTATACAATTTCTTTTGTGAGAGTGACATAGGTGTTATTCTGTGATCATAAAACATATTTCTTGTACTGCTTATATTATAAAACAGTTTCAACTCCTTCAATAGTCTTATTTAAATCTAACACATATAAAAGGATGTGAGCAATGAAAGGCTGGCACATGAGTACCATAGGTGGGAACATGTCGAGGAACATTGTTATTTTCCTACTATTCAGTGTTTAATAAGTAATGCCAGGTAAGCAAACATGTGTGAAGACTTTCAATGTAATGACCAAGACTTAGATGAGAGGATGTGGGGACTGATTTTTCACTCGTCATTGTTTCCCTTTAGGCGGGTATGGCCGAGATGTGCTGAACATGATGAGGATGATTAGACAGCTGGAGCGTGGCACTGCTACCATTACACCCACAGACTTCCCCCTCACTGGTAAGGAAAGAATACATGACACTAACTTTAATTTTGCTTAAGACATTTTGCTACTTGTTTTATGTTTAATAAAGTAAAACAAAGCTGTTGTATAAGAGCCAGTTTTCCATTCTAGTGATGTATCTCCTTTTAAACTTCATATAATGTTGTGGCACAGGTTCAGAGTGTGACATTGAAAGGCACCATTCACATCATAAGGAGACTGAGCAGTTTCAGTCTTTTAGTGCCTGTGGCTATACTTAAGCTTAATGAAATTGTATAGTTACTCAGATGAGGAAACAAACTTCATACTTTCATTACCTAGCAGCCTAATGGTTCAAAATTTAAATTTTTGGGTACCCAAGATATGCATGAGGCCTGTAGTTGAACATGCTCAACTGTTTTTGTAAGAAAGTTTGCTATTTCCTGGCAGTGGGGCGAGACTTTGCAGGGGAGGTGGTGAGTGTGGGCCATAAGGTGCAAGGCGTTGGTGTTGGGGATAAGGTGCTGGGGGTGGTGAGTCCCCAGGCCCAGGGAACACATGCTGAGTATGCCATCACTTCAGTGTCCAATGTGAGTTTGTTGTGTTTCATTACATTTGTGCATCTTTATAATATATTGGATGTTGGGACAGTGTGTAGATAGAAAATATCTATGACTAAGTTTGCAGAACTAAATATGATTTATGCTGTTAATAAGCTATATTTTTGTTAAACTTTCTATCAAATTGAGGAACAGCTTTAGTTTCAGTTGCATTAACTTGAGGCTCTCTAGAGTAAATTACTTGGAAAAATAGTTTTTAAAAGTAAAACCTTTTTTGTAATTACATATGGGTAAGTACCCATATGTAATTACATATGCCTATATGCCATTATTCCCACACTCAGCACAGAAAATCAACCAACACCTCTATATAGAGATTGTGCCTATAAAAGTACCATGTCACCTCCATGTTCATGCGTGCCAGGAACCACCAGTCCAGCTGGCCAACCATACCTCAGCTCCTTTCTGCCAAAATTGACAGAAACACAGAGGGGAGGGAGGAAGGAAACCTCTTACTATGTAATTACATATGGGTAAGTATATTAAAAAAAAGTTTTTACTTAAAAAAAAAATATTTTGTTGCTACATATACTAATTACCCATATGTAATTACATGTGCCAGATTCCCAAGTATAGGTGGGAGGGTGTAACAGAAACCCAAAGATGGAAGACACGATCTCCAAAATTGCCAAAACCCCAAAAACAGAAAAATAATGTATCAGTAAATCCTGTTGCTGACAACAAGGGAAAACCAGAATGAAACTAAACCAGCATCAGTGAATAATCCTCAGCGCCGAAACTATCGGCCCAAGGGAAAAGGTATCTAAATACCTATGAGTAACATCCCTTAGGTAAAAGGAGGCAAAGGTGGTCATACTCTTCTGTGTACCAGCCTTGAGGACCAAGTCCAGGGCCCGTATTTATAAAACTATGATTCGACATAAGGGAAACATAAGTCCACAAGATGGCGGACACCATGACATACATAAAACATAAGTCTTATGTTTCACGTTAGGTCATCATAAACTCGCATTCCTGTTATGTTTGGGTGGAAGCAATGTCGAATCATAAAGTCAACATGGCGGAGGCAGCGGGACAGAGACTATGCCACCTGAGAAGTTTTCGTGATCATAGAGACGTGTTGGCTGAACTAAGTGACTCAGAACTGATAAGAGGTATCAGTTAGAGCGTGCAGCCAAGATATATGGGGCTGACATGCAAGCATTCTTAGGGAAAGTGAACTCTAGCAGGGGTGTGAGGGAGACGGTGACAGCTGGATGCTGTCTTGAGGGGGACAGTGGTTATCCCAGTAAAAAGTGGCTTCTGACACTATATCTACGACCTCTGCCTGCCCCACACTCCAACTACAAGAGGTAAGTTTTGCAACATTAATATTTTTCATATTAGACAGTTTGTTTCATTCATTCCATATTGCACATATACTCTTTAGTCTTAGTGAGTTTAGTGGGTTAGATTAGGGTGCTATTACATCTCATGGCATAAAGAAAAAGTTCTCAGCAAACTACTGGGTCACATTATAATACAGTGTTACCTACATATCTTTACCACTGGAAATTGTTAGCTCCTAAGACATTAGTTTTACCAAATTTATCATTGAGGTAAATCAGGTTAGGTTTAGTTAAGTTAGTTTAGATTAGGGAAGTATATAGTTGGTTTGATTAGATTTTGTTCATTGTTAAGGTAGATTTAGTTATGCTTAGTTTGGTTACATTAGGTTGAATTTATTTTCTTACCAAACTTGCCATCAATGCTAGGTAAGGTTTAGTTAATTTCCTGTCAGTTTGTTAAGATGGGTTAGGTTAGGTTTAGTTAAGGGGAGGCACAACAACTGGATGAAAAATATTCATAAAAAAAAAGTTTTCAATATTTTTGTTTGAAACTTTTGCAATGTGCAATGGCACCATTTTCTGATATTATGGTAGTAGGTAGAACATTTTAGTTCATGACGTCGTGACGTCATGACGTCACAGCTTAAAAAATTCACGTAAATTTTAATTTTCACTCTAGAGTTACCAAATTTTGCATGGTATTAGTAGAATAACATATTAACCTACCCAAGACAGTTTTTTGCTAAATTCGTTTTAGTTCGTGAGAAACCGCTTTCGCAATTTCATGAAATAATGACGTCACTATTTTTTAGCTATATAACGTATCCAGAACAAGACTTTTCGAATTTCTTAAAACCCTGTCTTGGAAATGTAGACATACCCATTATGTACAAGTATGGTGAGTTTCATTTAGATCCATCAAGTTTTTTGTGCACAGCTACTCATTGAAGTTAAAATTTGACGTTTTGAGATAAATGAGTTTAAAGTTTTGAGTATGACATATTATGTGGTAATTATCGAGGGATTCGATTTCTTTTAATGCATATGTACAACAAATATGTACTACACATGTTTAATATGTACTGCAAAAAATCGCCAATGAAATGTACTTACAGTAGCGAAGTCATTATCCATAACTCAGGGACGTAACAGGCCCCCTCCCCCCAGCCAGCGAGATGTTTATTCCTCCCGCGACTGATGTCGGTCTCTTCTTGCGCTTTTAGCGGCAGTATTGCCTCACTGCTGGGGTGTACACAGTGGCATATCACTGTACAGGGTTTTTACCAGCAATGAGCGCCTTCCCTGTACTCAATGCCACTGCTCACCAAACACGTAGGTAGGTTACTCTGTAGGGGCTATACCGGCGCCGTAGGTTTTGCCCTCTGCTGCTACCTTCTCTTCTTCTTCTTGTATCTTCTGTTGCCACCCGGTGTTCGTTATTTACTGACTACGGCTTCATTCTTGAAGCTTTTTTCTATCTAGATATGCGAAATACTAAAAAATGATTTTTTGACCTAATTTTATCATCTCAGCTGTTGTGCCTCCCCTTAAGTTAGGTATAGCCAAGTTTGGTTTATTTATTTATTCATTTATTGTTATTGTCATGTGTGAGAATTTTTATTTTGATAATTTTGATGTGCTTTGAATGAATCTAGTAACTATTTTCATTGCAAATCAATGTTTTACATCTTTGGAGTGGTTAAGAAAATAGAAAAAAGATATTCCTCCCCAAAAAGTAGTTTCATTACAAAATGTTAGATAGGTGCACCTATATATATATATATATATATATATATATATATATATATATATATATATATATATATATATATATATATATATATTATTTTACTTGTTTTTTTTTTATTTATTAACTTTCTTTATTTCACAGATGGTGCTCAATATCTACAACCCGTTGCTACATCATCATGGATGTCTCGGCACCAGCAGGAGGTTCAGCCGTGTTAGGCGTTGGAAGTGCTGCGGTAGCATTTCCATCTGTACTGTTATGAACAATGACAACAAATGTTAGTTAAACCATCACAAGCATTTTATTGCAGATCTATCTCACTATCTATATAAGAGGTAAATAATCCTTTCAAGCAGGAAGTATCTTCCTGCCCCCATACTCCTCATACACAGTGTAAGTGTATATGGTATGTGTGGTTGCCTCATTTTTGCTGTCCTCCTCCTGGAGGAGGATGTTGGCTTTGTCTATACATAGATAGATAGATAATGTCCTTACACTTCAGTTTTAAGGATATTTTGTATGCTCGTATTGATATTTTTAGCAGTAGGGTAATGTACTGTTATTGTGTTGCAGACAGGTACTGAGTGCACTTGTCATTAAGACACATTCATGTCTGGATGCATTTCTTGTGAGCTGCCATTTCCAACCTTCCATAATTGAATATCAGCATAGGAAATTCTTCATATCAATGAGACCCATCAATTTGATTAGGTTAAGTTACTGGAAGTTATACTCAGTTAGTTTAGGGTTAAAGTTAGTTATGTGTAATGTGGCAGAAGTTGTCCTTTATACCTGGAAGCATTAAATACAATAAATGGATAGTTTGTTGCCTATATAAGAGGTAAACAATCCTTTCAAGCAGGAAGTATCTTCCTGCCCCCATACTCCTCATACACAGTGTAAGTGTATATGGTATGTGTGGTTGTCTATAGTTTGTTGCCTATGTTTCTCCAAACCTAAGCAGGGTGTTTATAAAGGAAGGCAGGTGGGCATTACTGAATGTTTGAGGGAGAGTGAATGTGAGGTATGAAAGAAGTGGTGTGGTGTGCGGCAAATGATAAAAGCAAAGGAGTGAAAAAAAAAAGGGTGTGTTCTCTTAATGTCACCTAGAATGTGGGAGGATATAGATATACAAGGATGGAATGGTTAATACTTTTCAAAACCAAGATGATCCATATGTGTATGGAATGATTTACTCACTCAAATTCTTGTCTATGTCATCAAGGGGCTTGGGAGGTGGACCACCTCCTACATCAAATAGATCCATTAGTAAAGTGGCCACTAATATTCAATGCTTCACTACTAGCTTTCATAAAGCATAGCAATGTAGGCTTTCCTATCCAAAAATGGGGGGAAAAATAATGATTAGTTTGTTAATTAACACTGCTGCTTATTGTGCTTGCCTAAATATCTCTTTACTTAAGTACCCTAAATAAGGTTGTGCAAGAAATGCCAGTATTACAAGTGCACATTACAAGTGCCAATACAGATTGTTACACCTTATCATTGTGAATATTTCTATCCCTAGACACACCTTCCATACTTGAATATCAACACTGGAAATCATTCTTCAAATCAGTGTATCTTAAGTGACATTGTTAGTTTAGGATAAGTTAGGTCATTGGAAATTATTCCTCAAATCAATGTATCTTAAGTGACATTGTTAGTTTAGGATAAGTTACGTCATTGGAAATTATTCTTCAAATCAATGTATCTTAAGTGACATTGTTAGTTTAGGATGTTGGGTCACTTAAGGTTGCTAGGTTGAAGTTAACAATGCAAATTGCTTGCTGAGACAACAGTTGCTGCTTCGTTTCCTCATCTGTGGTGGGTGTGGTACATCCATCATGTCAGTAGCAACCAACAACAAAACGAAGTAGCAGTATATGCGACTACGTGTGTGTGGATCATGTGCTGTTTGTTTACATCGGCGGGTGAAGTGGAGTCAGTGGACAGAGACACTATTATTGATTATGTTCGCCTTCAAATATACCTAAATTTCATATATTGTTAATCTTATTAATACAAAAAAAGCCTCAGACATGTCTATTTGTTCAAATCATCGTAACTGGATTAGTTTCAGTTACCGAGCCATAACTTTGCCATGTCACATCATAGCTACGATCGCTTATGTCATGACTTATGTCGCGCTAACGAAAGTTTTATAAATACGGGCCCAGACTCTTAACTTTTCTAAAGAGAACACTGGTCGCAATAGCCCAAACCTCATGGTGTTCACTTTCAGAAGGTGTGACTCCTCCTCCGAGACACTTGCATAGGCCCTCTGAATCACCTGATAAATTCACTTAGACAAGGTATGAGGGTGGACAGCTCATCTGGGATCTTAAACCGTGACCAACAACCTAGAGCAGGCCAGCCGACAATCCCTAATCCTGCAAAGATACTCACAGATTGCCCGAACCTGACAAAGAAGGCAGTCTACCTTGTCCTCTGGCTGGGAGACAGATCGGATTTGGCCCAGTTGACCTGAATCCCCACTCGAGAACACAGAAGCAGAAGAGACCAGGCATTGTTGAGGCATGAAGCCCAAGAAGGACCGGAAACTAGCTAATCATCCAGATAGTGACGCAAGGGTATGCCGAGGCAATGGGCCCAAGCCGACACGGGAGCCATCACCTTGGTAAAGACCTGAGGAGCCATGGCAAGGCTGAAGCACAAAGTCCAAAACTGGTAAACTCTGCCCTGCCAGACGAACCGCATATACTTGTGTGACTGAGGGTGGACAGGAACCTGATAATAAGTGTCCCACAGGTCCAAGGACACCATCCGCTTGCCTTTGGCCATTGACTCTAGCACTGACGAAACTCTCCATACGGAAGTGGGTCACCACCAGGAAACGATTTAAGACCGAAAGGTCGCAAATTGGCCTCCAGTCTCCTGTGGTCTTGGGCACAAGGAAGACGTGAGAATAGAACCCAGCCTGAGGATCTACCACCGGTTCTATAGCTCCCTTTACCAGCATCTCGGAAACCACGGCCTCCAGAGCCAAATGACGGTCTGAGCCCTCCCTGTACGCCGGAAACTCTACAGGCACGCTCGAGAGGGGAGGATCCCTGAGGAAGGGGAGAATGTAACCAAACCGAAGGGTCTTGACCACCCACTCGTAGGCCCCGATGTTCTCCCACTCTTGCCAGTGCTGCTGCAGACAAGCCCCAACTTGCAGCGGCACCTCCGCAGTGTCCCTAGCGAGATCCCTGATGGCCCCTAGAGTGGCCACGGAAGAATCCTTGAGAGCGAAAGGAACCACTCGCCTTAGAAGCAGTAAGGGGCTGAACTGAAGGAGGCGCAACCGGTGCAAGGTGTCAGGAACCAACGGCACGACCAGCCTTAGCCCTGATGCCTCATGAGGTCTTACCAGAGAGAGGAGTTGGGCGTAGACTCAATCCATTAACCCCAGGCTACGGAAGAAACAGGATCAGCAGGAGCCTGCAAACCACTCAATCCCGGAGCCACACCGGGGAGTGGGGCTGCACGCAAGCTCATTCAACCGAGACCAGAAAACTCCCTGGAAGCACCTGACACAGCGGAAGTCTGCACCACACTCATTCCTGGGGCCACACTAGGGAGAGGGGCTGCACTGAAGCTCACACCCCCGAAACCATAGAAGTCCGCCGAAGAGCCTGAAACAGCGGGTGACTGGACCCCCTTCATTCCCAGAGCCAGATTAGGGAGAGGGGCTGCACACACGCTAACTCCACGGAGCCCCGAAAATTCCGTGGAAGGGCCAGAAACAGCAGGAGAAAGCACACCACTCACTACCAGTGGCGGGGCAGAGTGCAGGACTACACACAAACTCACTCCCCCGACCACCAACTCTGGGGCAAGGCTTGGAGCAGAAGCCTGCCCCCCACTCACTCCAGGAGCCTAACCAGGGAGAAGGGACACACTGAGACTTGCTCCACTACTACCAGCAGCCACCACCAAAGGACCTGAACCGGGGAGAGACTGGGGCCCCCTTACACCCGGCACCAACCCGGGGGACGGACGCACACTCGCTCCGCCGTCCGCAAACCCTGAAAACGCAGAACCGGAGGCAGGGGGCAACAAGACCGCTGACAACTGGGCAATAAAAGCCTTGATAGCAGCCAGATCAGACTCTACAACGACAAACCTGCTGGCCCAAGGGGCCTCAGAAGCCGGCTCCTGCCGGCGAGAACGTTTCTCACTGGAACCGTCAGATGACTTGGCCCGCTTCTTCTCTTTAGCAGAACACTTCTCAGTATCCTTCATAAACGCTTGGAACTGGAGAAGGGAGAGGTGGGAACACTCACTACACCGGTCTTCGGCTGAACACATGGCAGGCCAACAAGACACACAGCGGGAATGCAGCTCTGAAGCCTCACCCAGCAACCACCTCTTGCACCCAACACAACTCTGAGTGGCCATGGAACTTGGGAGAAGTAGAAATGGAAGTGGCAAGGAAGTGGGTACCAAAAATTAGCAGGAAGAAGCAAGAAGAAGCACAGGTGAACATTGTGCCAAGTACAGAAAGGATCTGAGGTATGGTTGGCCAGTAGGGCTGGTGGTTCCCAGCGCACATGCGTGCAGAGGTGACGTGGTACTTTTATAGGCATGATCTCTATATAGAGGAGATAGTTGATTTTCTGTGCTGAGTGTGGGAATAATGGCATATAGGCATATGTGATTACATATGGGTAATTAGTATATGTAGCAACAAAAGAATTTTAAATCAATGGTGACTGGAAGAAACTGAGTAAGCACAGCGATAAAAGATATTCTGATATACTTAGAATAATTTTTTTTTTCTTTTTTTTTTTTATTAAGGAAACTGGTAGATTAAAACAGAATGTTGTATTTACCTCAGGTGTGTTTGATGCCAGACACAGTCACTCTCGAGGAGGCAGCAAGTGTACCTTATGCAGGTCTCACTGCCTGGAGTGCTGTAGTGGTGTCAGGGCTGGTGACGCCTGCTACAGCCCCGAGGAAAAGGGTCGTGGTGCTAGGGGCCTCAGGAGGGGTGGGCACATTGCTCTGTCAACTACTGACTGCTTGGGGGGCCCAGGTAAGGCTTGATCATACTTCAGAGAGCATAGTGCAGTGGCAGGACAGCCAGGACCAACTGATAGTCACTTTATTCTTGATGATTGCATGTAGCATGGTAGCCTTGCAGTGTTCTATCAGTTACTCCCTCTTATGTCTAGCCTTTAGGTTAATTGTCAGTACAATAAACCCTGCTTAGGGTTGTACCCAAATAGACTGGATATCTGATGAGTCAAACATTTTTTTTTTCTGCTTTTTTTTCTTTATACATTCTATCTTGAGTCCACTAGTAGGTATTTTTTCCTTTTGATTCAGTAGTTTTAGGCCACTAGGCTATTGTACTGACTAGAATACCACTATTAGCTCTTACATTGTCCATGTCATTTGAGGAGTTGTGCAAGCTATTAGAGATGTAAAACAGTCATGTGTGCTGCTCCACTACACAGCTGACTTAGCAACCGTAAGGCAGTGTTTACATCAGCTTTTGCTCACATACGAGGTATTTTTTCAATGTGTGTGTGTGTGTGTGTGTGTATTTACCTAGTTGCATTTACCTAGTTGTAGTTTTACAGGGCCTGGGCTTTATGCTCGTGTGGCCCCGTCTCCATATCTACACTTAAACAATTTTTCTTTAAAACTATGCACACTCGTTGCTGACACCACTTCTTCACACAAACTGTTCCACGTCTCAACTCATCTTTGTTAGAAACTATATTTTTTAACATCTCTCAGACATCTTCCCTTTCTCAGCTTTTTACTATGCGATCTTGTGCTTCAAATGTCATATTCTTCTCTCAGGATCAGTTTCTCATTATCCACTTGGTCCATTCCGTTGATCAATTTATAAACTTGTATCAGATCCCCTCTCTCCCTTCTCTGTTCCAGGGTTGGTAGATCCATAGCCTTTAGTCTCTCCTCATATGTCATCCCTTCAAATTTTGGAACCATTCTTATTGCCATTTTTTGTAGTCTCTCCAACTTCCTTATGTGTTTCTTTTTATGAGGGGTCCACTCTACTCCTGCATATTCCAATCTGGGTCTTAATATAGTACTTATCAATTTCTTCATCATTTCTTTGTCTATGTTGTGAAATGCTAATCCAATATTCCTTAGCTAATTATAGCCTTTAGTCTCTCCTCATATGTCATCCCTTCAAATTTTGGAACCATTCTTATTGCCATTTTTTGTAGTCTCTCCAACTTCCTTATGTGTTTCTTTTTATGAGGGGTCCACTCTACTCCTGCATATTCCAATCTGGGTCTTAATATAGTACTTATCAATTTCTTCATCATTTTTTTGTCTGTGTTGTGAAATGCTAATCCAATATTCCTTAGCTAATTATATGTCTGAAAATTTTATCAATATGGCTTACCGGTTGATTGTCTTCTTCCATCGTCACTCCTAAGTCCTTTTCCTTTTTTACTTTCTCCAGTTCTACTCCATCTCCCATCTTATAGATTCCCAAGGGTCGTCTTTCACTCTTTCCCATTTCCATGACATGGCTTTTGTCCACATTGAATTCCATTTCCCACATTTTTCTCCATTTCCAGATCTTATTGAGGTCTTCCTGCAATATTTCACAATCCTCTTTTTGCTTTATAACTCTGCACAATTTTGTATCGTCCGCAAACAGATTTATGTAGCTGTTCATTCCTTCTGGTATGTCGTTTATATATATATGAGGAAAAGTATTGGCGCTAATACTGACCCCTGGGGCACTCCGCTTTCTACTGCTCTCCACTTAAACTTCATATCTTTAACTACTGTCCTTATTTCTCTCCCCCTCAAATAATTTTCTATCCATCTCAATGTGCTTCCTTTTAAGCCATCCTTCTCCTCTAACTTCCACAGTAATCTTGCATGTGGCACTTTATCAAACGCCTTTTTTAAATCCAAATAAATACAGTCAACCCATCCTTTTCTCTCTTGTACTCTATCAACTATTCTAGAGTAGAAACTCAGTAAATTAATTACACACGATCGTCTTTTTCTAAAACCAAATTGGCTATTTAATATTAATTTGTTGTCTTCAAGGAACTCGATCCATTGTTTCTTTATTACTCTTTCACACATCTTGCATATTACACTAGTTAGTGATACTGGTCTGTAATTTAAAGGTTCTTCCTTCCTTCCGCTCTTATATATGGGAACCACCTCAGCTCTTTTCCATTCTACTGGTACTGTTCCATTTTTTATTAAGCATTTTATGATGTATATAGGACTTGCTAGTTCTTCCCTACATTCTTTCAGTATTCTGCCTAAGACTTCATCCGGTCCCATTGCCTTCTCTTCATCCAATTCCTTCATTAACTCTTTTATTTCAAGCTTGGTTACTTTAGTCTCTTTCATATAGACGGGGTCTCTCTATTACCCTGTGGCCTTTCAAATTTGGATTCCTTAGTAAAGACCTGGAATTTATTATTTAATAGTTCTTCCATACTTTTTGGGTCTTCCACCATCTCATTCTCTCCATTTAACCATTCTCTTATTTTTTTTGCCTAATTTTTCCATTTATGAATCTGTAGAACAATTTCGGTAGCTCCTTACATTTTTCGACAATGTCCTTTTCATAGTTCTTTTCCTCATCCTTCCTTACCTTAATATATTCATTTCTCACTACCTTGAAGGTTTCCTTATTTACTGGATTTCTATTTCACCTCCACCTTTTCCATGCTCCATCTCTTTTCTCCTTTGCCCTAGCACACCTTGCATTAAACCAATCTTTCTTTCCTTCTTCTTTAGGTCTATATTTCGGGACATATTCCCTGACTCCTGTTTTGTATATTTCCAAAAATAAGTTATACTTCTCTTGCACTGTCTCTGAGTTTTCCACCTCCTCCCAGTTAACGTATTTGAAGTAGTTCTTGAGATTCTCAATATCAGCCTTTCTGTAATTTAATTGGTCTCCTTTGTATGATTCGTCTCTAACTTCCTTTCCCTTTTCTATATCCATTTCTAATGCTACATGGTCATGATATTACATTCTCAATATCAGCTTTTCTGTAATTCAATCGGTCTCCTTTGTATGATTCCATAATATTACATTCTCAATATCAGCCTTTCTGTAATTTAATCGGTCTCCTTTGTATGATTCGTCTCTAACTTTTTTTCCCTTTTCTATATCCATTTTTAATATTGCATGGTCACTCTTTCCCAATGGGCACTTATATCTTATATCATAATTCATTTGTATACCCCTTGTAAAAACTAGGTCCAATTTCGCCGGATCGTCGTTTCCTCTGAATCTTGTGTTTGCCTTTACTCTTTGGTCCATCATATTATCTATCATTAGGTTCAGGAATCTTTCTCCCCAGGCTTCTTCCCCCATACCACTTTCATAATTTTTCCAGTCCATTTCTTTACAGTTGAAATCTACTAATATCACTTTTCTCCTTTCTTTAATTATTCTCATTAGACTCCTTATTGTGTCATCTATCATGTCTTTATATTCTTGATTCGTCCATGAATTTGTTTTTGGTGGCACATATGTTACAATGATTGTTAACTCTTTTTTTATTAATATGCATCTTAACATACAGTACTTCTGCTTTTCCTTCCCCACATTCCACTTAGTTTATCACCATCTCCTTCCTTAACATTATCATGACTTCTCCTCCTCCTTTACCCCCTCTTTCTCTCCTCCATACATTATACCTATTATCCAAGTCTATTTTGATTGCATCATATAGTTTTGTTTCAGCCAGGCATACAATATCCGGTTCTTTCTTTATGTAATCTCTTAATTCTAATTTACACTTAACCCTCGGCTATCGCGCCCAATTGGGACCGAAATAGCAGCGCCATAGCCGAAAACGCGATAGACAAATTGATCTTGGCGGGAAGGCGGTTTTGGCCAATGAGCGCTCAGATATTCCATGACGTCATGGCGGGGCGCGGGATAGCAGGCATCTGAGGTCGCGATAATGAAATTTTAGCAGCTTTTTATGGGTGCGCGATAGCAATGAAACGCGATAGCCGAAGTCGCGATAGCCGAGGGTTGACTGTACTTGATAAAACCCCGTCTATATTCGTATACATCATTTTTAGTCTTTTGCCTTTATCACTTTTAGTTAAACTTGTTCCACTTTTTCCTCTTCCTTCTCTTTTATATACCATTTCCTTATCCTGTGTCCTAGAATTCTCCAAAAAAATGCCTTTTTTTCCTCTTCTGATCTTGCATTATTTTTTTCCCTTACTGCTGCCGCCAGTTTGTTGTATCTCTTCCTTTCTTCCTCATTTCTGTTTTTTCTTTATATATATATCCTTGCAACATTCTGTTTCTCTGAGTTTAGTTGTTCTATATAATATTTCTTCTGTTGTTGCTTGTGATTTTAGTAGTATTTTAATTGGTCTCTTTGTTCCTTCTTGATATGGTCCCATTCTGTGTATTTCTTCTACTTCCTCTTCTAAATTCTACCTATCTTTGTTGTTTAGATCTTTTAGTAGGTCTTTGACTGATTTCATTTCTTCTTTTTCTCTTCTTGGTTTATATTTTATTTTTTTTTTCTTTTAGTTAAAAAACGATTACACTTTTTTTTCTGCAATTTCCCTAACGATTTTCTTTTTCCTTGAGGACTCCTATAATTTTGTTTGTCATATTTTCATCTCTTTCTTTTAGTTGTTCTTGAATCACCTCCTGAAAATCATCCTTATCTTTTTTGTCTTGGACTCTCCATGCTTGTACTTCTTTTATAATCACGTTCTGTACTCTTTCCTCTTCCTTGTTTACTAGATCTTTCAGCTTCTCTTTTTCTTTCTCGGCTTTACCGAGTCCTTCTTCCATCTGCTTCTTGTTGTTAGCTACTTCCTTTTTCAGTTCTTCGTTTTCCGCTCTTAGTCTAGCTTCGTTTTCTTCCACTTTTTTTTCATCCTTTCTCTCAGTTTTTTAAACTCTTTCCTGTTCTTCATTCTCTTTCATTCCCATACTCTCCTTTATGCATTTATCTAGTTTTCGTTCAATAGTCAAAACTCTTAAGTAGTGAAGTATTTGCCATATCAAAGCCTTCGAATGCGCTTACTCCCTCATCAATATATTCATCTTCTTCTTTCATTCTTTCCCTAGTCTCATACCTGCATTTACCTAGTTGTAGTTTTACAGGGCTTAGGCTTTATGCTCGTGTGGCCCCATCTCCATATCTACAGTTATCCAATTTTTCTTTAAAACTATGCACACTCGTTGCTGTGTGTGTGTGTGTGTGGTTGTGTGTATTTATCTAATTGTATTTATCTAGTTGTAACATACAGGAAAAGCGCTAAGCTTGTGCTGTCATGTCTCCATATCTATGCAAATCCAACATTTCTGAACATATTGATTGTTTTTGCTTCAACAACTCTCTTATCTAAATATATCCACACCTCCACATCTTTGTGGATAACTAAACTTCTTGATATCTCCTGCAGTTGTCCTTTCTTAATTTCTTTCCATGTCCTGTTGTCTCAGATTAGTATCTAATTTTTCCAGTCCATTCATTGCTCTGTACACTGCTATTAGATCTCCTCTCTCCCTTTTCTGTTCTAAGGTTTCTTCATATGACTGTTCACTTAAACTTGGGGAAAGCTTTGTTGCTGCCCTCTTTATTCTCTCTAGTTTCCTTATGTGTTTCTTTTGG
Organism: Portunus trituberculatus; assembly: GCF_017591435.1. Lineage (NCBI taxonomy): Eukaryota > Metazoa > Arthropoda > Malacostraca > Decapoda > Portunidae > Portunus > Portunus trituberculatus. Next base: position 820,884 of record NC_059303.1, read on the forward strand.
TTCGGTGACCATATTGTAGCTGCATATTCTAATTTTGGGCATATTAGAGTCATTAACAGTTTCTTTATCATATCGTTGTCTATGTAAGTGAATCCCATCTTTATATTTCTCAGAAGTTCATAGGTATTTCCTGTAATTCTATTTATGTGCTTTTCTGGTGACAAGTTATCCACAATTGTTACTTCTTGGTTTTTTTCTTCTGACTTTTTAATTTCTTCATTCCTCATTGAGTAAATTCTCTTTGGTCTTTTTTGCTCATTCCAAATTCTAATATGCTGCACTTTTTTGCACTTTTTTACTGCGCACCTCGGTTAATGCATTTCCTGCTTTATGTGCACCCTCACTTTGTTTCCATCACTTGTACAATGTGCAAAATAATTTATAATAGCTTCATTTGAGAACGAAATTCATTTGCCGAAAAATATTTTTTTCCACCAAAACCCAATAAAATAAATGAAAATAAATTAAGAAATGATATTTTAACAACAAAAGTAATAATTAAATGTCAAAATATATAAATTAAACTTTACTTAACAAAGAACCAACATGACAGTTCTATGCTGTGTTTATGTTTTGGTCCAGGCACATTGTTCAAGCTTGCCTGTGTTTCATATTTCACATTTGCTTACCATTTTGATACAGGCAACCCCCGCTTAATGAAGGGGTTACATTCCTAAAAAACCCTTTGTTAAGCGAAATTTCGTTAAGCGAACCAATTATAACAAGTTTAACCCCTGACTTGAACTTCCATTGAGAGTAAACAAAGCGAGAGTGCATCATAGTACAGTGAAAGGTTTAATGAAGGTAAAAATTATGAAGTTAAACATTTAGACAGTTTGATTTAAGTCATCATAATGTACACTAATGTATGTATGTATGTAACTTTGTAATGTTAATGATCTTAAATTTATGAAGGGAGGAAGAGTGAAACGGGAAAGACACTAACCAGCAACCTGTGAAATGTAAACAAAGGGCGCATCATTGTATCACATACAAAACTTATGTACCACATTTCCACAAGGCTTTCCATTTTATCCATTGTAGAGTCATGAGTTCAGGTGGTTCTTTTAGCTTGCCAAGGAAGATATGGTCTCACCAGCCTTCTTAACCCATTCGTTACCGACCCGTCAACCTTATGTAAACAAGACGTTTCGCTGTTGAACCGACTGCCCACGCACTCCTCCGCATCGTCCGTGCGGTAGTCTTCAGCTTCTCACAAACACCCTGTTCACATTATATTATTTATTTTTTATGTTTTCTATCAGAGAAACCCCACAACATGTCATTTGAGTAAAAAAAAATATGCAGCACATGTGTTGGTCCAGAGACACAGAGCAGCAATCACATCTTTCCCAATGAATAACTGAAAACAGTCTAGATCACTCATAGCACTAGCTTCATGATGTAAAATAATACTAGGATGTACATCAGGAAAATCAGTGTTACTTGTAGGTAGAGGGTTAGGTCTGGTGTCAGAGAATGGGTCTGAAAGAAGTGTGAAATCTGTTTGTCTACCAGCAGCTGTGGGGGGTGAGGCAGGAGGGCTGCATGACAGGCCACTGCTGGCGGACAACGTCTCAATACTCTCGTTGCCGCTGCTAGCATCACTCTCTACATCACTGATAGCTTCAGGATCAAACAAAGTATCATCACCTTCCATTGAGACATCAGACCCCTCAAATTCCCTTTTTGTTCCACCATCGTATTCATCTTCACTGTCAGTTGTAGAGATATCCATAATTGCGGTAAATCGCGTGCTACCACAAAAAAACTTCAGGCAGCACTGAACAGAAGCTAGAGAATATCGCATTGCGGCACTCGAAAAGCATGTGTTGCTATACGTAGGTCAGAAAATATGATGTATAAAAGAATATAATATGATGATTGGTCTTCACAAATTACGTCACAGCACTGACAATAACTTATTGGTCAAAGTTTATGAAGTTTCAAACCGTCCCACGAATGGCTGCAGCCTTATGTTTATAAACACAGACACTTGCCACCACGTGGGTAGAAATAACCCAGAAACCAAGGCCTTGAGAGCCTCAATACATACAGCTTATAACCGTGGCATGTGCGTGTCACGGGGAGCACCCTCGGTTCCTGGCGCGTGAACTCAGCTGTGACACGCACGTGTCACAAAACACACATCTGGTACTGAAGGGGTTAATAGAGTCTGCTGACTTGAAAATAGTAGAGACAGTAGATGGAGTCAAGATGGTGGCGAGCAATGCTATTAGTTTTCTCACCTCTCATGTCTGTGAATAATATCCAGCTTCACTTTGAGAGTAAGAGACTTCCTGATCTTAGCAACGCTAGGCGACATTGCAGGGCGTTTTGGTGGTAAGTTGAGCGAGGGAAGACGAGCTGCTGCTGACGCTGTTATTGTTTTGAACAGTGGGAGTGAGTGGTGCGTGTGTTGTCTATGAGAGGTGCTGGTGTATTCAAAAGCTTTTTGGCTTGTTTGATACAGCAGAGCTTTCAAACTTGGAAAAAATTACCTGGATAAAACTTCGTTAAAGCGAGTTTGGTGTTCGTTAAACGAGCAGATGGTAGTAAAATGAAACCTTCATTGTAGTAAAATTTTGTTGTGTGAACCTTTATTAAGTGGGGGTTGCCTGTATTTTTTACTTCCCTTGCAAGCTCACTGTCCAACCACTATATGTAAATACAGCAGGCCCTCAACATTTGCGAGTTCCACTTTTGCAAGGTTCACACATTCACAAGTTTCTAGCAGCACAAACATATTTACCAAAATTCAGTTAAGTTAGCAGGTGCTACTTGGCGGCAAGTCTGAACAACTAAAAGGCTGATCCTGATCTTAATCTCGATGCTACAGGTGGCTCAAAATTTCCAGCTTTCAGACAAAAAGTTCCTAAAAACAACTGTAAATGATTATCTGTGGCCAGAGAAAGAAAAATGAAACGTTTAGATGAAAGAACCAATTGTTGTGAGTGTAGAAAGAAACTGATTCTATCCAGCGCTGCCCTTGCAAAAGTTATACTGTAATCTTGAACCTTGGATTGACAGCTCCTGTAGAGGACAAACAAAAGACAAACAGAAAAAAAGAGCAGTATCCTGTTCATTAATTATCCCTACTTATAGCGATAGTGAATTTTGATGGGTGGCAGCTCCAGTTTGGATGGCGACGCAATCATGATGCACTTTGTTTGTTTACATCCTGGTGATTGGTTAAAAATCTGATAAGTGAGCACACACAATGGAAAACGAGCTAGTAGACATAATTCATAACGATCAGAAAATCAAAATATTGAATAATGATGATGACATGAAGAGGAAACAGTCTCAGTTGGCAATCAGAAAGTATTATACAAGGAAGCTTGCTGCTGCCCCTATTGTCCCACCTGAACCTCAACCCAGGCACTAGACTCCTCATCCCATGCAGTTACACTCCACATCATCTCATCCAGTTATTCATCATCAGTAACTGCATGGCTAACTATCATCACAATAGTGCACTGAAACTTACACGAATGGTGATTGTTTTGTTTTTCCTACAGGTATTTATTATGTTATTAAACCATAACATGTGCAATATTTCATTCTGATTTTGGGGGTTATAAGTCAATAGGTTTATTTGATGAAGGAATCCTTATTGGTAGGTAAAGGAAACCCTATTGTTATGCTAAGTAAACATTATTGTTTCATATGTGTACATGTAATATGAGCAACAAACATTCATGAATTTTCAACTTTCACAAGGTTTTCGATCCCGTAACCTACTGTATGAGCTTTGTTGTATGTGGAATAATAATGTTTTAAGCTTCAGGAATGATCGATTTGGTGGCAATTATGGAGGTCTTGGGGGTCATTCTGGGTGGGTCTTGGTCCCAATCTTATTTATAACATAGGGTTCTATTATTTGATTAGTGCATTTTTGATAAATATGCACTTTCTCCCAGTCCCTCTCCTGTGCATTAAGGGAGGACCCCTGTATTAAGTTCCATTTCCCATGTGAGTGACCATTCAACTATTTTATTCAAGTCATGTAGCACCTCATAATCTTCTTTTCTATTCACTCTCCTCATCATCAGAGATGCGCTTGGGTTGTAATATGGGTACCACTATAGATAAAATTACCTGTGCCACTAATGGGTGGAAGCTGAATAGCGCTTCCCACATATACTCTTCAAGTTTGCCTACAGGTGCTATAAGCCATAGCAGAAAAAAAAACTGACCCCTGCAGAACTCCACTTAAGACTTTTCCAGGCCAATTTTTTATCTCTTATAATTGTTCTCATTTCTCTGTCTTTTAGAAAGTCAGCCATCCATTTCAGAGGTCCTCTCTTTAGTCTTCCATTTTGTTCAAGTTTCTACAGTAACCTTTTGTGTAGGATCATGTCAAATGCCTTCTTTAGATCTAGGTATATGCATTCCACCCAGCCATCACTCCTCCTCCTTTTTTTGTTTCTCTGGTCTTCTTCCATATATTATAGCCATTTTCCCCGATATCCAATGCTTCAAGTCCTCCATACAATTTTGTTTCAGTTAATCCCATGATGTCAGGCTTGTTTTTTTCTTACATAATTATTCAATTATATTTGCTAAGGCTTGTTTTTTTCTTACATAATTATTCAATTATATTTGCTGTTAAAATACCATTTACGTTTGTGTATGCAACTTTTAATACTCTTCCTCTTCTACAGTGATACATATTTCCCTTTTGTTCTCCCTCCTTGTGTACCACTTCCTCAGTCTCATGTCCTTGATCTTCCAGTAGTAGCTCATCCTCTCCTCTGCTGCTCTATTTAAGTTTTTTCTTTGGCTGTTTCCCCATAACTGCCTGAGTTTAGCTCTTTCCTCTTGATTTAGATTGCATCTGACCCATACAATTTATATACTTCTATCCTTCCCAGCCTCCACGAGCCTGCCAGGATTTTCTCAGTGCCTGGGTGGAAGCTGAATAGCGCTTCCCACATATACTCTTCAAGTTTGCCTACAGGTGCTATAAGCCATAGCAGAAAAAAAAACTGACCCCTGCAGAACTCCACTTAAGACTTTTCCAGGCCAATTTTTTTATCTCTTATAATTGTTCTCATTTCTCTGTCTTTAGAAAGTCAGCCATCCATTTCAGAGGTCCTCTTTAGTCTTCCATTTTGTTCAAGTTTCTACAGTAACCTTTTGTGTAGGATCATGTCAAATGCCTTCTTTAGATCTAGGTATATGCATTCCACCCAGCCATCACTCCTCCTCCTTTTTTTGTTTCTCTGGTCTTCTTCCATATATTATAGCCATTTTCCCGATATCCAATGCTTCAAGTCCTCCATACAATTTTGTTTCAGTTAATCCCATGATGTCAGGCTTGTTTTTTTCTTACATAATTATTCAATTATATTTGCTAAGGCTTGTTTTTTTCTTACATAATTATTCAATTATATTTGCTGTTAAAATACCATTTACGTTTGTGTATGCAACTTTTAATACTCTTCCTCTTCTACAGTGATACATATTTCCCTTTTGTTCTCCCTCCTTGTGTACCACTTCCTCAGTCTCATGTCCTTGATCTTCCAGTAGTAGCTCATCCTCTCCTCTGCTGCTCTATTTAAGTTTTTTCTTTGGCTGTTTCCCCATAACTGCCTGAGTTTAGCTCTTTCCTCTTGATTTAGATTGCATCTGACCCATACAATTTTATATACTTCTATCCTTCCCAGCCTCCACGAGCCTGCCAGGATTTTCTCAGTGCCTGGGTGGAAGCTGAATAGCGCTTCCCACATATACTCTTCAAGTTTGCCTACAGGTGCTATAAGCCATAGCAGAAAAAAAAACTGACCCCTGCAGAACTCCACTTAAGACTTTTCCAGGCCAATTTTTTTATCTCTTATAATTGTTCTCATTTCTCTGTCTTTTAGAAAGTCAGCCATCCATTTCAGAGGTCCTCTCTTTAGTCTTCCATTTTGTTCAAGTTTCTACAGTAACCTTTTGTGTAGGATCATGTCAAATGCCTTCTTTAGATCTAGGTATATGCATTCCACCCAGCCATCACTCCTCCTCCTTTTTTTGTTTCTCTGGTCTTCTTCCATATATTATAGCCATTTTCCCCGATATCCAATGCTTCAAGTCCTCCATACAATTTTGTTTCAGTTAATCCCATGATGTCAGGCTTGTTTTTTTCTTACATAATTATTCAATTATATTTGCTGTTAAAATACCATTTACGTTTGTGTATGCAACTTTTAATACTCTTCCTCTTCTACAGTGATACATATTTCCCTTTTGTTCTCCCTCCTTGTGTACCACTTCCTCAGTCTCATGTCCTTGATCTTCCAGTAGTAGCTCATCCTCTCCTCTGCTGCTCTATTTAAGTTTTTTCTTTGGCTGTTTCCCCATAACTGCCTGAGTTTAGCTCTTTCCTCTTGATTTAGATTGCATCTGACCCATACAATTTTATATGCTTCTATCCTTCCCAGCTTCCACGAGCCTGCCAGGATTTTCTCAGTGCCTGCTTGTAATCTTATTCTAATGTTTAGCAGACATGTTTTTCCCTCCTCGTATTTACCCAGTCTATAGACTTCTTCAGTTTCTTCACTCAGTCTCTTGCCTTCTTCATCATCCTTCACCTCAATTACTACTTTCTCAGCCTGCTTTTTCTCATATTCTTCTCTTTTGTTTCTAATTGGCATAAGTTTTTTTCTTTTAATCCAGAGATAATAATGCACTTTTTCTTTTGCACAGTTTCCCTAACCAAATTTTCTTTTTCCTTAATTACCTTTACTACAGTTTTGGCAACCTCTTGTTCCCTTTCCTTGGCTGATTCTTCTATAATCTTTTTAAAACTAACTTTCTGCTGATCCTGGTCTATCTTCCAATGATTTTCCTTTTCACTTATTTTTCTCACTTGATCTTCATTATCTTCTATTTTCTATTCACTAGCACAAACTATGTTCTTCAGGTCATCATAGCTTTTCTTTAGCACTTTCGTGTTTACCTTCATGATCTCATTGTCTTTTTCATCCCATCTGTTTGTGTGTGTGTGTGTGTGTGTGTATTTACCTATTTGTATTTACCTATTTGTGTATTACAGGGCCCGAGCTAAGCTCTCTCTGTCCTGTCTCCTTGTCCATTCCTGTCATATCTCTCTTTCATCTGATTGACACACACCGCATCAACGACATGACTGCTCAGTTTATTCTACTTATCAATGCTACGATACGGGAAACTGTATTTTCTTACGTCATTTAGACAGATGTCCTTTATTAGCTTTTTTCCATGTCCTCGGAGATGATTACTTGTGGTCACCTTTATCAACTCTCTATCCAGTATGTCAATCTTGTTCACCAATTTATACATAGTTATCATGTCTTCTCTTGTTCTTCTCTCTTCTAATGTGGTCAGCCCCAGCTTCCTCGGTCTTTCCTCATAGTCTAACTCCTGAGTCCTGGTACCATCCTTGTTGCCAGCCTCTGTACCCTTTCTACCTTCTTCACATTTTCTTCATATGCGGTGACCAGACACATGCTGCATATTCTAGCTGGGGTCTTATTAAGGTACATAATATCTTCATCATTCCTTCATCTAGGTAGTGGAATGCAAGGCCAATATTTTGAAGCATGTTGTATGTTTTCCAAAAAATCTTGTTAATGTGTTTCTCCGGTGACAAAGTGTTTTGCACGGTTACTCCTAAGTCTTTCTCCTCATTGGTCTCTTTAATTTTCTCATCACCCAGTCTGTAATCCCAGTTTGGTCTGTATCTACTTCTTCCCATTTTCATAACATGGGTCTTGTCTATATTAAATTCCATCTGCCACTCTTTACTCCACTCATATATTTTATCAAGATCTTCCTGTAACTTGTTACAATCTTCCACATTCTTTACTCTCCTCATAATTTTAGTATTGTCCGCAAACATGTTCATGTAACTGTCAATTCCTACTGGCATATCATTAACATAAATAAAAAACATGATGGGACCCAGCACTGACCCTTGTGGAACTCCACTGGTTACCTTCTTCCACTCGGACTTCCTTCCTCTCACCACTGTTCTCATTTCTCTTCCCATTAAGTAATTTTCCATCCATTTTGCTAGTTTATCATTTACTCCTCCAGTCATCTTTAGTTTCCACATCAGTCTATTGTGTGGTACTTTATCAAAGGCCTTTCTCAAGTCCAGGTAGATAGCATCCACCCATCCCTCTCTATGTTGTAGTATGTCAGTCACTCTTGAATAAAACATAATAAATTGGATACACACGATCTTCCTTTTCTGAAACCAAACTGCCTTTCACTCAGAATGTTTTCACTTTCTAAATACTCACTCCACTTAGCTTTAATTACTTCTTCACATACCTTGCACAATATACTAGTTAACGATACTGGTCTATAATTTAGCGGTTCCATTCTACTACCATTCTTATACAGTATATAGGCAGAATGTCAGCTCTTTTCCACTCTTTCGGGACTAATCCTGTTCGTATGGAGGTTTCCACAATATCAAATATGGAGTTCAACAATTGATCCTTACATTCTTTTAGCAACCTCCCAGATATGCCATCAGGCCCCATTGATTTATTAATATCCAGATTGCTTATAATTTTCCTTACATCTTCCTTAGTAACCATGATGTCCTGCATTTGCTTTATTTCTGTAGGCCTTCCTCCCATAAAATGCTCCTCCTTTGTAAACACTTTGCAAAAGTTGTCGTTCAAAATTTCAGCTATCTCTCCAGCATCTTCATATACTTCTTCCCGTTTTTACCTTTCTATTGCCTCCCTTTTATTTAGTTTTCCATTTATGAATTTGTAAAACATTTTGGGTCACTATCACAGTTTTCCACCACCCTCTGTTCATATTCCTTCTGTGCTGTTCTCCTTACTTCAACATATCTATTCCTTGCTGTTTTGTAGCCTTCCCTTGATAATACATCACTGTTTTTCTTAAGTTTCTTCCATGCCTTTTCTTTGTTCTTTTTTGCTTCTTCACAATTTCTATTAAACCACTGTTTATTATTTAAAGTCTCTTTCTGTAATATGGCACAAACTTTTCACAGCAGAGTTATACAAATCCATAAATTTATCGTATTTCAATTGCATATCTCTTTCCTGGTATACCACGGACCAGTCAATTTCATTAAAGAACTCCCTTATATGGTTATAATTTGCCCTAGTATAATTTAATTTTTCCTCCCTGCGTTCCACAATCTTATTCGTGCTTAATTCTGTATCCAGCTCAAAGCTTAGGACATCATGATCGCTTTTCCCCAAGGGACTTTCATGTTCAATTTCCTCTTTTAGAGATTCCCTGGTAAATACCAAATCCAACCTTGCTGCAACATCTTGTCCCCTGCACATTGTTGGTGATCTCACCCACTGTGTCATCAAGTTATTTGTTGCTACCTTTAACAATTCTTCTGCCCACTCACCACCATCCACCACTTCGTAGTCTTCCCACACTATTTCTTTGCAATTAAAGTCTCCAACTATCATCACTCAAACCTTTCTGTTGAGTTCTTGCTTCATTCTGTCTAGAGTATTTCTCATCACCATTTGGTACTGTTAATATTCCCAACCACTGGTTCTGGATGGTATGTATACTGTTATAATATTAATGTCCCTCTTGCCATCTGTTATAAGCATACTTATCACTTCCTCATTTCTCTTACTATAGTTCACCTCCTTCACTATCAGATCTTCCTTAGTAAGAACCATTATACCACCACCTTTATTTTTTCTATCATTTCTCCATACTTTGTAGTGTTTTACAACAAACCAGTCTAGCTTTATTTCGGGGCCTTAGCTTTGTTTCCACTACACACATTATGTCCGGTTCGTTATTTCTTAGGTAATCCATACATTCTAGCCTCTTAGACAGAAATCCATCTATGTTCGTGTAAGTCACTTTTATTCCATTCCTAGTCTCGTTCTTCCATGTAATGCCTATTCCATCTGTTTTATCCACCACTTCTTTAGCCTCCCATTTCTCATCCTCCAAAAAAAAACTTGATCTTTTCCTCCTCTGTTCTTTCATCATTCCTCTCTTTCACTTCAGATACTAGCTCCTTCATCTTCATTCTCTCATCTTGTGACATATTTCTTCTTATGTAAATTGTTTTGGTTTCCTCAGAGTCCTTAAGTTTCCAAGCTCTCCTCAACAAGGCCTCCGCTGCCACCTGAGACTTTAATTTCAATTTTAATAGTCTATTCTTGCCTTCCTCAAAAGCTCCCAATCTCACACTTTCTTCTACCTCAGCATATAGGTCCTCTTCTTCCACAGAGATCTTGTTCAGTAAAGACTTAATCTTGTCATTTTCCTTATCCCTCCTGTCCTGCCAGTTCCTGTTAGTTTCCTCCCACAATCCTATAATGATCACACGTTTGTGTATTTACCTAGTTGTATTTACCTAGTTCTAGTTTTACAGGGCCTGGGCTTTATGCTCGTGTGGTCCCGTCTCCATATCTACACTTATCCAATTTTTCTTTAAAACTATGTACACTCTTTGCTGACACTACTTCCTCACTCAAACTGTTCCAAGTCTCAACACATCTTTGCGGGAAACTAAATTTTTTAACAACTCTCAGACATTGTCCCTTCCTTAGTTTCTTACTATGCGATCTTGTGCTTCTAAAGTCATATTCTTCTCTCAGGATCAGTTTCTCATTATCCACTTCATCCATTCCGTTAATCAATTTATAAACTTGTATCAGATCCCTCTCTCTCTCTGCTCCAAGGTTGGTAGATCCATAGCCTTTAGTCTCTCCTCATATATCATCCCTTTAAATTCTGGAACCATTCTTGTAGCCATTTTTGTAGTCTCTAATTTTCTTATGTGTTTCTTTTTATGGGAGTCCACACAACTCCTGCATATTCCAATCTAGGTCTTATTTTAGTACTTATCAATTTCTTCATCATTTCCTTGTCCATATAGTGAAATGCTACTCCAATATTCCTTAGCAAATTATACGTCTCTGAAAATTCTATCAATATGGCTTACCGGTTGATTGTTTTCTTCCATTGTCACTCCCAAGTCCTTTTCCTTTTTTACTTTTTCTAGTTCTACTCCATCTCCCATCTTATAGATTCCCACTGGTCGTCTTTCACTTTTTCCCATTTCCATGACATGGCTTTTGTCCAAATTGAATTCCATCTCCCATTTTTTGCTCCATTTCCAGATCTTGTTTAAGTCTTCCTGTAGTATTTCACAATCCTCTTTTTGTTTAATGACTCTGCACAGTGTCGCATCGTCCGCAAACAGATTTATGTAGCTGTTCACTCCTTCTGGCATGTCATTTATATATACGAGAAAAAGTATTGGCGCCAATACTGACCCCTGTGGCACTCCGCTGTCTACTGTTCTCCGCTTGGACTTCATATCTTTAACTATCATCTTTATTTCTCTCCCCCTTAAGTAATTCTTCATCCATCTCAATGTGCTTCCTTTTAAGCCACCCTTCTCCTCTAACTTCCATAGTAATCGTTCATGTGGCACTTTATCAAACGCCTTTTTTAGGTCTAAATAAATATAGTCATCCCATCCCTCTCTCTCTTGTACTGTATCAACTATTCTAGAGTAGAAACTCAATAAATTTGTCACACATGACCGACCTTTTCTAAAACCAAATTGGCTATTTGATTATATTTTGTTGTCTTCAAGAAACTCAATCCATTGCTTCTTTATTACTTTTTCACACATCTTGCATATTACACTAGTTAGTGATACCGGTCTGTAATATAAAGGTTCTTCCTTCTTTCTGCTCTTATATATGGGAATCACCTCAGCTCTTTTCCACTCCACTGGCACTGTACCATTTTCTATTGAGCATTTTATGATGTTGTATATTGGACTTGCTAGTTCTTCCCTACATTCTTTCAGTATTCTGCCTGAGACTTCATCCGGTCCCATTGCCTTTTCCTCATCTAGTTCCGTCATCAACTTTTTATTTCAAGCTTGGTTACTTTAATCTCTTTCATATAGACAGTCTCTATTACCCTGTGGTCTTTCAAATTTGGATTCCTTAGTAAAGACCTCATGAAATTTATTATTTAACAGTTCTGCCATACTTTTGGGTCTTCCACCATTCCGTTTTCTCCTTTTAACCTTTCTATTGTTTCTTTGTCTTATTTTTCCATTTATGAATCTGTAGAACAATTTTGGTTGTTCCTTACATTTTCGACAATGTCCTTTTCATAGTTCCTTTCTTCTTCCTTTCTCACCTTAGCATATTCATTTCTTGCTGTTTTGAAGTTTTCCTTATTTTCTGGATTTCTGTTTCTTCACCTTTTCCATGCTCCATCTCGTTTCTCCTTTGCCCTAGCACATCTTGCATTAAACCAATCTTTCTTTCCTTCTTCTTTAGGTCTATATTTCGGACATATTCCTGACCACAGTTTTGTATATTTCCAAAATAAGTTATATTTCTCTTGAACCGTTAATGAGTTTTCCATCTCCTCCCAGTTTACGTTTTTAAAATAGTTCTTGAGATTCTCAACATCAGCCTTTCTGTAATTTAATCGGTCTCCTTTGTATGATTCATCTCTATCTTCCTTTCCTTCTTCTATATCCATTTCTAATATTACATTTTCACTCTTTCCCAATGGGCACTTGTATCTTATATCATCGTTAATTGGTATATCCCTTGTAAAAACTAGGTCTAATCTTGCCGGCTCATCGTTTCTTCTGAATCTTGTGTTTTCCTTTACTCTTTGTACCATCAAATTATCTATCATTATGTTCAGGAATCTATCTCCCCAGGCATCTTCCCCCATACCACTTTCATAATTTTCCCAGTCTACCTCCTTACAGTTGAAATCTCCTACCAATATCACTTTTCTCCTTTCCTTAATGATTCTTGTAAGACTCCTTATTGTGTCATCTATCATGTCTATATTCTTGGTTAGTCCATGAGTTTGTTTTTGGTGGCACATATGTTCCAATGATTGTTAACTCCTTTTTGTTAATATGCATCTTAACATACAGTATTTCTGATTTTCCTTCCCGAAACTCCACTTGATTTACCACTATCTCCTTCCTTAACATCATCATGACTCCTCCTCCTCCTTTACCCACTCTGTCTCTCCTCCATATATTATACCTTTTATCTATGTCTATTTTATTGCCTCATTTAACTTTGTTTCCACCAGGCATACAATATCTGGTTCTTCTTTCTTTATGTAATCTCTTAATTCTAATTTACTAGATAAAATCCCATCTATGTTTGTATACATCATTTTAATCTCTTGTTCTTATAATTTTAGTTAAACTTGCTCCATTTTTTCTCTTCTTTCTCTTTTATATACCATTTCCTTATCCTGTCTCCTATAATTCTCCAAAAATGCCTTCTTCTCCTCCTCTGACCTTTCATTATTTTTTTCTCTTGCTTCTGCCACCAGTTCATTGTGTCTCTTCCTTTCCTCCTCGTTTCTATTTTTATATATATATATATATATATATATATATATATATATATATATATATATATATATATATATATCTTTGCAACCTTCTGTTTCTCTGAGTTTTGTTTTTCTATATAGTACTTCTTCTGCTGCTGCTTGTGATTTTAGTAATATCTTAATTGGTCTCACTGTTCCTTCTTGATATGGTCCCATTCTATGGATTTCTTCTACTTCCTCTTCTAAGTTCTGTCTATCCTCGTCATTCAGATGTTTTAGTAGGTCTTTTACTGATTTCATTTCGTCTTTTTCCCTTCTTGGTCTATATTTAACATTTTTTTTCTTTCAGTCCAAAAATAATTACACTTCTTTTTTTCCACAATTTCTCTTACTAAATTTTCTTTTTCTTGAGGACTCCTATCATTTTGCTTGTCATATTTTCATCTCTTTCTTTTAACTGTTCTTGAAATACTTCTTGAAATGATTTCTTGTCTTTCTTATCTTGATTCTCCATGCTTGTACTTCTTTTTAATCACGTCTTGTACTCTTTCTTCTTCTTTGTTAACTAGATCTTTTAGCTTCTCTTTTCTTTCTCGGCTTTACTTCTCCTTCTTCCATCAATTTCTTGTAGTTCGCTATTTGGACTTTTAATTCTTCATTTTCGGTTCTTAGCCTAGTTTCGTTTTCTTCCACTCTTTTATCCTTTCTTTCAATTTCTGGAGCTCTTTATCCTGTTCTTCATTCTCTTTCATTCCCATACTCTCCTTTATCAATTTATCTAATTTACGTTCGATAGTCAAGACTCTATCAAATAGTGAAGTTTGCGCCGTATCAAAGCCTTCAAATTCTCTTTCTCCCTCACCAACATTGTCATCATCAGCTTTCATTCTTTCCTTGTCACATACCTGCATTTAGATGGAATGTCTTTCTCACTCATTATTATTTAACACTGTATTCATGAAAAAAATGAGTCCACACTTTTCGCCCAGGCCACTGTAAACCCAAACAAAGGTAGTGAAGATCAGCTGATTCTCGGGAGCGACGGTATTGCGTGTGTGTGTGTGTGTATTATTACCTAGTTGTATTTACCTAGTTGTAGTTTTACAGGGCCTGGGCTTTATGCTCGTGTGGCCCCGTCTCCATATCTACACTTATCCAATCTTACTTTAAAAGTGTGCACACTCTTTGCAGACACTACTTCTTCATCTAAACTGTTCCACGTCTCAATACATCTCTGGGAAACTATATTTTTAATATCTCTCAGACATCTTCCTTTCTCAGCTTTTTACTATGCGATCTTGTGCTTGGTGTCATATTCTTCTCTCAAGATCAGTTTCTCATTATCCACTTGGTCCATTCCGTTGATCAATTTATAGACTTGTATCAGGTCTCCTCTCTCCTTCTTTGTTCCAAGGTTGGTAGATCCATAGCCTTTAGTCTCTCCTCATATGTCATCCCTTCAAGTTCTGGGACCATTCTTGTAGCCATTTTTGTAGCCTCCAATTTTCTTATGTGTTTCTTTTTATGAGGGGTCCACACTACTCCTGCATATTCCAATCTAGGTCTTATTATAGTATTTATCAATTTCTTCATCATTTCTTTGTCCATGTAGTGAAATGCTACTCCAATATTCCTCAGCAAATTATATGTTTCTCTAAAAATTCTATCAATATGGCTTACTGGTTGATTGTTTTCTTCCATCGTCACTCCTAAGTCCTTTTCCTTTTGACTTTCTCCAGTTCTACTCCATCTCCCATCTTATAGATTCCCACAGGTCGTCTTTCACTCTTTCCCATTTCCATGACATGGCTTTTGTTCACATTGAATTCCATTTCCCACTTCTTACTCCATTCCCAGATCTTATTTAGGTCTTCTTGCAGTATTTCACAATCCTCCTTTTGCTTTATAACTCTGCACAGTTTCGTATCATCCACAAACAAATTTATGTAGCTGTTCACTCCTTCTGGCATGTCGTTAATATAAATGAGGAAAAGTATTGGTGCCAATACTGACCCCTGTGGCACTCCGCTTTCTACTGCTCTCCACTTGACTTCATATCTTTAACTACCGTCCTTATTTCTCTCCCCCTCAAATAATTTTCTATCCATCTCAATGTGCTTCCTTTTAAGCCACCCTTCTCCTCTAACTTCCACAGTAATCTTGCATGTGGCACTTTGTCAAACGCCTTTTTTAAATCCAAGTAGATGCAGTCAACCCATCCTCTCTCTCTTGTACTCTATCAACTATTCTAGAATAGAAACTCAATAAATTAGTTACACAAGACCGTCCTTTTCTAAAACCAAATTGGCTATTTGATATTAATTTGTTGTCTTCAAGGAACTCGATCCATTGTTTCTTTATTATTCTTTCACACATCTTGCATATTACACTAGTTAGTGATACCGGTCTGTAATTTAAAGGTTCTTCTTTCCTTCCACTCTTATATATGGGAACCACCTCAGCTCTTTTCCATTCTACTGGCACTGTTCCATTTTCTATTGAGCATTTTATGATGTTGTATATAGGACTTGCTAGTTCTTCCCTACATTCTTTCAGTATTCTGCCTGAGACTTCATCCGGTCCCATTGCCTTCTCTTCATCCAGTTCCTTCATTAACTCTTTTATTTCAAGCTTGGTTACTTTAATCTCTTTCATATAGATTGTCTCTATTACCCTGTGGCCTCTCAAATTTGGATTCTTTAGTAAAGACCTCCTGGAATTTTTTATTTAATAGTTCTGCCATACTTTTGGGTCTTCCACCATCCTGTTCTCTCCTTTTAACCTTTCTATTGTTTCTTTTGCCTAATTTTTCCATTTATGAATCTATAGAACAATTTTGGTTGCTCCTTACATTTTTCGACAATATCTTTTTCAAGTTCTTTTCCTCTTCCTTCCTCACCTTAACATATTCATTTCTCGCTGCCTTGAAGTTTTCCTTGTTTGTTGGATTCCTATTTCTCCTCCACCTTTTCCATGCTCCATCTCTTTTCTCCTTTGCCCT
Source organism: Portunus trituberculatus (assembly GCF_017591435.1). Lineage (NCBI taxonomy): Eukaryota > Metazoa > Arthropoda > Malacostraca > Decapoda > Portunidae > Portunus > Portunus trituberculatus. The sequence continues at coordinate 837,229 of NC_059303.1, forward strand.
AGCACACCTTGCATTAAACCAATCTTTCTTTCCTTCTTCTTTTGGTCTATATTTTGGGACATATTCCCTGACTCCTGTTTTGTATATTTCCAAAAATAAGTTATATTTGTCTTGCATTGTCTCTGAGTTTTCCATCTCTTCCCAGTCTACGTTTTAAAATAGTTCTTGAGATTCTCAATATCAGCCTTTCTGTAATTTAATCGGTCTCCTTTGTATGAATCATCTCTATCTTCCTTTCCTTCTTCTATATCTATTTCTAATATTACATGGTCACTCTTTCCCAATGGGCACTTATATCTTATATCGTCATTCATTTGTATACCCTTGTAAAACTAGGTCCAATCTGGCTCGTCGTTTCCTCTGAATCTTGTGTATTCCTTTACTCTCTGGTCCATCATATTGTCTATCATTAGGTTTAAGAATCTTTCTCCCCAGGCTTCTTCCCCATACCACTTTCATAATTTTCCCAGTCCACTTCTTTACAGTTGAAATCTCCTACTAATATCACTTTTCTCCTTTCTTTAACGATTCTCATTAGACTCCTTATTGTGTCATCTATCATGTCTTTATATTCTTGATTGGTCCATGAATTTGTTTTGGTGGCACATATGTTACAATGATTGTTATCTCTTTTTATTAATATGCATCTTAATATACAATACTTCTGCTTTTCCTTCCCACATTCCACTTGATTGATCACTATCTCCTTCCTTAACATTATCATGACTCCTCCTCCTCCTTTACCCACTCTGTCTCTTCTCCATACATTATACCTATTATCCAAGACTATTTTGATTTCCTCATTTAGTTTTGTTTCAGCCAGGCATATAATATCTGGATTTTCTTTCCTTATGTAATCTCTTAATTCTAATTTACTTGATAAAACCCCATCTATGTTCGTATACATCATTTTTAGTCTTTTGCCTTTATCATTTTTAGTTAAACTTGTTCCACTTTTTTCTCTTCCTTCTCGTTTATATACCATTTCCTTATCCTGTCTCCTAGAATTCTCCAAAAAAATGCCTTCTTCTCCTCTTCTGACCTTTCATTATTCTTTTCCTTACTGCTGCTGCCAGTTCATTGTATCTCTTCCTTTCTTCCTCATTTCTATTTTTCTTTATATAGATATCCTTGCAGCCTTCTGTTTCTCTAAGTTTTGTTGTTCTATATAATATTTCTTCTGTTGCTGCTTGTGATTTTAGTAATATTTTAATTGGTCTCGTTTTTCCTTCTTGATATGGTCCCATTCTGTTTATTTCTTCTACTTCCTCTTCCAAGTTCTGCCTATCTTCGTCATTAAGATTCTTCAGTAGGTCTTTGACTGATTTCATTTCTTCTTTTCTCTTTTGGTCTATATTTTATATTTTTTCTTTTATTCCAAATACGACTACACTCTTCTTTTTTCTGCAATTTCTCTAACTAGATTTTCTTTTGTCTTGAGGACTCCTATCATTTTGTTTGTCATATTTTCTTCTTTTTCTTTAAGTTGTTCTTGAATCACCTCCTGAAAATCGGCCTTATCTTTCTTATCTTGGACTCTCCATGCTTGTACTTTTTTTAATCACGTTCTGTACTCTTTCCTCTTCCTTGTTTACTAGATCTTTCAGCTTCTCCTTTTCTTTCTCGGCTTTACCGAGTCCTTCTTCCATCTGCTTCTTGTAGTTAGCTACTTCCTTTTTTAGTTCTTCGTTTTCCGCTCTTAGCCTAGCTTCATTTTCTTCCACTTTTCTTATCCTTTCTCTCAGTCTTATAAACTCCATTTCCTGTTCTTTATTCTCTTTCATTTCCATCTTCTCCTTTATCAGTTTATCTAGTTTACATTCAATATTGAACACTCTCTTAAGTAGTGAAGTTGTCGTCGATCGAACCCTTCAATCTGTTCTCCCTCACCGTCATAGTCATCATCAGCCCCTTCTCAATTCTCATGTCTGCATTTGGATAGATTATCTTTTTCACTCATTATTCTTTAATAATTGATTTCATGAAGAGAGAAAAAAAAAAAATGAGTCCACACTACCTGCCCAGGCCACTGTAAATACTATACAACAGGTGTAGTGAAGATCAGCTGATCGTCGGAACTGCGCCAGTGCGTCTGCTCTCAACTGTGTCTCTCGAATGAGTGTGTGTGTGTATTTACCTAGTTGTAGTTTTACAGGGCCTGGGCTTTATGCTCGTGTGGTCCCGTCTCCATATCTACACTTATCCAATTTTTTCTTAAAACTATGTACACTCTTTGCTGATACCACTTCCTCACTCAAACTGTTCCAAGTCTTAACACATCTTTGCGGGAAACTAAATTTTTTAACATCTCTCAGACATCGTCCCTTCCTTAGTTTCTTACTATGCGATCTTGTGCTTCTAAAGTGTGTGTGTGTGTGTGTATTTACCTAGTTGTATTTACCTAGTTGTAGTTTTACAGGTCCTGGGCTTTATGCTCGTGTGGTCCCGTCTCCATATCTACACTTATCCAATTTTTCTTTAAAACTATGTACACTCTTTGCTGATACCACTTCCTCACTCAAACTGTTCCAAGTCTCAACACATCTTTGCGGGAAACTAAATTTTTTAACATCTCTCAGACATCGTCCCTTCCTTAGTTTCTTACTATGCGATCTTGTGCTTCTAAAGTCATATTCTTCTCTCAGGATCAGTTTCTCATTATCCACTTCATCCATTCCGTTAATCAATTTATAAACTTGTATCAGATCCCCTCTCTCTTCTCTGCTCCAAGGTTGGTAGATCCATTGCCTTTAGTCTCTCCTCATATGCCATCCCTTTAAATTCTGGAACCATTCTTGTAGCCATTTTTGTAGTCTCTAATTTTCTTATGTGTTTCTTTTATGGGAGTCCACACAACTCCTGCATATTCCAATCTAGGTCTTATTTTAGTACTTATCAATTTCTTCATCATTTCCTTGTCCATATAGTGAAATGCTACTCCAATATTCCTTAGCAAATTATACGTCTCTGAAAATTCTATCAATATGGCTAACCGGTTGATTATTTTCTTCCATTGTCACTCCCAAGTCCTTTTCCTTTTTACTTTTTCTAGTTCTACTCCATCTCCCATCTTATAGATTCCCACTGGTCGTCTTTCACTTTTTCCCATTTCCATGACATGGCTTTTGTCCACATTGAATTCCATCTCCCATTTTTTGCTCCATTTCCAGATCTTGTTTAAGTCTTCCTGTAGTATTTCACAATCCTCTTTTTGTTTAATGACTCTGCACAGTTTCGCATCGTCCGCAAACAGATTTATGTAGCTGTTCACTCCTCTGGCATGTCATTTATATATACGAGAAAAGTATTGGTGCCAATACTGACCCCTGTGGCACTCCGCTGTCTACTGTTCTCCACTTGGACTTCATATCTTTAACTATCGTCCTTATTTCTCTCCCCCTTAAGTAATTCTTCATCCATCTCAATGTGCTTCCTTTTAAGCCACCCTTCTCCTCTAACTTCCATAGTAATCTTTCATGTGGCACTTTATCAAAAGCCTTTTTTAGATCTAAATAAATACAGTCAACCCATCCTCTCTCTCTTGTACTTTATCAACTATTCTAGAGTAGAAACTCAATAAATTTGTCACACATGACCGACCTTTTCTAAAACCAAATTGGCTATTTGATAATATTTTGTTGTCTTCAAGAAACTCAATCCATTGCTTCTTTATTACTTTTTCACACATCTTGCATATTACACTAGTTAGTGATACCGGTCTGTAATTTAAAGGTTCTTCCTTCCTTCCGCTCTTATATATGGGAACCACCTCAGCTCTTTTCCACTCCACTGGCACTGTTCCATTTTCTATTGAGCATTTTATGATGTTGTATATTGGACTTGCTAGTTCTTCCCTACATTCTTTCAGTATTCTGCCTGAGACTTCATCCGGTCCCATTGCCTTTTCCTCATCCAATTCCGTCATCAACTTTTTATTTCAAGCTTGGTTACTTTAATCTCTTTCATATAGACAGTCTCTCTATTACCCTGTGGTCTTTCAAATTTGGATTCCTTAGTAAAGACCTCATGAAATTTACTATTTAACAGTTCTGCCATACTTTTGGGTCTTCCACCATTCCGTTTTCTCCTTTTAACCTTTCTATTGTTTCTTTTTGTCTTATTTTTCCATTTATGAATCTGTAGAACAATTTTGGTTGTTCCTTACATTTTCGACAATGTCCTTTTCATAGTTCTTTTCTTCTTCCTTTCTCACCTTAGCATATTCATTTCTTGCTGTTTTGAAGTTTTCCTTATTTTCTGGATTTCTGTTTCTTCTCCACCTTTTCCATGCTCCATCTCGTTTCTCCTTTGCCCTAGCACATCTTGCATTAAACCAATCTTTCTTTCCTTCTTCTTTAGGTCTATATTTGAACATATTCCCTGACCCCAGTTTTGTATATTTCCAAAAATAAGTTATATTTCTCTTGAACCGTTAATGAGTTTTCCATCTCCTCCCAGTTTACGTTTTAAAATAGTTCTTGAGATTCTCAATATCAGCCTTTCTGTAATTTAATCGGTCTCCTTTGTATGATTCATCTCTATCTTCCTTTCCTTCTTCTATATCCATTTCTAATATTACATGGTCACTCTTTCCCAATGGGCACTTGTATCTTATATCATCGTTAATTGGTATATCCCTTGTAAAAACTAGGTCTAATCTTGCCGGCTCATCGTTTCCTCTGAATCTTGTGTTTTCCTTTACTCTTTGGACCATCAAATTATCTATCATTAGGTTCAGGAATCTATCTCCCAGGCATCTTCCCCATACCACTTTCATAATTTTCCCAGTCTACCTCCTTACAGTTGAAATCTCCTATCAATATCACTTTTCTCCTTTCCTTAATGATTCTTGTAAGACTCCTTATTGTGTCATCTATCATGTCTCTATATTCTTGGTTAGTCCATGAGTTTGTTTTGGTGGCACATATGTTCCAATGATTGTTAACTCCTTTTGTTAATATGCATCTTAACATACAGTATTTCTGATTTTCCTTCCCAAACTCCACTTGATTTACCACTATCTCCTTCCTTAACATCATCATGACTCCTCCTCCTCCTTTACCCACTCTGTCTCTCCTCCATATATTATACCTTTTATCTATGTCTATTTTTATTGCCTCATTTAACTTTGTTTCCACCAGGCATACAATATCTGGTTCTTCTTTCTTTATGTAATCTCTTAATTCTAATTTACTAGATAAAATCCCATCTATGTTTGTATACATCATTTTTAATCTCTTGTTCTTATCATTTTTAGTTAAACTTGCTCCATTTTTTTCTCTTCTTTCTCTTTTATATACCATTTCCTTATCGTGTCTCCTATAATTCTCCAAAAAATGCCTTCTTCTCCTCCTCTGACCTTTCATTATTTTTTCTCTTGCTTCTGCCACCAGTTCATTGTGTCTCTTTCTTTCCTCCTCGTTTCTATTTTTCTTTATATATTTATATCTTTGCAACCTTCTGTTTCTCTGAGTTTTGTTTTCTATATAGTACTTCTGCTGCTGCTTTTGATTTTAGTAATATCTTAATTGGTCTCGCTGTTCCTTCTTGATATGGTCCCATTCTATGGATTTCTTCTACTTCCTCTTCTAAGTTCTGTCTATCCTCGTCATTCAGATGTTTTAGTAGGTCTTTTACTGATTTCATTTTGTCTTTTTCCCTTCTTGGTCTATATTTAATATTTTTTTCTTTCAGTCCAAAAATAATTACACTTTTTTTTTCTGCAATTTCTCTTACTAAATTTTCTTTTTTCTTGAGGACTCCTATCATTTTGCTTGTCATATTTTCATTTCTTTCTTTTAACTGTTCTTGAAATACTTCTTGAAATGATTCCTTGTCTTTCTTATCTTGGATTCTCCTCCATGCTTGTACTTCTTTTTTAATCACGTCTTGTACTCTTTCTTCTTCTTTATTAATTAGATCTTTTAGCTTCTCTTTTTCTTTCTCGGCTTTACCGAGTCCTTCTTCCATCAATTTCTTGTATTTCGCTATTTGAACTTAATTCTTCATTTTCGGTTCTTAGCCTTGTTTCGTTTTCTTCCACTCGTTTTATCCTTTCTGGATGTGTGTGTAATTCACTGTTTGATCTGCTGAAGTCTCTGACGAGACAGCCAGACGTTACCCTACAGAACGAGCTCAGAGCTCATTATTTCCGATCTTGGGATAGGTCTGAGACCAGGCACACACCACACACCGGGACAACAAGGTCACAACTCCTCGATTTACATCCCGTACCTACTCACTGCTAGGTGAACAGGGGCTACACGTCAAAGGAGACACACCCAAATATCTCCACCCGGCCGGGGAATCGAACCACGGTCATCTGGCTTGTGAAACCAGCGCTCTAACCACTGAGCTACCGGGCCGTGTGTGTGTGTGTGTGTATGTTTCTGCGTATCCTACATGATACAAGTCTTCTGTACAGATGTTTTTGTACATATATATGTATGATAGAACTTTATCTGTGTGTGTGTGTGTGTGTGTGTGTCATGAATCCTCTGTACAGATGTTTTGTACGTATTGGGTATATTTGATTGAGTTTTTTATGTATGTGTGTGTGTGTGTATTTACCTATTTGTGTATTACAGGGCCCGAGCTAAGCTCTCTGTGACCTGTCTCCTTGTCCATTCCTGTCATATCTCTCTTTCATTTGATTGACACACATCGCATCAACGACATCACTGCTCAGTTTATTCCACTTATCAATGCTGTGATGCGGGAAACTGTATTTTCTCACGTCATTTAGACAGATGTCCTTTATTAGCTTTTTTCCATGTCCTCGGAGATGATTACTTGTGGTCACCTTTATCAACTCTCTATCCAGAACGTCAATCTTGTTCACCAATTTATACATAGTTATCATGTCTCCTCTTGTTCTTCTCTTCTAATGTGGTCAGCCCCAGCTTCCTCAGTCTTTCCTCATAGTCTAACTCCCTGAGTCCTGGTACCATCCTTGTTGCCAGCCTCTGTACCCTTTCCACCTTCTTCACATTTCTGTCACAGACACCTGTTTTTCATACAAAATATAGCAGTTCCACTGCTCCACATACCTTTTTCGCCGATAAATCGCTTGCTTTAGCGCTACGCCTGGCAGCGCAGCGCTCATTGCTGTCGCCAGCACACTGCGTGGACAACCGTTGAACCGTCAGTTATTTCTCGGCGCGCAGAGCGAGTAGACCTGCATTTCCGCTGCTGCTTCCTTTCTTCCTTGCCTTTTTTCGCTTTCTTTTCTCCTCCTGTTTCTATGGAGGAAGATTCTAGTGATGTTCCTGTGTCTCCGGAGCTGTATGTTCCCGTCCTGGAGGGTGTTTTGGCCAGCCATATGGACGCCCCTGCCGGTCCTTCTGCAGTGTTTACGTCTCCTTCGCCACAGCCCATGAGGCGGATTTGCTCTAGGCCTGACTGTTCCAGGATCTTGGGTAGTGTCCTCCATGATCCTCATTCGGTCTGTATCAAGTGCAGGGAGTTCTGTAGTCTAGGTAAGAGGTGTGATGAGTGTTCTGGCTGGAGCAAGGATAAGATTCTTACCGCCTACAAGTATCAATGCGGGTTGAGGCGCAAGCGGGAGGCTAAAGCTAACTTAAAGGGTAAGTCTAAGGGCTCTCTTACCTGGTCTGGTATCAGCAGTGACACGAGCCATATGTCTGGGGATTCTAGCTCTCAGGTCTCCTATGCTGGTTCTGTTGGAGGTGTTGTCCTTCAGGCAGGCAGTGTAATTTCTCAGGATGATCTCACTGCTGATGATTCAGCTTCTCAGCAGGGGTCTAAGCCTCCAGTCTCTATAGATCTTTCCCTGTTTTTGGAATCCTGGCAGGAGCAACTCCTTGCTTCTGTTGACAGCCTGGTGTCTTCACGGTTGGGAGAGTTAAATAACCCTGTGTCTTCCCTGGCTACTGACCCACCTCTTTCAGCTCTCCCCTCGTCCTCGGACAGACCTGATGAAGTTCAGTGTCCTGCCCCCCCAGAGTCCTGACGCAAAAAGGTGTGTGCAGTCACATCAAGTCAGGGGGCCAGGGGGGGCCATCCGGGGGCTTGAGGTGGCTTCCAAGCATTCTCATCCTCCTAAGGATGATGCTAGAAGGATCAAGAAGTCCTGCCCCACCTCAGTGGTGACCGGTGCCCTGGTTCCTTCCCAGGCCCGGTCGGTGGGGACAGGAGAGGTGGACCAGTGCACTGCTCCTGGCCCCTCCCCCAAGGCCCACGGTGAGGGCCCAGGCAAGGGTGATGCTCTGCCCCTTCGCCTACCAGGTGGCTTGCCCACGCCCTTTCCACAGGCTGCCACCTATGTCCTTTCGGCCGCTAGGGGCTCAGAGTTAGCCGACCCCCCTACGTCCTACCAAACCCACTGTCTTATGCCAGAGAGGCGCCAGGACCTCCTGTCCCCTCGAGGTGTGCGCTTCCCCTCTGAGGCTGGCGTCTCCACTCCTGGAGACCTCCCCCGGACTGCCCGTCTCCGGGGTAGTGACCTTCTCATGGATAGCAGTGATAGACAGGTACTCCATGGTTCCCCCCGGCCTTCTTGTTTGGGGTGGCAGGACTCGGCCTCCTTGTCTCCAGGACCTGCCCCATCCCTCCACATCCCCGGGGGGCTGGAGGAGGATGAGACCCAGCCCCCATCGGCCTCCATGTACCATCGCATGATGGATTACATCAATTCAGTGTTTGAGGACGCGAGGGGCCAAAGGCTTGAGCAAGAGGGTCCTCTCGCGCCCGGAGCTGGTGCACCTGAGTCACAGGGAGGGCCGATTCTCCTCGCTAGGGCTCAACCCCTCTAGTTCTTCAGGGAGCAAGCCAACAATGCTTACCTGAAGGCCAATGACAGGAAGCCGGCTTCTCTTGGTTATCCTTCAGGCAGGTTTGCCAGGATGTACGCAGTATTGGACCAGGAAGGCTACTGCCGTTAACCAGGACTTGCACCATGCCTTGAACTCGGGTTCCCGTGAGCTGAGGGTTATCCGTGACCAGCAGGAGGTCGCCAGGATGGAGGGAGTGGTTGGTCGTTCTCTGGACGCACTCAACTACTCTTTTTGGTACTTAGGTGCCCTTGCACCTGTTGGATTTAGAGGGACAGCTCTTTAAGGCTGTTCGTATGGCCTTGAATGACATCTGCCGTGATTCTACATATGTCAATGCCAATCTTTGGGCCTGGAGAAGGGAGTCCTACATTGCCCACCTCAGACCCACCTTCTCTCAGGTGGAGAAGGGCATCCTTAGACAGTCCCCCATCTTTTCTCCTCTCCTCTTTGATGAGGCCAAGCTGCAGGAGGCATTCCATTCTTCCAAGAGTAATGCTGCCATGACTCTCCATGAGACTGCTCTCAGGGCCCTGGCTCGTCCACGTCCTGCTCCCTTGGTGGAGCGCGGTTCTCATCTTCCTGCCCCCTCAGCCTCGAGGCCTCCGGCTGCTCCTCCCTGGCAAATACAAGTTCGCCCTCATCCTGGGAATCCTCGGGTTGGATCTTCCGGACCGCTCTCTGCCCGCCCTAGTGGGCAGTCAGGAGGACGGAGGGGTAAGCCCTTTCGGAAATGACAGTCTTTCTCACCATGGGGTGGTGGGGGGCTGTCTGGCCCTTTGCTGGGAAGATTGGCTCAAGATCAGGGCAGAGGAATGGGTCCTCAGCATTCTGCAGGAAGGCTACCAGATCCCTTTCTCTTCCCCTCCACCCCTGACCACTCTCTTCGAGGATCGCAGGGGTTATGCCCCAGGATCACCCAAGGATCTCGCCCTAGAGATGGAGCTCCAGCTCTCCGGACAAAAGGGGCTATAGAGGAAGCGCCTTCCTCCCCAGGTTTCTACAGCCATCTGTTTGTCATTCCAAAGGCCACAGGCGGGTTCCGCCTCATCATCAACCTCTCCCTCTTCAACAAGTACGTCGTCACCACCAAATTCAGGATGGAGACTGTCCGGACGGTAATGTCGGCCATCCGACAGGACAACTGGATGGTGTCACTGGACCTTCAGGACGCATATCTTCAGGTGCCCATTCATCCCCACAGCTGTCAGTTCCTGCGCTTTGTGTGGGAGGGGTACCACTTTCAGTTTTGAGTCCTCTGCTTCGGTCTCTCCACTGCTCCGCGGGTTTTCACTCATTTGATGGCTCCTGTCTCGGCGGAGTTCCATCGTCGGGGCTTCCGCATCCTTCGCTACAGCGACGACTGGTTGGTACTGGCCTCTTCAGTGGTAGAAGCTCGACACACCACAGCTTGTCTGCTCAGGCTCTGCTCGGACCTGGGCATCCGAGTAAATTGGGAGAAGTCATCCCTGACACCTGCACAGGAGAAGACCTTCCTCGGGATGGTGATTCGCTCCCCTCTTTTGAGGGTTTTCCCAACCCAGGGGAGGATTTGAGGCCTCCAGGATCTACTCCGCTCCTTCCTCAGTTGCCCGTTCCCCCCAGCGGAGCACTGGTTGAGACTTCTGGGGCACATGTCTTCCCTCATACATCTAGTGCTGGGATCCAGGAGGCGGACGCGTCTCCCGCAGATCCAACTGAACCAGCAATGGGACAAGTGGTCGATGCTAGACGACCATCCGGTCAGCTGGGACAGTGCTTCACGTCAGGACCTGGAATGGTGGCTGGAGGACGAGAACTTGAGGCAGGGTCAGCCTCTTCAGGTTGCCCTTCCGGACCACCTTCTCTACACAGATGCCCCTACAGTCGGCTGGGGTGTGTCGCTCCTCCAGGCTTCTGTGAGTGGCCTGTGGAACATCCAGGAACAGACGCTCCATGTGAACGTTTTAGAACTCTGTGCGATCCGCCTCAGCCTCCAGCACTTCACGGAGGTGGTGAGGGGCTCAGTTGTCGCTGTCTTCTCGGACAACATCACGGCCCTCGCTTACCTGCACAGGGAGGGGGGTACTCACTCTATCCTTCTCAACCTCGAGGCATGCCAGGTCCTCGACTGGGCAGAAGCGCATGCAGTGTCGATCTTGCCCCAGTTTGTGAGGGGCTCAGTCAATGTGGTGGCCGACTGCCTCAGCCGCCGACACCAATCCCTGTCCACAGAGTGGACCTTACATATGGATGTTTGTCACCTGCTGTGGCGGGTCTGGGGCTACCCGACAGTCGACCTGTTCGCCACTCGTCTCAATTACCGGATTCCAAACTTTGTGTCCCCCTTTCAGGATCCGGCGGCCATCGCCACAGACGCCTTCCTCTACAATTGGGACAACCAGGATCTGTACACCTTTCCACCCTTCCCCCTCATCAGGAGAGTTCTCAACCAGCTCTGGGGTTCCCGGAACACCCTTCTCATCCTCATAGCCCCTTACTGGCCTTAGAAGGAATGGTTTCCAGATCTGTTGGCGGTGGAGCCTCCCCGCCGCCTTCCTCTTCGCAAAGATCTATTGAGACAGCCACACATCCACAAGTTCCACATCGGTCTCCCCGGGCTTCAGCTGACAGGGTGGAGACTATCCAGCGCTTTCTGAGGCACAGGGGTTTCTCCTCTAAGGTGGCCCAGTTCTTATCTCACGATAAGAGGCCTTCCTCTGCTTCCAACTATCAGCACAAGTGGAAGGTGTACAGGAATTGGTGCAAAGATCATGGCCACACTGTCTCCAATCCCACGGTCCAAAAGGTCACAGATTTTCTCGTTCACCTGCGCCAGGATTGCAATCTCTCTACCTCTGCCATTAAGGGTTATAAGGCCATGCTGAATGGAGTCTTTTCAATCAGGGGCGTGGACCTCAACAATGACCGGGTGTTGAGTGCTATTGTCAAGACATGCTCTTCTCAACCCTGCAGACCTACTAGGAATCTTAGTCCTTCATGGAACCTGGATGTAGTTCTTCGCTACCTGTCCAAGGCCCCCTTCGAGCCCCTTCGGCTCTCGTCCTCCAGGGACCTGACCAGGAAGACTCTTTTTCTCCTGGCATTAACTACAGCGCAGAGGATAGGGGAGATCCAGGCCCTCTCCTCCCGGACTAGCTGGCAAGGACAGGATCTTATGGTCTGCTATCTCCCTGAGTTCATTGCTAAGACGGATACGGGAGTTCACAGCACGCCCCGGGAATTCCGTATTAAGAGCCTTACTTCCATTCTCGGTTCCATGGATGAGGAGCGCTTTTTGTGCCCTGTTCGGGCTCTCTGTCACTACTTACGACGGACTGCTTCAGAGACAAGGCCCAGGAATCTGTTTGTTGCAGTTAAACGCCCTTCTCGACCTATGTTGAAAGTGGCCATCTCATACTTCCTCAGGAATACCATGAAGTCTGCCCATGAGGCTGTTTCTGACTCTGTCTGCCTCGAGGTCAATGCTCGTGCCCATGACATCCGTGGCATTGCATCCTCCATGCTCCTCTGGGAAAACTGCTCTGTTCCGACCATCCTGAAGGCAGCACACTGGAGGACTCACTCGGTCTTTGCCGACCATTATCTCCGCGATATAGTGCGGAAGGAAGGCGACGTTTTTTCTCTGGGTCTAGTTGTTGCAGCCGGTCACATTGTGGGCTGACAACTACCACAAGGACCTCCTTGCTCTGGGGTAATGCTTCGGCTCCCTCAGGTGAACACCCCAGTGCTCACTTACACTGTTCGTCTTAGTTGATTGGGTCAGTAGCCGGGGTTCTCTCCTCTGCGTCAGGGTATTGAGCACGGTCCTGGAACACTCATCCCCTGACCCCTAAGGCCTGCTCCCTTTTAGACACATGGGTTAGGAGGACCTCCCAAACCCTCAGCCGAGCCCGCTGGCACCCATATGCTGCCCGGCCTCAGCCAAGAGGTTAGTATCTACATATGGACAGTTTGTTTTCACCCTCTACGCCTGGCACTTTCTTCTGACTCCTGCCTCCTTCAATGTTGGAGTCTGCTATATTTTGTATGAAAAACAGGTGTCTGTGACAGAAATCTAATTTTTAATACTAAAATTAATTTCTTCACTTACCTGTTTTTCATACAAAACTTCACTGCCCTCCCTTCCTCCCCCAGTCAGGTTCTCTTCCTTGAGAAATAACTGACGGTTGTCCACACAGTGTGCTGGTGGCAGCAATGAGCGCCGCGCTGCCAGGCGTAGTGCCAAAGCGGGCGGTTTCTCAGCGAAAAAAGTATGTGGAGCAGTGGAACTGCTATATTTTGTATAAAAACAGGTAAGTGAAGAAATTAATTTAAGTATTAAAAATTAGATTTTTCTTCATATGCGGTGACCAGACACATGCTGCATATTCTAACTGGGGTACATAATATCTTCTTCATCATTCCTTCATCTAGGTAGTGGAACGCAAGGCCAATATTTTGAAGCATGTTATATGTTTTCCAAAAAATCTTGTTAATGTGTTTCTCCGGTGACAAGGTGTTTTGCACGGTTACTCCTAAGTCTTTCTCCTCATTGGTCTCATTAATTTTCTCATCACCCAGCCTGTAATCCCTGTTTGGTCTGTATCTACTTCCCATTTTCATAATATGGGTCTTGTCTATATTAAATTCCATCTGCCATTCTTTACTCCACTCATATATTTTATCAAGATCTTCCTGTAACTTGTTACAATCTTCCACATTCTTTACTCTCCTCATAATTTTAGTATCGTCCGCAAACATGTTCATGTAACTGTCAATTCCTACTGGCATATCATAACATAAATCAAAAACATGATAGGACCCAGCACTGACCCTTGTGGAACTCCACTGGTTACCTTCTTCTACTTGGACTTCCTTCCTCTCACCACTATTCTCATTTCTCTTCCCATTAAGTAATTTTCCATCCATTTTGCTAGTTTATCATTTACTCCTCCAATCTTCTTTAGTTTCCACATCAGTCTATTGTGTGGTACTTTATCAAAGGCCTTTCTCAAGTCCAGGTAGATAGCATCCACCCATCCCTCTCTATGTTGTAGTATGTCAGTCACTCTTGAATAAAAACATAATAAATTGGATACACACGATCTTCCTTTTCTGAAACCAAACTGCCTTTCACTCAGAATGTTTTCACTTTCTAGATACTCACTCCACTTAGCTTTAATTACTTCTTCACATACCTTGCACAATATACTAGTCAACGATACTGGTCTACAATTTAGCGGTTCCATTCTACTACCATTCTTATATATAGGCACAATGTCAGCTCTTTTCCACTCTTTCGGGACTAATCCTGTTCGTATGGAGATTTCCACAATATCAAATACGGGGTTCAACAATTGATCCTTACTTTCATTTAGCAACCTCCCAGATATTCCATCAGGCCCCATTGATTTATTAATATCCAGATTGCTTATAATTTTCCTTACATCTTCCTTAGTAACCATGATGTCCTGCATTTGCTTTATTTCCATAGGCCTTCCTCCCATAAAATGCTCATCCTTTGTAAACACTTTACAAAAGTTGTCGTTCAAAATTTCAGCTATATCTCCAGCATCTTCATATACTTCTTCCCGGTTTTTTACCTTTTCTATTGCCTCCCTTTATTTAGTTTTCCATTTATGAATTTGTAAAACATTTTTGGGTCACTATCACAGTTTTCCACCACCTTCTGTTCGTATTCCTTCTGTGCTATTCTCTTTACTTCAACATATCTATTCCTTGCTGTTTTGTAGACTTCCCTTGATAATACATCACTGTTTTTCTTAAGTTTCTTCCATGCCTTTTCTTTGTTCTTTTTTGCTTCTTCACAATTTCTATTAAACTACTGTTTATTATTTAAGGTCCTCTTTCTGTGATATGGCACAAACTTTCACAGCAGAGTTATACAAATCCATAAATTTATCGTATTTCAATTGCATATCCCTTTCCTGGTATACCACGGACCAGTCAATTTCATTAAAGAACTCGCTTATATGGTTATAATTTGCCTTAGTATAATTTAGTTTTTCCTCCCTGCGTTCCACAATCTTATTCGTGCTTAATTCCGTATCCAGCTCAAAGCTTAGGACATCATGATCGCTTTTCCCCAAGGGACATTCATGTTCAATTTCCTCTTTTAGAGAGATTTCCCTGGTAAATACCAAATCCAACCTTGCTGCAACATCTTGTCCCCTGCACATTGTTGGTGATCTCACCCACTGTGTTATCAAGTTATTTGTTGCTACCTTTAACAATTCCTCTGCCCACTCACCATCATTCACCACTTCGTAGTCTTCCCACACTATTTCTTTGCAATTAAAGTCTCCAACGATCATCAATCTATCCTTTCTGATGAGTTCTTGCTTCATTCTGTCAAGAGTATTTCTCATCACCATTTTGTACTGTTCATATTCCCAAGCACTGGTTCTGGGTGGTATGTATACTGTTATAATATTAATGTCCCTCTTGCCATCTGTCATAAGCATACTTATCACTTCATTTCTCTTACTATAATTCACCTCCTTCACTATCAAATCTTCCTTAGTAAGAACCATTATACCACCACCTCCATTATTTTTTCTATCATTTCTCCATACTTTGTAGTGTTTTACAACAAACCAGTCTAGCTTTATTTTGGGCCTTAGCTTTGTTTCCACTACACACAATCCGGTTCGTTATTTCTTAGGTAATCCATATATTCTAGCCTCTTAGACAGAAATCCATCTATATTCATGTAAGTCAAAGTGTGTGTGTGTGTGTGTATTTACCTAGTTGTATTTACCTAGTAATAGTTTTACAGGGCCTGGGCTTTATGCTCGTGTGGCCCCGTCTCCATATCTACACTTATCCAATCTTACTTTAAAAGTGTGCACACTCGTTGCAGACACTACTTCTTCATCTAAACTGTTCCACGTCTCAATACATCTCTGCGGGAAACTATATTTTTTAATATCTCTCAGACATCTTCCCTTTCTCAGTTTTTTACTATGCGATCTTGTACTTCGGGTGTCATATTCTTCTCTTAGGATCAGTTTCTCATTATCCACTTGGTCCATTCCGTTGATCAATTTATAGACTTGTATCAGGTCTCCTCTCTCCCTTCTTTGTTCCAAGGTTGGTAGATCCATAGCCTTTAGTCTCTCCTCATATGTCATCCCTTCAAGTTCTGGAACCATTCTTGTAGCCATTTTTTGTAGCCTCTCCAATTTCCTCATGTGTTTCTTTTATGTGTGTGTGTGTGTGTGTGTGTGTATTTACCTAGTTGTATTTACCTAGTTGTAGTTTTACAGGGCCTGGGCTTTATGCTCGTGTGGCCCCTTCTCCATATCTACACTTATCCAATCTTACTTTAAAAGTGTGCACACTCGTTGCAGACACTACTTCTTCATCTAAACTGTTCCACGTCTCAATACATCTCTGGGGAAAAATATATTTTTTAATATCTCTCAGACATCTTCCTTTTCTCAGCTTTTTTCTATGCGATCTTGTGCTTCTGATGTCATATTCTTCTCTCAGGATCAGTTTCTCATTATCCACTTGGTCCATTCCGTTGATCAATTTATATACTTATATCAGGTCTCCTCTCTCCCTTCTTTGTTACAGGGTTGGTAGATCCATAGCCTTTAGTCTCTCCTCATGTCATCCCTTCAAATTCTGGAACCATTCTTGTAACTATTTTTTGTAGCCTTTCCAATTTCCTTATGTGTTTCTTTTTATGAGGGGTCCACACTACTCCTGCATATTCCAATATGGGTCTTATTATAGTACTTATCAATTTCTTCATTTCTTTGTCCATGTAGTGAAATGCTACTCCAATATTCCTTAGCAAATTATATGTTTCTCTAAAAATTCTATCAATATGGCTTACTGGTTGATTGTTTTCTTCCATGGTCACTCCTAAGTCCTTTTCCTTTTTGACTTTCTCCAGTTCTACTCCATCTCCCAACTTATAGATTCCCACAGGTCGTCTTTCACTCTTTCCCATTTCTATGACATGGCTTTTGTTCACATTGAATTCCATTTCCCACTTCTTACTCCATTCCCAGATCTTATTTAGGTCTTCTTGCAGTATTTCACAATCCTCCTTTTGCTTTATAACTCTGCACAGTTTCATATCATCCGCAAACAAATTTATGTAGCTGTTCACTCCTGGCATGTCGTTAATATAAATGAGGAAAAGTATTGGTGCCAATATTGACCCCTGTGGCACTCCGCTTTCTGCTTCTCTCCACTTGGACTTCATATATTTAACTACCGTCCTTATTTCTCTCCCCCTCAAATAATTTTCTATCCATCTCAATCTGCTTCCTTTTAAGCCACCATCCTCCTCTAACTTCCACAGTAATCTTGCGTGTGGCACTTTGTCAAATGCCTTTTTTAAATCCAATTAAATGCAGTCAACCCATCCCTCTCTCTCTGGTACTCTATCAACTATTCTAGAATAGAAACTCAATAAATTAGTTACACAAGACCGTCCTTTTCTAAAACCAAATTGGCTATTTGATATTAATTTGTTGTCTTCAAGGAACTTGATCCATTGTTTCTTTATTATTCTTTCACACATCTTGCATATTACACTAGTTAGTGATACCGGTCTGTAATTTAAAGGTTCTTCCTTCCTTCCGCTCTCATATATGGGAACCACCTCAGCTCTTTTCCATTCTACTGGCACTGTTCCATTTTCTATTGAGCATTTTATGATGTTGTATATAGGACTTGCTAGTTCTTCCCTACATTCTTTCAGTATTCTGCCTGAGACTTCATCTGGTCCCATTGCCTTCTCTTCATCCAGTTCCTTCATTAACTCTTTTATTTCAAGCTTGGTTACTTTAATCTCTTTCATATAGATTGTCTCTCTATTACTCCGTGGCCTCTCAAATTTGGATTCCTTAGCAAAGACCTCCTGGAATTTTTTTGTATAATAGTTCTGCCATACTTTTTGGGTCTTCCACCATCCCGTTCTCTCCTTTTAACCTTTCTATTGTTTTTTATTGCCTAATTTTTCCATTTATGAATCTATAGAACTATTTTGGTTGCTCCTTACATTTTTCGACAATATCTTTTTCAAAGTTCTTTTCCTCTTCCTTCCTCACCTTAACATATTCATTTCTTGCTGCTTTGAAGTTTTCCTTATTTGCTGGATTCCTATTTCTCCACCTTTTCCATGCTCCATCTCTTTTCTCCTTTGCCTTGGCACACCTTGCATTAAACCAATCTTTCTTTCTTTCTTCTTTAGGTCTATATTTTGGGACATATTCTCTTACTCCTGTTTTGTATATTTCCAAAAATAAGTTATATTTGTCTTGCATTGTCTCTGAGTTTTCCATCTCCTCCCAGTCTACGTTTTTAAAATAGTTCTTGAGATTCTCAATATCAGCCTTTCTGTAATTTAATCGGTCTCCTTTGTATGAATCGTCTCTATCTTCCTTTCCCTCTTCTATATCTATTTCTAATATTGCATGGTCACTCTTTCCCAATGGGCATTTATATCTTATATCATCATTCATTTGTATACCCCTTGTAAAAACTAGGTCCAATCTCGCCGGCTCGTCGTTTCCTCTGAATCTTGTGCATTCCTTTACTCTCTGGTCCATCATATTGTCTATCATTAGGTTCAAGAATCTTTCTCCCCCAGGCTTCTTCCCCCATACCACTTTCATAATTTTCCCAGTCCACTTCTTTACAGTTGAAATCTCCTACTAATATAACTTTTTTCCTTTATTTATCGATTCTCGTTAGACTCCTTATTGTGCCATCTATCATGTCTTTATATTCTTGATTGGTCCATGAATTTGTTTTTGGTGGCACATATGTTACAATGATTTTTATCTCTTTTTTATTAATATGCATCTTAATATACAATACTTCTGCTTTTCCTTCCCCACATTTCATTTCGTTTATCACTATCTCCTTCCTTAACATAATCATGACTCCTCCTCCTCCTTTACCCACTGTGTCTCTACTCCATTTATTATACCTATTGTCCAAGTCTATTTTGATTGCCTTATTTAGTTTTGTTTCAGCCAGGCATACAATATCTGGATTATCTCTTCTTATGTAATCTCTTAATTCTAATTTACTTGATAAAACCCCGTCTATGTTCGTATACATCATTTTTAGTCTTTTGCCTTTATCACTTTTAGTTAAACATGTTCCACTTTTTTCTCTTCCTTCTCGTTTATATACCATTTCCTTATCCTGTCTCCTAAAATTCTCCAAAAAATGCCTTCTTGTCCTCTTTTGACCTTTGATTATTCTTTTCCCTTACTGCTGCTGCCAGTTCATTGTATCTCTTCCTTTCTTCCTCATTTCTATTTTTCTTTATATAGATATATTGCAGCCTTTTTTTTCTCTAAGTTTTGTTGTTCTATATAATATTTCTTCTGTTGCTGCTTGTGATTTTAGTAGTATTTTAATTGGTCTCGTTTTTCCTTCTTGATATGGTCCCATTCTGTTTATTTCTTCTACTTTCTTTTCGAAGTTTTGCCTATCTTTGTCGTTTAGATTCTTCAGTAGGTTTTTGACTGATTTCATTTCTTTTTTTTTTTTTGTCTTTTTGGTCTATTTTTTATATTTTTTTCTTTTAGTCCAAATATGAGTACACTCTTCTTTTTTCTGCAATTTCTCTAACTAAATTTTCTTTTGTCTTGAGGACTCCTATCATTTTGCTTGTCATATTTTCTTCTTTTTCTTTAAGTTGTTCTTGAATCACCTCCTGAAAATCGGCCTTATCTTTCTTATCTTGGACTCTCCATGCTTGTACTTCTTTTTTAATCACGTTCTGTACTCTTTCCTCTTCCTTCTCCTTTATCAGTTTATCTAGTTTATATTAAATATTTGACACTCTTTTTAGTAGTGAAGTAGTCGTCTTATCGAAACCTTCGAATACACGCTCACCCACATCATCATAGTCATCATCAGCTTTCCTACCTTCTCCAATCTCACGTTTGCATTTTGATGGTATCTCTTTTTATGCTCATCATTCCTTAATAATTGATTACATGTAGAAAAATGAGACCATACTACCTGCCCAGGCCCCTGTAAAAACTGTACAACCGGTATGTAGTGAAGATCAGCTGCTTGTCGGAACCGTGCCAGTGCGTCCTTCCTCTACCGTGTCTCGTGTGTGTGTATTTACCTAGTTGTATTTACCTAGTTGTAGTTTTACAGGGCCTCTGAAAATTCTATCAATATGGCATACCGGTTGATTATTTTCTTCCATTGTCACTCCCAATTCCTTTTCCTTTTTTACTTTTTCTAGTTCTACTCCATCTCCCATCTTATAGATTCCCACTGGTCGTCTTTCACTTTTTTCCCATTTCCAAGACATGGCTTTTGTCCACATTGAATTCCATCTCCCATTTTTTGCTCCATTTCCAGATCTTGTTTGTCTTCCTGTAGTATTTCACAATCCTCTTTTTGTTTAATGACTCTGCACAGTTTTGCATCGTCCGCAAACAGATTTATGTAGCTGTTCACTCCCTCTGGCATGTCATTTATATATACGAGAAAAAGTATTGGCGCCAATACTGACCCCTGTGGCACTCCGCTGTGTACTGTTCTCCACTTGGACTTTCTATCTTTAACTATCGTTCTTATTTCTCTCCCCCTTAAGTAATTCTTCATCCATCTCAATGTGCTTCCTTTTAAGCCACCCTTCTCCTCTAACTTCCATAGTAATCTTTCATGTGGCACTTTATCAAACACCTTTTTAGATCTAAATAAATACAGTCAACCCATCCCTCTCTCTCTTTTACTTTATCAACTATTCTAGAGTAGAAACTCAATAAATTTGTTACACATGACCGACCTTTTCTAAAACCAAATTGGCTATTTGATAATATTTTGTTGTCTTCAAGAAACTCAATCCATTGCTTCTTTATTACTTTTTCACACATCTTGCATATTACACTAATTAGTGATACCGGTCTGTAATTTAAAGGTTCTTCCTTCCTTCCGCTCTTATATGTGGGAACCACCTCAGCTCTTTTCCACTCCACTGGCACTGTTCCATTTTCAATTGAGCATTTTATGATGTTGTATATTGGACTTGCTAGTTCTTCCCTACATTCTTTCAGTATTCTGCCTGAGACTTCATCCGGTCCCATTGCCTTTTCCTCATCTAGTTCCGTCATCAACTTTTTTATTTCAAGCTTGGTTACTTTAATCTCTTTCATATAGACAGTCTCTCTATTACCCTGTGGTCTTTCAAATTTGGATTCCTTAGTAAAGACCTCATGAAATTTACTATTTAACAGTTCTGCCATGCTTTTTGGGTCTTCCACCATTCCGTTTTCTCCTTTTAACCTTCTTCTCCTCCTCTGACTTTTCATTATTTTTATTCTCTTGCTTCTGCCACCAGTTCATTGTGTCTTTTCCTTTCCTTCTCGTTTTTATTTTTCTTTATGTAATATATATATATATATATATATATATATATATATATATATATATATATATATATATATATATATATATATATATATATGTGTGTGTATATTTGCAACCTTCTGTTTCTCTGAGTTTTGTTTTTCTATATAGTATTTCTTCTGCTGCTGCTTGTGATTTTAGTAATATCTTAATTGGTCTCACTGTTCCTTCTTGATATGGTCCCATTCTATGGATTTCTTCTACTTCCTCTTCTAAGTTCTGTCTATCCTCGTCATTCAGATGTTTTAATAGGTCTTTTACTGATTTCATTTCGTCTTTTTCCCTTCTTGGTCTATATTTAACATTTTTTTCTTTCAGTCCAAAAATAATTACACTCTTCTTTTTTTCCGTAATTTCTCTTACTAAATTTTCTTTTTTCTTGAGGACTCCTATCATTTTGCTTGTCATATTTTCATTTCTTTTTAACTGTTCTTGAAATACTTCTTGAAATGATTCCTTGTCTTTCTTATCTTGGATTCTCCATGCTTGTACTTCTTTTTTAATCACGTCTTGTACTCTTTCTTATTCTTTGTTAACTAGATCTTTTAGCTTCTCTTTTTCTTTCTCGGCTTTACCGAGTCCTTCTTCCATCAATTTCTTGTAGTTCGCTATTTGGACTTTTAATTCTTCATTTTCGGTTCTTAGCCTAGTTTCGTTTTCTTCTACTCTTTTTATCCTTTCTTTCAATTTCTGGAGCTCTTTATCCTGCTCTTCATTCTCTTTCATTCCCATACTTTCCTTTATCAATTTATCTAATTTACGTTCGATAGTTAAGACTCTATCAAATATTGAAGTTTGCGCCATATCAAAGCCTTCAAATTCTCTTTCTCCCTCACCAACATTGTCATCATCAACTTTCATTCTTTCCCTTGTCACATACCTGCATTTAGATGGAATCTCTTTCTCACTCATTATTATTTAACACTGTATTCATGAAAAAAAAATGAGTCCACACTTTTCGCCCAGGCCACTGCAAACCCAAACAAAGGTAGTGAAGATCAGCTGATTCTCAGGAGCGACGGTATTGCGTGCTTCCTCTACCGCGTCTCGTGTGTGTGTGTATTTACCTAGTTGTAGTTTTACAGGGCCTGGGCTTTATGCTCGTGTGGTCCCGTCTCCATATCTACACTTATCCAATTTTTCTTTAAAACTATGTACACTCTTTGCTGATACCACTTCCTCACTCAAACTGTTCCAAGTCTCAACACATCTTTGCGGGAAACTAAATTTTTTTAACATCTCTCAGACATCGTCCCTTCCTTAGTTTCTTACTATGCGATCTTGTGCTTCTAAAGTCATATTCTTCTCTCAGGATCAGTTTCTCATTATCCACTTCATCCATTCCGTTAATCAATTTATAAACTTGTATCATATCCCCTCTCTCTCTTCTCTGCTCCAAGGTTGGTAGATCCATTGCCTTTAGTCTCTCCTCATATGCCATCCCTTTAAATTCTGGAACCATTCTTGTAGCCATTTTTTTGTAGTCTCTCTAATTTTCTTATGTGTTTCTTTTTATGGGGAGTCCACACAACTCCTGCATATTCCAATCTAGGTCTTATTTTAGTACTTATCAATTTCTTCATCATTTCCTTGTCCATATAGTGAAATGGTACTCCAATATTCCTTAGCAAATTATACGTCTCTCTGAAAATTCTATCAATATGGCTAACCGGTTGATTATTTTCTTCCATTGTGTGTTTCTGTGTGTCCTCCATGACACAAGTCCTCTGTACAATACCACAGCTCAAAATGCTACTAGGATTGTTGCCCCTATGTCGTAAGAAGCTGATATAATAACAATAATCTCTTGATTGAGATAGAAGTAATAAACTATAGCATAATTTGGTCTCCCCTATAAAGTTTTCTACGTTTTCTATGATACCCGACGAGTCGAGGAGTTGCCAGGTGTCTCCTACTTTTCCGTAAAAACTCAAGTGAAGCCCTTGTTATAGTATCTGGAGCCCTCATGATGACAATACTAAGTGGGGAGGAGTCACAAGAGCAGGTCTGAAGGGAAATGCGCCACGAAAATTCAAAACATTCCCCGCGAAAATTCATGATTACATAAGCGATCACCACGTCACAGTACTCGAGAGGCTTGATTATATAAGCGATCACCGCAGTTTAAGGGTTAAACAATACATTACACAAACTATAAACTATTAGAGGTAATAGGTGTGCAAAATATGAAAAAAAAAGAATAAATAAATAGGTAAATAATCCCTCTGGCAACTTTGGTTTTTGGATAAGTTGGATCAGCTCTCCTCTCAATTGGTCCAACTTATGTGGATTACCATGCTTCTAAATTTTGAAATTTTACAGTTGATGGATGGCTGTAGACTGCTGAGCTATTATCTTAAAACTGTTGTCATTTAAGATTTATGGGTCTGAATCTTAATCACCTATTAAAATACAGGCAAGCCCCGCTTAATGAAGGGGTTACGTTCCTAAAAACCCTTCGTTAAGCGAAACTCTGTTAAGCGAACCAATTATAACAAGTTTAACCCCTGACTTGAACTTCCATTGAGAGTAAACAAAGCGAGAGTGCATCATAGTACAGTGAAAGGTTTAATGAAAGTAAAAATTATGAAGTTAAACATTTAGGCAGTTTAAGTCATTATAATGTACACTAATGCATGTATGTACAGGTAGTCCTTGATTTATATGGATTTACTTTATATGAATTCAGAATTATATGGTGTCCAAAAAATAGGGGTTATTCATCACATTGTACGAATTCCTCAGAATTATATGGTTTCAAGAAAGTTAAAATTCGACTGGCGATTTCTGCCCGCCAGTTGTTTCCCGCCGCCCGCATCCCTCTCACCGTGGCTGCGCGCCAAGCAGGCTCATTGTTCACCAACGCGTGGTTGTGGCAACATCTCACTCTCTTCTGCCCAGTGTTTACCATGGCTACCAAGCGCCCTTCTGTATCTCCAGCTGGCGGTGATATGCTGGAGGAAAGGCTGGAAGTCTTGGACAGGGCAGAAAAAAGCCAGCGAAATAGTGTTATTCAGGCCGCATTGGGCATGAACGATGCCATGGTAAGGTGCATAAAACGTAACGCAACGAAGATCCGAGAATCAACTATGAGATTCTTCTCAAAGAAAAACAACAAAAGAAAAAACAGCAATCGATAACAAGCTTCTTAATATCGCACACACCAAATCAAGTAGTAACAGAATCGGAGACAGACGACGACAATGGTGACACATCAGAGGAGGAAGTAGCAAAATAGAGAAAGAAGGTAGCTACTGTACTAATAAGATAATTTTGTGTTTAAACATTTCCCATTTTCATAGTCATTTTTATGTCTTTGTAAGTTTATTAATAAAGGCATTAATAAGCATAATACAAATGTGTTTAATGCAAAATGTATACGTACAGTGAAAGATTATTTTATTTTGAACACATCCTTCAAAGTTTAGTGGTGGTGGCAGTGGTGGTGATGGTGGTGGTAGTGGTAGTGGTGCGAGGACGCCCCTGAGCCTCGCCCTGGAGGGCGAGGCTGTTCAACCAAGGGAAGAAGTGGATGTGCTGGGAGTGATGCTCATGAGGATTGCGTGGCTGCTTGATGGAAAGGGGCTGGGGGTACTGTACAAAGCTCAGGTCCGCTCTTTTATACTAAAAAAAAGTCTAGAGTTGGTATTCATTCCTTACTTTATATGGTTCCTTCTGGAATGCATCTACCATATAAATTGAGGAATACCTGTACGTAACTTTATAATGTTGGTGATCTTAAATTTATGAAGGGAGGCAGAGTGAAACGGGAAAGACTAACCGACAACCTGTGGAATGTAAACATAGGGTGCATCATTGTATCACATACAAAACTTATGTACCACATTTCCATAAGGCTTTCCATTTTATCCCTTGTAGAGTCACGAGTTCAGGTGGTTCTTTTAGCTTGCAAGGAAGATACGGTCTCACCAGCCTTCTAAATAGTCTGCTGACTTAAAAATAGTAGAGACAGTAAGTAGATGGAGTCAAGATGGTGGCGAGCAATGCTATTAGTTTTCTCACCTCTCTTAGTGTCTGTGAATAAGAGTTTGAGAGTAAGATACTTCCTGGTCTTCTTAGCAACACTAGGTGACATTGCAGGGCATTTTGGTGGTAAGTTGAGCGAGGGAAGATGAGCTGCTGCTAACGCTGTTATTGTTTTGAACAGGGGGAGTGAGTGGTGCGCGTGTTGTCCACGAGAGGCGCTGGTGTATTCAAAAGCCTGTCGGCTTGCGTGATACGGCAGGGCTTTCAAACTTGGAAAAAATTTCTTGGATAAAACTTCGTTAAAGCAAGTTTGGTATTCATTAAACGAGCAGATGGTAGTAAAATGAAACCGTTGTAGAGAAATTTCGTTGTGTGAACCTTCGTTAAGCAGGGGTTGCCTGTACAGTGAACTCCCAATTAACGCGAGGGTTACGTTCCCAGAGACATTGCATCATTCAATATCGCATTATTCAAACATAATTTACCCATAAGAACAATGGTAATAGCAGGGGGGGGATTACATTCCTGGCGACTGGGAAAGTCTGCCTATTTTAGGGATTTTGTTACTCAGACCTTAAAAAAAACTATTAATACATAACTAGATCATAGAAACTGTAAAAATACACATTCTTACACTCACCATCACTTTGTTGATGCATCTCTGGTCATCATCTGCTGAATCTTCACCCCACTCTCCCTCGCTCATGTCTTCTCCCTCTTCCTTCGGCTCCTCTTCTATGATTGTTTGGAAGAATTGATCTAGTGTGATATATTTGATCATCTTTTTTCTTCTGATCTAATATGATTTATAGCAGTTTAGTTCTGCCATCACTTCATGCAACTGTTACACTTCTGTTTACATTAGGATCCTTGGCCCCCAGTAAGTCTGATCCTTCCCTTATTTAATTAAGCAAGTGCTTCCTGTATGTCTTTTTAGTTAAAATTCTCTCTGGTTCTGGGATTTCTGATGCAGACCGTGCTTTTCATGCTTCTAATTCTGCTGTTCCCATCTTCTTCTCTAACAATTTGCATGGCATGATGTCATCGAGTCAAGTTAACCAACATTAAATCAAATAAATCGCGTTATTTAATCATATCTCCTTAAATATCAAGTTATGTTAAATCAAAATTGCCTTATTCAAACCTTCATTAATCAAAAGTTGACTGTACTTATCACAAAGGATCCTGTAGTATAGAAAACTTATACTACTGTATTTTATTATTTTCTTGCATAAGAAACAAAAATTTTTTTTAAGAATGATGCATTTATTTGTGGGTTGTAGTGTGATGCACATTATGTTGGTACAGGTGGTGGGTGTTTGCAGCAATGATGCCTTAGGCTTGGTGACCAGCCTTGGGGCAGATGCTCTGGACTACACAGACCCAGCCACCAAGGATGTGCTAAGAACTGATGGAAGGTCAGAAAGAATCTCCTGCTGTGGCTTGCTTAAAAAGTTCTTTACATTTGTTGATAACTTTTGTAATCTTTTTCTCTCAGCTCATTGGAGACTGATTATATTTAGTTTGAAGACATTTTGTAATTGTTGATGAAAGGTCTTGGTCACTACTTCACTAGTAGAGTTTACCATGTTGTGCCAATATTTGAAAAAAATAAGTAAATAAAATAAATAAAATAGTGACATATTATTTGGAACATGGGTTTGTAGGTAAAGCCATTGTGGTCCATGAAGACTTAAATGAAGATAAGTCATGAATTTAAAGCACTCAGTTGAAAGTGACACTACTAGTAATTGCTTGCCTGAATGGCAATGTTACTCGTAAATCATCACATCATTGTCCTTTACAACTTTAATAGGCATGTATTTAGAGACCTTCCCTTATTTTACATTTTAATAATATAATATAATTTGAGGAATAAGGTAGCAAAATGGATTGCCATATTTCTGAGAACCTTCTTTATGTTATCTACCAGTAATTAAGTGTTAGGTAGGAGTTATTATGAGGAGTGACCCTCTCCTATATATGTATCTATCACCAAAACACTCATGTGTGGCACTTTAGTGTGGGGAAGGCTTACCTCTAAGGGAATGTCATACCAGCAAATATCACCTGAAAAGATGTTTATAAGTATAAAACAGACATCTTGCTTCTTTTAAATCCTTAAGCATCTTTTAATCTTGGATTGCAAGTTATTTGTCATCTCTTGGCTAGTCACAGTTCTTGCTGCCTTTGTGAAATGTACACTGCAATTTTAACACATGAACTAGAAAGCATTGAAACTCTTGACTTACATCATGTGTGAGATCAAGTCAGCTATTAGATGATAGTGCAGCTATGAGCAACATTAGTCCCTTTGCCAATAATAACTTTATTCACAATATTCATATCAAATCTCTTAGATTTGATTTGGTCATCAATGCTGCTGGAGCTGATGATCTGGACTACCTGGATGCCCTAAGACCCTGGATGGGGTCCTCATTTGTCACACTTTCTCCACCACTGCTACGAAACATTGACAGTGATGGGATGATACTGGGACTTTTGAAGGTAATATCTAATCAATAATGTTTTTTTTTCACTAGTTTATTATGATATAGGGGCCACATGAAATAGGGAGAGAGTAAACCTTTACACATTCTTATCCTACCATCATTTAATGAATTTTTAACTTCAAAATATTGATTTTTTATTCACTTGTGCCAAAACTTTGATTCTTTTCTCTTTATGTACTTGAAATATTTAAGGATTGTTACTTTTTCTTTGCTGTGTGAAGGATGCAATTTAATCATATAAACTTTCTCTTTCTTACATTTAGATAATTTTCTCTTTCCCATAGAGTGTGAAGGAAGTAGTTTGCCGCAACACTTCATCTCTGTCTGAGGGCCGAGCCTATAAGTGGGCTTTCTACATGCCCAATCCATGGGCTCTCAATCAGATTACTAAAATGTTATCAACATATAAGGTGAGGTATCTGACTGACAGTATTTAAAAAAAGTATTTCAGCATAATATCTCTTCTGTGTATCTGATAATTTGTCATTCTATATCAGTGTACAAGGCTGACATTTCCCTTGAAAGTGAATCAATAAGACAAGATATATACATCTGAGCATATACAGTAAGTCCTCATTAAACGGTAGTTCTTTATTCAGTAAATTCACAGTTATGGTATTTGGAAATTACTACCCTCAATTCGATATACGGTAAGAAAAATTCACAGATATGGTATCTGCTCATGTCATCCGAGATGGCCCAGCACGGGGGAGCAGGGGTGATGACGTCATCCACGCCACACCTCCCCGCCACTCACAGTACTGACTTCAACTTGACCACCCTTGGAGCCTCTTATCTCTTCCTCTCCCCCCCCCTTTATTTTTGTTTTTAACTGCATTACTTATTACTTACATGCATTACTAATTAGATGAATAAATGAAATATTAAAGGGTCTATTGTAAACACAAATATATTCATAATAATTATGGCAAACATTAAAAGCCTACTACCAGCGGCAAACCATGCAGCAACTGATAAAGGGCACAGATGGGCCTGGCAAGCCCACTATCAAAGAATGGTGGAAGTCGTATAACATCAAGCACACCTTAGATAACATCAAGTCATCTTGGGATGAAGTGAAGATGTCTACCATGAACTTGGCATGGAATAAAGTATGGCCAGAATGCGGGCATGACTTCCCAGGCTTTGCTGAAGACGACATCGATGCTATCAGAAATGACATAGTAAATCTGTGCCATAGGGCTAGCTTCGATGAAGTTGATGATGATGATGATTAAGATCTTTTGGAAAGTCATGCTGAACCTCTCTCTCAAATTAATTTATAGAGCAAGACAAGGCATCACAGGAGACAGAAAAAGAGGTAGACAAGGAAGAAGAACCTGTGCGTGGCTTGGACATCAAAACTCTTAGAGAATGTCTCGGTGGTATCGAAAAAGCTCTGGAAACCCTGAAGGATTATGACCCAAATCCTGCCAGGATTAGCAAAGTGGCTCATGATGTAGAGAAATGTGTCAAGATTTATCAAGAAATCTATGATGATAAAACAAGAAAAACCAAACAGTCCTCCATCTACTCGTTCTTCAACCCAGTCAGACATGCCGTCCCTGTCACACCTGCCGACCCTGCTACAGCTGGCCCTTCCACATCCGCTGCTGACAGTTTTACAGCTGGCCCTTCCTCCATATCCTCTTTCTTCAAAGCAGTGAAATGTTCTGACTCTACTACAGCTTGCCCTTCCTCCATATCCTCTTTCTTCAAATCAGTGAAACATGCCAACCCTGCTACAGCTGACCCTTCCACATCTTCTTCTGACAGTGCAGACGACGATATCTTATCCTCGTCTGCACACTCAGCGGAAGATGAGTAAGGGCTGAAATCCTTATTGTCCCATAGCCTCGGGAGGGACATCATCTGATAGAATACATGGCGAGTGAAAGGTAAATAAAAATGTTTTGTTTATTTCTTCTGCACAGTACAGGCAACCCCCGCGTAACGAAGGGGTTACATTCTAAAAAAACCCGTCGTTAAGCGAAACTTCGTTAAGCGAACCAATCATAAGTTTAACCCCTGACTTGAACTTCCATTGAGAGTAAAAAAATAAGTACAGTGAAAGGTTTAATGAAAGTAAAAATTATGAAGTTAAACATTTAACCCTTTCCTTCCGGTGCTATTTTCCCGTTTGCTATGACGGCTAAAAATGGTAAACCTAGAAATTGTCAGAAGACTGTTTGAATACTAATAATTATTTTCTCTTTGTTATTCTGAATACAATGATGTACTTTGTAGCTCGATGTGACCTCTGAAAGTTCAGTTTATGCCTTATCAAGGATTCCTCCTCCTCCTGCTGTGTGATCCGTCTTTCAGAAACAGCCCAGAGAGCGATGACACCGCACGCGCACACACACACACACACACACACACACACACACACACACACACACACACACACACACACACACACACACACACATAGACGATTCATACAAAGGAGACCGATTAAATTACAGAAAGGCTGATATTGAGAATCTCAAGAACTATTTTAAAAACGTAGACTGGGAAGAGATGGAAAACTCAGAGACAATGCAAGACAAATATAACTTATATTTGGAAAAATACAAATCAGGAGTCAGGGAATATGTCCCAAAATATAGACCAAAAGAAGAAGAAAAGAAAGATTGGTTTAATGCAAGGTGTGCTAGGGCAAAGGAGAAAAGAGATGGAGCATGGAAAAGGTGGAGGAGAAATAGGAATCCAACAAACAAGGAAAACTTCAAGGCAGCGAGAAATGAATATGTTAAGGTGAGGAAGGAAGAGGAAAAGAATTTCGAAAAAGATATTGTCGAAAAATGTAAGGAGCAACCAAAATTGTTCTATAAATTCATAAATGGAAAAATTAGGCAAAAAGAAACAATACAAAGGTTAAAAGGAGAGAACGGGATGGTGGAAGACCCAAAAAGTATGGCAGAACTATTAAATAAAAAATTCCAGGAGGTCTTTACTAAAGAATCCAAATTTGAGAGGCCACAGGGTAATAGAGAGACAATCTATATGAAAGAGATTAAAGTAACCAAGCTTGAAATAAAAGAGTTAATGAAGGAACTGGATGAAGAGAAGGCAATGGGACCGGATGAAGTCTCAGGCAGAATACTGAAAGAATGTAGGGAAAAACTAGCAAGTCCTATATACAACATCATAAAATGCTCAATAGAAAATGGAACAGTGCCAGTAGAATGGAAAAGAGCTGAGGTGGTTCCCATATATAAGAGTGGAAGGAAGGAAGAACCTTTAAATTACAGAGCGGTATCACTAACTAGTGTAATATGCAAGATGTGTGAAAGAATAATAAAGAAACAATGGATCGAGTTCCTTGAAGACAACAAATTAATATAAAATAGCCAATTTGGTTTTAGAAAAGGACGGTCTTGTGTAACTAATTTATTGAGTTTCTATTCTAGAATAGTTGATAGAGTACAAGAAAGAGAGGGATGGGTTGACTGCATCTACTTGGATTTAAAAAAGGCGTTTGACAAAGTGCCACACGCAAGATTACTGTGGAAGTTAGAGGAGAAGGGTGGCTTAAAAGGAAGCACATTGAGATGGATAGAAAATTATGTGAGGGGGAGAGAAATAAGGACGGTAGTTAAAGATATGAAGTCCAAGTGGAGAGCAGTAGAAAGCGGAGTGCCACAGGGGTCAGTATTGGCACCAATACTTTTCCTCATTTATATTAACGACATGCCAGAAGGAGTGAACAGCTACATAAATTTGTTTGCGGATGATACGAAACTGTGCAGAGTTATAAAGCAAAAGGAGGATTGTGAAATACTGCAAGAAGACCTAAATAAGATCTGGGAATGGAGTAAGAAGTGAGAAATGGAATTCAATGTGAACAAAAGCCATGTCATGGAAATGGGAAAGAGTGAAAGACGACCTGTGGGAATCTATAAGATGGGAGATGGTGTAGAACTGGAGAAAGTCAAAAAGGAAAAGGACTTAGGAGTGACGATGGAAGAAAACAATCAACCAGTAAGCCATATTGATAGAATTTTTAGAGAAACATAATTTGCTGAGGAATATTGGAGTAGCATTTCACTACATGGACAAAGAAATGATGAAGAAATTGATAAATACTATAATAAGACCTGGATTGGAATATGCAGGAGTAGTGTGGACCCCTCATAAAAAGAAACACATAAGAAAATTGGAGAGGCTACAAAAAATGGCTACAAGAATGGTCCCATAACTTGAAGGGATGACATATGAGGAGAGACTAAAGGCTATGGATCTACCAACCCTGGAACAAAGAAGGGAGAGAGGAGACCTGATACAAGTTTATAAATTGATCAACGGAATGGACCAAGTGGATAATGAGAAACTGATCTTGAGAGAAGAATATGACATCCGAAGCACAAGATCGCATAGTAAAAAGCTGAGAAAGGCAAGATGTCTGAAAGATATTAAAAAATATAGTTTCCCGCAGAGATGTATTGAGACGTGGAACAGTTTAGATGAAGAAGTAGTGTCTGCAAAGAGTGTGCACACTTTTAAAGTAAGATTGGATAAGTGTAGATATGGAGACGGGGCCACACGAGCATAAAGCCCAGGCCCTGTAAAACTATAACTAGGTAAATATAACTAGGTAAATACACACACACACACACACACACATATGAGGAGAGACTAAAGGCTATGGATCTATCAACCTTGGAACAAAGAAGGGAGAGAGGAGACCTGATACAAGTCTATAAATTGATCAACGGAATGGACCAAGTGGATAATGAGAAACTGATCCTAAGAGAAGAATATGACACCCGAAGCACAAGATCGCATAGTAAAAAGCTGAGAAAGGGAAGATGTCTGAGAGATATTAAAAAATATAGTTTCCCGCAGAGATGTATTGAGACGTGGAACAGTTTAGATGAAGAAGTAGTGTCTGCAAAGAGTGTGCACACTTTTAAAGTAAGATTGGATAAGTGAAGATATGGAGACGAGGCCACACGAGCATAAAGCCCAGGCCCTGTAAAACTACAACTAGGTAAATACAACTAGGTAAATACACACACACACACACACACACACACACACACACACACACACACACACACACACACACACATATGAGGAGAGACTAAAGGCTATGGATCTACCAACCTTGGAACAAAGAAGGGAGAGAGGAGACCTGATACAAGTCTATAAATTGATCAACGGAATGGACCAAGTGGATAATGAGAAACTGATCCTAAGAGAAGAATATGACACCCGAAGCACAAGATCGCATAGTAAAAAGCTGAGAAAGGGAAGATGTCTGAGAGCGCTGGCTTCACAAGCCAGAGGACCAGGGTTCGATTCCCCGGCCGGGTGGAGATATTTGGGTGTGTCTCCTTTCACGTGTAGCCCCTGTTCACCTAGCAGTGAGTAGGTACGGGATGTAAATCGAGGAGTTGTGACCTTGTTGTCCCGGTGTGTGGTGTGTGCCTGGTCTCAGGCCTATCCCAAGATCGGAAATAATGAGCTCTGAGCTCGTTCCGTAGGGTAACGTCTGGCTTTCTCGTCAGAGACTGCAGCAGATCAAACAGTGAAACACACACACACACTCTCTCTCTCTCTCTCTCTCTCTCTCTCTCTCTCTCTCTCTCTCTCTCTCTCTCTCTCTCTCTCTCTCTCTCTCTCTCATCTCTCTCTCTCATCTTGGGAAATTGTACACTTCAATGAGAGAGAGAGAGAGAGATAGATTTCATCCCTTTTCATATTAAGTTTCAGGCAAATAACATTATCTCTCTCTCTCTCTCTCTCTCTCTCTCTCTCTCTCTCTCTCTCTCTCTCTCTCTCTCTCTCTCTCTCTCACTCTGACAAGTTACCTTCTACCATTTTATTATAAAATCGAAGATAATGAAAAAATTAACATGAAAGAATGATAGGTAATATTTTTTTTCACTTTCCGAGTCCTCACTAATGTCTTCACTTTCTTCAGTTTCTTCTTCTAAATATTCACTGTCACTGTCTTCAAACTCAGAAGCACTGCTAAATACATATGTTCTGTCCTGCTCCATGGTGAGTTATGATCCGAGATCCTTCGCTCTTATCAGGATGTCTCTTCGCACTTATCATGGTGCTTTCCACCCGGCGGTCGCTGGGGTTGCCAAGTGTCGCCCGGAGAAAGGGAAAATAACTTAGTTACCGCTAAATTCCCAGATTTATAGTGACAACACTACATGTGGAAACATGCCAGACACTTCCACTCACCATCTGACTCGAGAAACCGCGCTTGGAGCTCAAAATTGAGGCGCGAAAATTCTTGATTACGGGTATGAACGCCGTCTCTACGGACGCATTGATGCAATTGTATATATACGATTGCCGGAAGGAAAGGGTTAAGCAGTTTTATTTAAGACTAAGTCATTATAATGTACACTAATGTATGTATGTACGTAACTTTATAATGTTGATGATCTTAAATTTAAGAAGGAAGGGAGAGTGAAACGGGAAAGACACTAACCGGCAACCTGTGGAATGTAAACAAAGGGCGCATCATTGTATCACATACAAAATTTATGTACCACATTTCCACAAGGCTTTCCATTTTATCAATTGTAGTCACGAATTCAGGTGGTTCTTTTAGCTTGCAAGGAAGATACGGTCTCACCAGCCTTCTTAATAGAGTCTGCTGACTTGAAAATAGTAGAGACAGTAGATGGAGTCAAGATGGTGGCGAGCAATGCTATTAGTTTTCTCGCCTCTCTCGTGTCTGTAAATAATATCCAGCTTCACTTCGAGAGTAAGAGACTTCCTGGTCTTCTTAGCAACGCTAGGTGACATTGCAGGGCGTTTTTGTGGTAAGTTGAGCGAGGGAAGACGAGCTGCAGCTGACGCTGTTATTGTTTCAAACAGGGGCAATGAGTAGTGCATGTTTTGTCCACGAGAGGCGCTGGTGTATTCAAAAGCCTGTCATCTTGCATGATATGGCGGGGCTTTCAAGCTTGGAAAAAATTACCTGGATAAAACTTCGTTAAAGCGAGTTTGGTGTTCATTAAATGAGCAGATGGTAGTAAAATGAAAACTTCGTTGTAGCAAAATTTCGTTGTGTGAACCTTTGTTAAACGGGGTTGCCTGTACTTTACATTTTTTTTTTTTTATGACGATTTTCATGTACAGGCAACCCCTGCTTAACGAAGGTTCACACAACGAAATTTCGTTACAATGAAGGTTTCATTTTACTACCTACTACTATCTGTTTGTTTAACGAACACCAAACTCACTTTAACGAAATTTTATCCAGGTAATTTTTTCCAAGTTTGAAAGCCCCGCCGTATCACTCAAGCTGACAGGCTTTTGAATACACCAGCGCTTCTCATGGACAACACACGCACCACTCACTCCCCTGTGCAAAACAATAACAGCGTCAGCAGCAGCTCGTCTTCCCTCGCTCAACTTACCACCAAAACATCCTGCAATGTTGCCTAGCGTTGCTAAGAAGACCAGGAAGTCTCTTACTCTCGAAGTGAAGTTGGATTTTATTCACAGACACGAGAGAGGCGAGAAAACTAAAAGCATTGACCACTGCCACCATCTTGACTCCATCTACTGCCTCTACTATTTTCAAGTCAGCAGACTCTATTAACCCTTTCAGTACCATGACGTGTTTCCATATTCATTTTGGTTACTATTTGGCGATTTTACACAACTTCAAACACTTACTTGGGGATTAAAATAGTGAAGCCTCTAGCCATTAATCATTTGACCTTCAAAGACCCTTCCTAATGTAAATAAAATCGTCTAATCATGATTTAAAAACATGGTAAAAATGCGCTCCGGTACTGAAGGGGTTAAGAAGGCTGGTGATACCGCATCTTCCTTGCATGCTAAAATAACCACTTCAACTCGTGACTCTACAATGGATAAAATGGAAAATCTTGTGGAAATGTGGTACATAAGTTTTGTATGTGATACAATGATGCACCCTTTGTTTACATTCTACAGGTTGCCGGTTAGTGTCTTTCCCATTTCACTCTCCCTCCCTTCATTTAAGATCATCAACATTATAAAGTTACGTACATACATACATTAGTGTACATTATAATGACTTAAATTAAACTGCCTAAATGTTTAATTTCATAATTTTTACTTTCATTAAACCTTTCACTGTACTATGATGCACTCTCGCTTTGTTTACTCTCAATGGAAGTTCAAGTCAGGGGTTATACTTCGTTATAATCGTTTCGCTTAACGAAGGTTTTTTTTTTTAGGAACGTAACCCCTTCGTTAAGCGGGGGTTGCCTGTATTTTAATTTCTGTAGGGGTAACTTTTGACATGCTAAAACACATTCCCTATTATTACATGTTATAATGGGTTTGGTATACGGTAATTTCGATTTACGGTAAGGTCTCCAGGAATGCATATGTACTGTATAACGAGGACTTACTGTACGTTCATGATTACATTTATAAGTACTCCCTGGGGTGTCATACTCACAACTTTGTGGGGAAGGCTTTCATTCTGAAAGGTGATACTCACAGTAGATGTATAGCAAATGGGACAAAAGGAATAGAGATTTTAGAGATACAAATAAACAAATTAAATATGTATTGTTTTTACAGATTCGCCCTATCATTGACAAAGTGTTCCCCTTTACTGAGGCCCCAGCAGCCTACCAACATGTACTGAAGGGACACGCACGAGGCAAGACTGTGATCACCATGACATGAGGAGGCATGCAGTATTTTTTTTTTTTTTTTTTTTTTTTTTTTTTTTTTTATTATTATTAGAAAGATCACATCAAACTTTTGTTCTTCATGAGTTTTGCTTATAGCTGTACATAATAAAAGCTTATTAACAAAATGAAAATTTCATCTCAAGATGTTTTCCTTTTATATTTTTTTTCATTTATTTTTCATTTCATTTATTTATTTTTTTAACCAAAGGTTAAAAAAATAAATAAGTAAATGAAAAATGAATAAAATAAAGAATCCACCAAGGTGCTGATCCCAAAAGAAATGTCAAGGGAATCATTGAAAATTGAAAGATTAGTGAAGGGGTGAGAAAAATTGACAGATTACCTGTAACTTAACTTCATAGAAGCTATTTTACTTAGAGGTTAGATGTGGTTTTCAGCTTTAGATTAAGAATAAAGGATAGACATAAGATGTGTTAGTGTAGAAGAGTTGAGTGCCATTGAAGAAGAGGGTATAGTCTGAAAGGTGTCAAGTTAATAGATAGAATAAATAAATTTGCTCTGACCCAATCAGAAATTCTAGAGACATGAAGTTAGGTGTTCTTTGGCATTGCTGCATGAACTGTTTAATTCCTGATGGGTTGGACGTCTATGAAAAGATGTGAAAAGTGCTGGGTGGTATCATTATTGTAGTAATGAATAAGGAAAGGTCTGGTTTGATATATCACTGATAGGAAGAGATTGTGTGACAGGGTTGAACCCTGAGGAACATCACTCAATAAATCTATAAGAACAGTGATCATTTATCACAGCAACAATGGAAAAATGAGAAAGAAAAAGAAATGAAGCTGTAGAGAGAAGGATAGAAGTCGTAGGAGGGTAGTTTGGAAACTAAAGCTTTGACAGACTCAATTAAAACTTTTTGATAAGTCTAAAGCAACAGCAGAAATTCACCAAAATTTCTAAAAAGAGGATGACCAAAACTTGGTAAGGAAAGCCAGATTACCGGTAGAACGACGCTGACGGAAGGCAAACTAGTGATCAGAGAAAAGATTGTGAAGAGATAGATGTTTAAGAATCTTCCTGTTGAGGATAAATTCAAACACTTAAGTAGGAGAATTTGAATGACCACACTTTTTAGGAACAGACTAAATGTAGGCAAACTTCCAGCAAGAAGGATAGGAAGAAGTCAATAGACAGAATTGAAAAAGTTTGACCAGGCAAGGTGAAAGCACAGAGCCACAGTTTCTGAGAACAATAGGAGGAACCCCATCATATCCATAAGCCTTCTGAGGGTTTAGGCCAGCAAAGATACTGAAAACACCATTGTAAATGATATTACATAATAGGTAGCATGAAGTAGTCAAATAGGGGAGAAGAGTGAGGAGCAAGCCCTGAATCATCCAAAGTAGAGTTTTCAGCAAAGATTTGAGGTAAGAATTCAGTTTTAGAAATAGATGAGATGGCAGTGGTGTCATCAAGATGAAATATAGAAACGAAAGATGAGGATACAAAATAATGGGAGAAGTTTTTGGTTAGCTTCCAGAAGTTTTGAGTTGAGTTAGATCTTGAAAGATTTTGACACTTTCCATTAATGAAGGAATTTTTGGGTAGTTGGAGAACAGACATGGTATGATTTTGGGCAGAAATATAAGGAACATGAGATTCAGATGATGGAAGACTCAAGTACCTTTTGTGGGCCATCTTTATTATGTATAGCATGAAAACAGGTTATGTTAAACCAATGTTTAGAAAGTTTAGGTCAAGAGAAAGGAGGAGGAATACACACCTCCATGCTAGACACTATCACCTCTGTTATGTGTTCAGCACACAGATGGGTCTCTGACATGGAATTGTAATTGTAATATGTAAGAGGGGTAAATGTGCCAGGCAGAAGGCCATATAATACTATTGGATAAGCATGGTTTAAGATAGAAGCAGTAGTCATTCCAAGGAAAATCAGTATAAAACTTCCATAGGTCCCTCCCAACTAGCAGAGGCAAATTGCCAGAGGCACCTTTGCTAAATTTAGGGGATCTTGAAGAGGGACTGGAGTTATAAGATAATGTGCAAATATGAGATTGTGATCAGAGGATCCCAATGGAGAAGATAGGTTAACAGCATAAGCAAGATTAGAACTTAGGAAAAGATCAAGAATGTTGGGCATATCTCCACAACAGTCAGGAATATAAGTAGGGTGTTGCACCAATTGCTCTAGGACTCTAGGTCATGGTAGATAGCAAAGTTAAAGGGTAGCTCGCCAGTATGGTCAGTGAAAGGAGAGGATAGCTAAAGCTTGTGGTAAACATTGAAGTCTCCAAAAAACAGATATCTCTGCAAAAAGAAAAAGTCAGAATGTGCTCTATTTTGAAGTTAAATAGTCATGGAATTTCTTCTAGTCAGAGACGTTAGATGAGAGGTAGAAAACACAGGCAAATCTAGTTTGAGAGTGATTCTGAATTTATAGTCAGGTGGTGGAAAACTCAGAAGATTCAAAAGTAACATCCAGCTGTGGATGGAAAGTGAGAACAGAAAATAGCAGGGAACAGAAAAAGGGTTACTGTCGGATGCATCAGAGTCCTATGTTTCAATGAGGAAAAGAAGATGAGGTTTTTAAGGTTAAGGTTCGTTGGTTTTAGTTCCGGTGTCCACCACATCTGGTTCTCTCCAGAACATCAGCCAGGGGAACTCAACTCTCTACTGTGGCACTCCAACCACAGCAATAATCTCCCAGTAAACAGCTTAAACTCACAAGCCAGAGCAAGACTTGATCTGCTGACCTTAGCGATGCCAGGCCAGCACGTTACTATTGTCCTAACCAGTATTAGTGGAGAAGTGGTATTCTACAGGTTGATAAATTCTAATGTCATGTATTTTTCTCATATATCATCCCTACATCATCAAAAAGTTATTTGTTTTTGCATAGCATGCCTCTTTTGGTATCTATTTTTCTTGTGTTATTAGTTTCACCAGGGAGCAGGTATCTATGAAATGCTGGCTGCTATGTACCACTGGCTACTATGTACCATCCATGGCTGGTACTTACCTGGCTGCTATCTACCATCAGCAACCAAATAGGGTATACATATGTATTATAATGTCTTAAAAACAAAATATAGCTACATTAACAACAACTCAAAAAGAAGAAAGAGAGAATCTTCAATAGAAAAATGGAAATTATGTAAGCACCAAAAAATAGACAACATTGTTACATATGTTCCTTGGCAGGCAGTTCAACATTACGTACTTCAAAACTAACAGTGGAACTGCTCAATATTTACTTAAAAACTCCAGCTAGTAGACCTGCTCATTATTTTCCAAGACTCCAGTGGACTTATCAAGTCTAGAACAATTCCTATGATTGTGAAAGGATACTAGCTGTTATGTACCTTCGGCTGCTATGTACCACTATTTTGGGTTATATGTACAATGGAGACTGACTCAATACTCAAACGTCTTATTAGTTGAACTTTACAATACTTGAATGCAAAAGTTAGATTTAATACTAAAAAAAAATACCTGATAGCCGTTCATTCTGCCTCTAGTTATTCATTTATAACTTACATTAACACCAAAGGCTTATTAGTGGTGAAAATATCTGTTAATTGAATGGCTGCAGACATGGTAGTAAACAAAGCACCGGCCTTTCCCTTGCCACTGCCACCATTGTCCCGTACTGATACCTCATTACCGTTTTTTTAACTGTTTTTACACAGGAGAACACACAGGAAAATCCAGAAAGCAAACAGATGTTTAGGGCAGAGGAGAGTGAGAAGCTGACAGATATTCATATAACTAAGGAGATGGCAGAACAGGAGATAGATAGACTAAAGAAATTCAAGTCACCAGTACCTGACGAAGTGTACCTAAGGGTACCTAGGAAATGCAAAGAAGTTGTAGGTGAGCCTTTAGCAGTGTTTTTAGAATGTCACTAGAGTCAGTTCCGATATTGTGGAGGCAAACTTATTTGGTACCCATATTTAAGTAAAGAGATAAAACCCTAACGTCTAATTACAAACCTGTCAGCTGGACTTCAATTGTGAGTAAATAAATGGAATCAATAATTGCAAAAAAAATCAGGGCGCACCGAGATAAACATGGTTCGATAAATCTAGAAGTCATAGTTAGCTCCAATCTCGGTCAAAGGAAGCAATGCATAGAGGCTAGAAATAAAGGAAATAGGGTACTAGGATTAATTTTTAGGAGTGTTAAAAGCAAAAGTCAGACTACATCTTAACTATGTGGTACAATTCTGGTCCCCACATTTTAAGAAGGATATAGGTCTATTGGAGTCAGTGGAAAGGAGGATGTCTAAAGAGATACAGGGATAAGAGACAACCTCTTATGAAGCAAGATTGAGGAAACTCAATTTGCATTCCTTAAGGTGACATAGGTTAAGAGGAGACCTGATAAGAAGTATTTAAGTAGTATGGGACAGAACCAGAAATTAATGGTTTAAGCTTGAAAGCTGAGTCAATGAGGAGCTTTAAAAGAAGATTTGATAAATTTATGGATGGGGATGTTAGATGGAATTAAGTGGCTTTTCTCATACTGGGACTGCCATGTGTAGGCCTGAAAGCCTCTTGCAGATTTCCTCTTTTCTTATATTCTTATGTTAGCTATCAGGTAGGAAGATAAAGTAATGTAAGAACATTTTCAACAATCAATTGAGAAACCTTTAATTCAATCTTCTATTAAAATATGCCAACAAATAATTTCAGTAAAGTGAAATTTACTCCAACTTAATCATCTTTTTTTCAAGGAATGAGAAGATCACTCTCACCCTCTTTAATAAATTCATCATACCATTAACAATACTACTTATATGTTTGTCTGTAGTCAAGTCATCTGTAACAGTCACTCCCAAATCTATTTCTTCTTTTGATATCTCCAATTTGACATCATTCATATTATAGTCGTATAGTATACTCTATTCACTCTTACAAAACTCCATTACCTTACACTTAATCAATTTAAAATCCATTTGCCATGTTCTACTCCAATTACTAATCTTATCTAAATCACTTTGCAGCACTAAACAGTCATTCACATTTTCGGCCTTCCTCATCAGTTTTGCATCATCAGCAAACAGGTTTATATAACTTTAAACTTCTTCACTCAAGTCATTAAGGTAGATAACAAACATTAGTGTTCCCAACACAGATCCCTGTGGGACACCACTAGTTACCTTAATCCATGATGAACACTGGTCACGTATTACTGTTCTCATTTCTCTGTCATTAAGATAATCCTTCATCCACTCAAGTAATCTTCCACCAATGCCTCCATATGCCTTTATCTTCCATAACAATCTTCAATGTGGTACCTTATCAAATGCTTTTTTTAAGTCAAGATATACTGCATTCACCCATCCATCTCTTTCTTGAATGACATCAATCACTCTTGAGTAAAATAATAGCAAATTTGTGGAACATGACCTACCTTTTCTAAAACCAAACTGACAGTTTGTTATTAAATTTTGTCTCTCCAAGTGCTCCATCCATTTCTTTTTAACCACACTCTCGCACAACTTCCCCACCACACTGGTCAATGACATTGGTCTATAGTTTGAAGTATTTTCTTTACCACCTCCTTTAAATATCAGTGTGATATTTGCTCTTTTCCAATCCTAAGGCACTAAACCTTTTGTCAAGGATGTTACCACCAAACTATGAACTTTTCCAGCTATTTGTTCTCTATATTCCTTCAAAATCCAGTTTGACACTCCATCTGGTCCCCATTGATTTCTTTACATCAAGCTCCTTTAACATTTAAAAAATTTCATCATATGTCACAGAGATAGTGCTCAATGAGCTACATCTAATAATTTCACCATCAGGGTTGATTTTTCTTTCCTCAGTGAAGACAGAACTAAAACATTCATCCAGCACTTCTGCCATATCTTGCACTTCCTCATAAACTGTATCTTCAACTTTAAGCCTAGTTATCCCTTCTCTCTGTTTCATTTTACTGTTTATGTGTCTAAAAAATAACTTGGGTTCATCTATGCACTTGTCAATTATATCACTCTCATATTTCTTTCTCTCCAGCCTTATCGTCTTGACATATTTATTACTAACTTTAATGTATTCATCACATCTGTGTGTGTATTTACCTAGCTGTAGTTTTACAGGGCCTGGGCTTTACACTCATGTGGCCCCATCTCCATATCTACACTTATCCAATTTTTCTTTAAAGCTATGCACACTCTTTACTGACACCAGTTCCTCACTCAAACTGTTCCTAGTCTAAACA
This sequence comes from Portunus trituberculatus, assembly GCF_017591435.1. Classification (NCBI taxonomy): domain Eukaryota; kingdom Metazoa; phylum Arthropoda; class Malacostraca; order Decapoda; family Portunidae; genus Portunus; species Portunus trituberculatus. The sequence goes on from NC_059303.1 coordinate 879,817, forward strand.
CATCTTTGCGGGAAACTATATTTTTTAACATCTCTCAGACATCTTCTCTTCCTCAGTTTTTTACTATGCGATCTTGTGCTTCGAGTATCATATTCTTCTCTCAGGATCAGTTTCTCATTATCTACTTGATCCATTCCATTAATCAATTTATAAACTTGTATCAGATCCTCTCTCTCCCTTCTCTGTTCCAGAGTTGGTAGATGTGTGTGTGTGTGTGTATTTACCTAGTTGTATTTACCTAGTTGTAGTTTTAAAAGGCCTGGGGTTTATGCTCGTATGGTTCCGTATCCATATCTACACTTATCCAATTTCTCTTTAAAACTATGCACACTCTTTGCTGACACCACTTCCTCACTCAAACTGTTCCAAGTCTTAACACATCTTTGCAGGAAACTGTATTTTTTAACATCTCTCAGACATCTTCCCTTCCTCAGTTTCTTACTATGCGATCTTGTGCTTCTAATGTTATATTCTTCTCTCAGGATTAATTTCTCATTATCCACTTGATCCATTCCGTTAATCAATTTATAAACTTGTGTCAGATCCCCTCTCTCTCTTCTCTGTTCCAGGGTTGGTAGATCCATAGCTTTTAGTCTCTCCTCATATGTCATCCCTTTAAATTCTGGAACCATTCTTGTAGCCATTTTTTGTAGTCTCAACAATTTCCTTGTGTTTCTTTTTATGGGAGGTCCACACAACTCCTGCATATTCCAATCTAGGTCTTATTTTAGTACTTATCAATTTCTTCATCATATCCTTGTCCATATAGTGAAATGCTAATCCAATATTCCTTAGCAAATTATATGTCTCTCTGAAAATTCTATCAATATGGCTTACCGGTTGATTGTTTTCTTCCATCGTCACTCCCAAGTACTTATCCTTTTTTACTTTTTCTAGTTCTACTCCATCTCCCATCTTATAGATTCCCACTGGTCATCTTTCACTTTTTCCTATTTCCATGACATGGCTTTTGTCCACATTGAATTCCATCTCCCATTTTTTACTCCATTTGCAGATCTTCTTTAAGTCTTCCTGCAGTATTTCACAATCCTCTTTTTGTTTTATGACTCTGCGCAGTTTCACATTGTCCGCAAACAGATTTATGTAGCTATTCACTCCCTCTGGCATGTCGTTTATATATATATACGAGAAAAAGTATTAGCGCCAATACTGACCCCTGTGGCACTCCGCTGTCTACTGCTCTCCACTTGGACTTCATATTTTTTACTACTGTCCTTATTTCTCTCCCCCTCAAATAATTTTCCATCCATCTCAATGTGCTTCCTTTTAATTAAGCCACTCTTCTCTAACTTCCATAGTAATCTTTCATGTGGCACTTTATCAAACGCCTTTTTTAAATCTAAATAAATACAGTCAATCCATCCATCTCTCTCTTGTACTTTATCAACTATTCTAGAGTAGAAACTCAATAAATTTGTTACACACGACCGACCTTTTCTAAAATCAAATTGGCTATTTGATAATAATTTGTTGTCTTCAAGGAATTCGATCCATTGTTTCTTTATTATTCTTTCACACATCTTGCATATTACACTAGTTAGTGATACCGGTCTGTAATTTAAAGGTTCTTCCTTCCTTCCACTCTTATATATGGGAACCACCTCAGCTCTTTTCCATTCTACTGGTACAGTTCCATTTTCTATTGAGCATTTAATGATGTTGTATATAGGACTTGCTAGTTCTTCTCTACATTCTTTTAATATTTTGCCTGAGACTTCATCCGGTCCCATTGTCTTTTCCTCATCTAATTCCGTCATCAACTCTTTTATTTCAAGCTTGGTTACTTTAATGTCTTTCATATGGACAGTCTGTCTATTACCCTGTGGTCTTTCAAATATGGATTCCTTAGTAAAGACCTCTTGAAATTTACTATTTAACAGTTCTGCCATACTTTTTGGGTCTTCCACCATCCCGTTCTCTCCTTTTAACCTTTCTATTGTGTGTGTGTGTGTGTGTGTGTGTGTGTGTGTGTGTGTGTGTGTGTGTGTGTGTGTGTGTGTGTGTATTTACCTAGTTGTAGTTTTACAGGGCCTGGGCTTTATGCTTGTGTGGCCCCGTCTCCATATCTACACTTATCCAGTCTTTCTTTAAAACTATGCACACTCGTTGCAGACACTACTTCTTCATTCAAACTGTTTCACGTCTCAATACATCTTTGTGGGAAACTATACTTTTTAATATCTCGTACACATCTTCCCTTCCTCAGCTTCTTACTATGCGATCTTGTGCTTCGACTGGCATATTCTTCTCAGGATCAGATACTCATTGTCCACTTGGTCCATTCCATTTATCAATTTATAAACTTGTATGAGATCCCCTCTCTCCCTTCTCTTCAATGTTGGAAGATCCATAGCCTTTAGTCTCTCCTCATATGTCATCCCTTCAAGTTCTGGGACCATTCTTGTAGCCATTTTTTGTAGTCTATCCAGATTCCATTTGTGTTTCTTTTTGTGAGGGGTCCACACTACTCCTGCATGTTCCAATCTGGGTCTTATTATAGTGCTTGTCAGTTTCTTCATCATTTCTTTGTCCATGAAGTGAAATGCTATTCCAATATTCCTTAGCAAATTATATGTCTCTCTGAAAATTCTATCAATATGGCTTGCCGGATGATTATTTTCTTCCATCGTCACTCCCAAATCCTTTTCCTTTTTTACTTTCTCCAGTTCTACTCCATCTCCCATCTTATAGATTCTCACTGGTCGTCTTTCACTCTTTCCCATTTCCATGACATGGCTTTTGTCCACATTGAATTCCATCTCCCACTTTTTACTCCATTCCCAGATCTTATTTAGGTCTTCTTGCAGTATTTCACAATCCTCTTTTTGCTTTATAACTCTGCACAGTTTCGCATCTGCAAACAGATTTATGTAGCTCTTCACTCCTTCTGGCATGTCATTTATATAAATGAGAAAAAGTATTACATATAACATAACATAACATAAATAATAGGATAACAAAGGGCCACAGCGACCTCATCATCAGTACTTAAAGATACACTTACACGTACACAATACATTATATACTAATTCTAAATATTTGGCCCATTAACAGGGCTAAGTCCTGCAGCGAATTCCTCTACAATCTGTGATCCCCATACATGGGGATCATATCTTGTTTAACTATAGTAAATTTTTTATAAAAACTATCATGCAGCGCTATACATAATTATAAATCTAATAAATTTAAGTGCTTATCTAATCTGTTTTTAAACATTGTCAAACTAGTGCTATTTACAACCCTCTCTGGCAATGCATTCCAGAAATCTACCACCCTATGACTAAAGAAATATTTTCTTATATCTAACCTGCAGCCTTGCTTTCTAATCTTCCTGCCATGATTTATAGTCCTACTTCCCTCCTCTAAGGTAAAGAAAGATCTCACATCTATGTAGTTTGTATCTGAGAACATTTTAAATAACTCTATCATATCCCCTCTTATACATCTCCTCTCAAATGAAAACATGTTTAATTCCTTTAATCTATCTCTATACTCCAGGTACTTTAATGCTGGTATCATCCTAGTTGCTCTTCTCTGAACTGCTTCTAACATGTTGATATCCTGCCTATAATGGGGTGACCAGGCCTGTATGCAATACTCTAAATGGGGCTTAACATAGGAATTATATAAGCTACGCACCACTTCCTTACTTTTATAACTAACATTTCTATTTATAAAACCCAGGATCCTATTTACCCTATTTCTTGCTTCTAAACATTGCTTTGAAAATTTCATAGTCCTGTCTATCACTACTCCTAAATCCTTTCCCTCCTCTACTGCCTCTAGCCAACATCCCTCCATCTCATAGCTAAAGTTTGTGTTGTCTTTACCTAAATGCATAACCTGACACTTTTTAGAATTAAACTCCATCTGCCACCTGTCTGCCCATGCTATCAGCCTGTCCAGGTCTCGTTGTATTCTGTAATTGTCCTTTTCACCCTGTACTGCACATGCTATCTTAGTATCATCTGCAAACTTTGATACTTTGCTACTAATTCCTATATCTAAATTGTTAATGTACACCAAGAAAAGAAGAGGTCCTAGCACTGATCCTTGGGGTACCCCACTAACCACTTCCTTCCACTCAGACATTGCCCCATTTAATACTACTCTCTGTTTCCTATCAGAAAGCCATTCACTAATCCAATCAACTAACCTACCCCTATCCCATGTAGTCTCAATTTGTACACTAGCCTCCTATGCGGTACCTTATCAAACGCCTTGCTAAAATCTAGATATATAACATCTATGCTATTTCCATCATCTAACTCCTTGGTAATATATTCTAAGATATCGAGCAAATTTGTAAGACAGGACCTCCCTGATCTAAAGCCATGTTGGGTATCTCTAATTAATCTATTCTCATTTAAATGCTCCCAAATACTACCCTTAATGATTTTCTCTAGTATCTTACATACTATACTAGTTAAACTGATCGGTCTATAATTATTTGCATCATCCTTCCTACCTTTTTTAAATATTGGAGTAACATTAGCTAACTTCCAGTCCTGAGGTATCTCAGCAAACCTAAGTGATCTTTCAAAGATTAACTTAAGTGCTTCAGAAATACTGTCTACACCCTCCCTAAGTACTCTGGCATGTAGCTCATCAGGACCACTAGCTTTCCTATCGTCTAGTTCAAGAATAAATTTCCTAATAATTCCTGGTTTTATATCAATATTTTCTAAAGCTCTTAAACTACTCGTCGCACTGTTTGTAACAGGATTTCCTATTCTTTCCTAGTAAATACTGAAGAAAATTGTTCATTCAATAATTCTACTATGTCTTCATTTTGATCCACTACTACACCATCTTTTCTGAGTGGTCCAATCCTATCCTTATTTCTTTTATCACTGACCTTGTAATAACTATATAATTTTTGGGATCTTTACTCCCAGCTCTAGCTAGTTTTATCTCTGCCTGCCTTTTACTTTTTTTTATAACCTTACTCAAATCATCCCTGACCTGTCTGTACCTAATCAAATCTACATCTTCCCCACTTTTCTGCAACTCTCTATATGCCCTCTTCTCTCTGATCTGTCTACCTATCTCATGAGTCCACCATAATGGCTTCCTGTTTCTCTGCCTTATATCTTTGTAAGGGATACACTGCATCACTATACCCTTTACTACAACCTTAAAAATATCCCACATCTCCTGTGCAGTTTTATTTCCAAAACTATCTTCCCAGTTTACCTCTCCTAATAACTGACGTAACCTACCATAATTGCCTTTCTGATAGTTTGGGACTCTAGTCTTATTCACTATATTATCCCTACTGGAATTAATGATAAATCTAATTATATGATGGTCACTGTTTGCTAAAGTCTCTCCTACCTCAACTTCCTTTAAACAATGCTCAATATTTGTTAGTACTATGTCTAAAACCTTCCTCCCCCTAGTAGGTTTATCTACCATCTGCACTAAATAGTTATCCTGAAAACTTTCCATAAACTTATTTTCACTAGCATCTCCTACCATCCTCTCCCAGTTTACTGACTTAAGATTAAAATCCCTAAGATAATTGTCTGACTAGTACACCCCCTATTTATCTCATCTACCATAAGGTTGTCTACATCTGCTGACTGGTTAGGTGGTCTATAAAAAGCTCCTACTCTAATAACCTTACTTTTGTTTACTCTAACATCCAGCCATAAGGACTCTACTCTGTTATCTACCTTAATACCATTAACCTGACTGGAAATGAAGGATTTTTTTACATAAATAACTACTCCTCCACCTATCCTACCAATTCTCTGGTGTAAATACATAATGTATCCATCTACTTCATATTCTTTCCTATTTTCCTAAACTTTTCCTCATTTACCCATGCCTCTGTGACACATACAACATCTAAGTCCTCCTCAACTATATAACTAGATAACTCGTCCTTGTTCCTAAGACTCCTGGCATTTACATAAAAACATTTAAGTCCTGCTACCTTCCTAGATGCTGTCTCCTTATTTGGAATCCTAATCTTATTCTCTCCTATTTGCACCTGGAAATCTTTCCTAATCTTTTCACTATCTCTGTTTATCCTATCTAATTTATGTCTAACATCTTTCTTCTGGAATGCATTTGCTACCTCACCCCCTACACTCCATCCCAACTCCCCCCTCCAGACATCCACTCAGCACATCCACACCCTTCCTACTCAGATGCACACCATCCCTAGCATATAAATCCCTTCGGCCATAGAACCTATCCCATACATCCACAAAGCTGACACCCACATCTCTTAATGGAGAAGAGCGTTTATGTGAAGAAAATTCTGGAGTTGGAAGGTAAAATTGAAAAACTGTTTGAAAAGTATGGGGGCCTGGAAACGAGTTATGACAATGTAATGAAAGAGTGCGCTGAAATGAAGAAAGAAAATGCAGTACTGAAAGAGGAAGTTAAGCTAATAAAAGTGAATTGCGACAAATGTGGAGAATCTTTAGGAAAAGTGATGGAGAGGCAGGCTGAATGGAAAAAAAGTCAGGAAGTGGAAAGAAAGGAGGTAAATTACAAAGTTGCAAGTCTGGAAAAGGAAATCAAAGAGTCTGGGGAGAAAACTTTGGGCCTTGCTGAAATTATAGATCAATAGATCATAGAAGAGAAGATTGCTGAGAAAGTTGTGAAGGTTATTAAGTCAAATGAGACATTGGTGAGAAACTGTAGACAAAAAGAGATGTGTGGTGATATTTGGTGTGGAGGAGGATAAGACACCAAGTAAAATGGAGAGAGAAAAACATAAAAAGGTGATAAATAATATCATTAATGTGGTGCAGGAGGAGGGAAAAGACCTAGTACAAGAAATAGAGGACTTCCATAGAATTGGAAAGTTCACAGGAGAAGGTATGAGGCCAATAAGAATCAAACTTAAGTCACAAAAGGATGTAGATGAATTGATGGAGAAGTCATGGAGGCTAGCCCAGCAGGAAACAACAAGGAAGATTTGGTTGAGAAGAGATCTCAGTGAAAAGGAAAGAGAAATGTTAAATGAGTTAAGAAAGGAGGCTTTGAAAAAAAATGAAGAGAGGACAGAAGAGGAGAAGAAAGAGTTTTTCTGGAGAATCTTGGATATGAGACTGAGGAAGTGGTTCATAACCCAGAAAAGTACAGTAAGAAAGGACTAAAGAAACTTACGTATGAGCGGAATGTAATGTATTCCAACATAAATGGAGTGATATCGGGGATTCTAGAACTCAACGATTACTTGAGGGACAAGAACCCAGATATTGTGGGTCTTACTGAAACAAAACTGAGAGAGGGAGAAGACCTGATGATGGTTGGAGAAGGAAATATAATGTTTGGAAAAGAAATAGAGTAGGTAAGATGGGAGGAGGAGTGATGTTGCTGGTTAAAAAGATATAAAGGTGGATCAAGTGAAAGAAGGTATGGGAAAGGCAGAAGTGCTAAAGATCAGAGCAGAAACTAATGAAGGAAAAAGAGGCACTACATAGTGGTGTACGTACCACCTAAGACAAATGCATGGTCAGTACAGGAATATGAAGAAATGATATGAGATACAGGAACATGTCTGGAAGAAATGTTGGGTGGCTGTGAACGAACTATAATGATGGGAGATTTTAATTGTAAAGAGGTGTGTTGGGAGGACTGGTCAATGGAAGGATCAGAGACAACATGTGGAAATACACTATTGACACTGGCAATGGAAAATGTGTTAACTCAGTGGGTCAAAGAAGATACTAGGTTTGGAGGAGAGGGAGCATCGTCAAGACTGGACTTGGTCTTTAGTACAGAGCCAATGGTCATTGAGGAGATGAGGGTGGAGTGCCCTTTAGCAAAGAGTGATCATGCAGTTTTGGAGTTCAAGGTGATAGATGAAGAGAAATCTAGAAGAAATGAAGAATATAAAGTGGGAAGATGGAATTATGCCAAGACAGATTTTGGAAACCTAAAGAAATTCTTTCAAGAGACAAATTGGATGAAATTCAAGAGTGCTAAGGGAGCAAATGAAAAGTGGAAGGAATTTATAAAAATATACAAAGAAGGTGAAAAAAAATTTGTACCAATAAGACAACATAGAGAAGTTGGAAAGCAGGACTGGTTTAACGATAGATGTGAAAAGGCTAGAACAAGAAAAGAGGATGCATGGAAGAGGTGGAGAAGGAAAAGACGGATTAAGCAGTGGGAAAGTTACAAAAGAGCAAGAAATGAATATGTGTTGATTAGAAGAGAAGAAAGAAAGAAACAAGAAAAGGATATAATTGATAAATATAAAGACCAACCAAGGCTTTTTTACAGACATGTGAACAACAACATCAAAAATAGAGAAAGTATTGAAAGTTTAGAAGTAAATGGAGTATGCAGTGAGGATCCCAGGAAATGGCAGAGGCTATGAATGGATGCTTTCGGAAGGTATTCACAAAGGAGACTGCTTTTGACAAACCACTGGTAATGGAACAGAAAGGGATTATGAAGAAGTTTCAAGTAACTGTGGAGGAGATCAAGAATATGATGGGGAGTTTAGAAGTGAGAAAAGCTGTGGGACCTGATGGGGTATCAGGATGGATTTTAAGAGAATGCAGGGAGCAACTGGCAGAAAAAGTTTGTGAAGTAATTGATGCCTCATTAAGGGAAGGTGTAATGCCCCAAGACTGGAAAAGAGCTAACATTGTCCCAATTTATAAATGAAGTAACAAGAGAGACCCATTGAACTATAGACCAGTGTCACTTACAAGTGTGGTAGCTAAGATGTGTGAGAGGGTGGTGAAGAATAGATGGACAGACTTCTTGGAGAATAATGACATACTTTGTGAGTGTCAATTTGGTTTTAGAAAAGGGTGTTCATGCACGACAAACCTGATATGTTACTATTCGAGGGTGATAGATGTAATACAGGAAAGAGATGGTTGGGCTGATGGAATATATCTGGATTTAAAAAAGGCCTTTGATAAGGTAGTGCACACCGGAGACTGATCTGGAAACTTGAAATGGTAGGAGGAGTGCATGGCAGTTTACTAAAATGGATGGAAGACTTTTGGTAGGAAGAGAAATGAGAACAATAATTAAGGACAGACCATCAGAATGGGGCTTGGTGGAGAGTGGAGTTCCACAGGGATCAGTGTTGGCACCAGTAATGTTTGCAGTCTACATAAATGACATGGTGGATGGGGTGTCCAGTTATGTGAGCCTATTTGCAGACGATGCAAAATTGTTAAGAAAAGTGAGATGTGACAAAGATTGCGAACTACTCCAGGAAGACTTGGACAGAATATAGAAATGGAGCTGTACATGGCAAATGGAGTTCAACACGACAAAATGTAAAAAATTAGAGTTTGGCAAGAGTGAAAGAAGAATCAGGAGTATGTACAAGATAGGAAATGAAGACATAAAAACCAGTCATGAAGAAAAGACCTTGGGGTGACAATTACCAATGACCTATCGCCAGAGAGACATATAAACAAAATAATTGGAGAAGTATTGAACTTATTGAGGAACATAAGAGTGGCGTTCGTATATTTAGATGAAGAAATGATGAAGAAAATAATTACTGCAATGATAAGACCAAGGCTTGAATATGCAACAATACAGTGGGCTCCAAACTTAAAGAAACACATAAGGAAACTAGAGAAAGTACAGAGGGCTGCAACAAAAATGGTGCCTGACTTAAGAGATTTGACTTATGAAGACAGACTGAACAGAATGCAACTTCCGACCCTGGAAAACAGAAGAGAAAGGGAGACCTGATAGCAATATACAGAGTGATGATTGGCATGGAAAAATGGATAGGGAAGATCTGTGTATGTGGAATGAAAGAATGTCGAGAGGGCATGGGAAAAACTAAAATGGCCACTTGTTGGAGAGATGTGAAAAATATAGCTTCCTCATAGAAGGGTGGAAGCATGGAATAGTTTAGACGTGGAAGTGGTCAACGCAAGGAATATTCATGATTTTAAGAAAAAGCTGGACATTAATAGATATGGAGACGGGACAACACGAGCATAGCTCTTTTTCCGTATGTTACAATTAGGTAAATACAATTAGGTAAATACATCCCTTTTACCCGATCATTCACACCAATGGCCCTAGACAACCATTCCCTGCTAACATACACAAGAGGCAAGATTCCTGACACTACACACCTCCTACCACTCTCCCTTATCTTGCCTAACATTTCCTGAAATCTTGCCACTAACTCCTCCGACCCACCTGCTCTGACATCGTTCCCACCTACGTGCAAAACTACTACACCCTCCCTCTCCATCCCCCCAACTCTCTTCTGCACCTCCTCACTCACTGCCTTCACACCTGCACCAGGCATACACACGTTCGTCCTCCTATCCCTGTCTTTCCCACAGAAAGTGCTATCTAAGTACCTAACCTGAGAGTCACCCACCACACACACCTGAAGTGTGCTAGGCACAACCCTCCTCCTCCTCTCCTCTACCCCCTTCTCTCTCCTTTCACTCACCACAACCACCTCATTCACTCCACTCTCACTCTCCCCCTCCAACAAACCGAACCTATTTTCACACTCAACAGGTTTAGTCCTATCCTCCCTAACTGTCTCCGCTTTCCTTCCCCTCGCAACCTGCCATCTCTGCCCATCCTGACTACTATCTTTCCCAGTCTGGCTTGCCTGCTCCCTCTTCCCCACTCTGCTCTTCCCGACAGAGGGCCAAGCCACCCTGTTGCCCTCAGAAGGTCCAACCCTCGGCCTAACACTGATCTCCTGCCTAATTTTTCCACTGCCTCCCCAAGCCTCTTAACCTCCTCTTTCAACTCAAAGATGAGAACTTTGTTCGCACTTTTCCCCTCACTTAGCTTTCTCATTTCCTCACGCAATTCTCGGTGCTCAAGAGAAAGAACTAAATTCTCGCTCTTGAGCCTACACACCATACACTCAGAAAAGTCAACGACCTTCCTGTCATGCCCACACATCTCACACCACACACAACAAACTCGCCCAATCCCACCTCAACACTCTTTCACGCACTCAATCACACTCTGATATACGAGTACCTCAGTAGCTACTACCATACTAATTTACAATCTGTTAACTCACAAGAACACTATACGTAGCTTACAAACAAATAAAAATACTTGGTGACGGCAGGGTGGGGGAACCGCGGTGGTGGGGGGCCTAAGTGAGGTCAACTAATCCTCTTTCAAGGTCAACTTGACGGTTACAAGCCTAGTCTCCTCGCTCTACCAATATACTTTTAACTCACAAACACTGATTCTAACCACTATTTCACTCTAATCTAACACTTGCAGTACACACTTTCACTTCACTAACACTCAACAGCACCACGCACAGACACCAAGCACAAACACCACTCGCTAACTATAAAAACAACAGCCAAAAACGGAGCACATACACAACACGTCCATTCGCCACCGCAGTGAATATTTTTGGCGCCAATACAGACCCCTGTGGCACTCCGCTTTCTACTGCTCTCCACTTGGACTTCATATCTTTGACTACCGTCCTTATTTCTCTCCCCCTCAAATAATTTTCCATTCATCTCAATGTGTTTCCACCCTTCTCCTTTAATTTCCACAGTAACCTTGCATGTGGCACTTTGTCAAGTGCCTTTTTTAAATCCAAGTAATACAATCAACCCATCCCTCTCTCTCTTGTACCCTATCAACTATTCTAGAGTAGAAACTCAATAAATTTGATACACACGACCGACCTTTTCTAAAGCCAAATTGGCTATTTGATAATAATTTGTTGTCTTCAAGGAACTCTTTCACACATCTTACATATTACACTAGTTAGTGATACTGGTCTGTAATTTAGAGGTTCTTCCTTCCTTCCGCTCTTATATATGGGAACCACCTCAGTTCTTTTCCATTCCACTGGTACTGTTCCATTTTCTATTGAGCATTTTATGATGTTGTATATAGGACTTGCTAGTTCTTCCCTACATTCTTTCAGTATTCTGCCTGAGACTTCATCCGGTCCCATTGCCTTTTCTTTATCCAATTCCTTCATTAATTCTTTTATTTCAAGCTTGGTTACTTTAATCTCTTCCATATAGATGGTCTCTATTACCCTGTAGTCTTTCAAATATGGATTCCTTAGTAAAGACCTCCTGGAACTTATTATTCAACAGTTCTGCCATATTTTTTGGGTCTTCCACCATCCCATTTTCTCCTTTTAACCTTTTTATTGTTTCTTTTTGTCTTATTTTTCTGTTTATGAATCTGTAGATCAATTTCGGTTGCTCCTTGCATTTTTCGATTATGTCCTTTTCATAGATCCTCTCTTCTTCCTTCCTCACTTTAACATATTCATTTCTTGCTATCTTGAAGTTTACCTTATTTACTGCATTTCTATTTCTCCTCCACCTTTTCCATGCTCCATCTCTTTTCTCCTTTCCCCTAGCACACTTTGCGCTAAACCAATCTTCCCTTCTTCCTTAGGTCTATATTTCTGGACATATTCCCTGACTCCTGTTTTGTATATTTCCAAAAATAAGTTATATTTCTCTTGCACTTCCTTAGAGTTTTCTATTTCCTCCCAGTTAGCATATTTGAAATAGTTCTTAAGATTTTCAATATTAGCCTTTCTATAATTTATTCGGTCATGTCTTTATATTCTTGATTGGTCCATGAATTTGTTTTTGGTGGCACATATGTTACAATGATTGTTAACTCTTTTTTTTTATTAATATGCATCTTAACATACAATACTTCTGCTTTTCCTTCCCCACATTCCACTTGGTTTATCACATTCTCCTTCTTTAACATTATCATGACTCCTCCTCCTCCTTTACCCACTCTGTCTCTTCTCCATACATTATACCTATTATCCAAGTTTATTTTGATTGCCTCATTTAGTTTTGTTTCAGCCAGGCATACAGTAGATCAGGTTCTTCTTTCTTTATGTAATCTCTTAATTCTAATTTACTTGATAAAATCCCGTCTATGTTCATATACATCATTTTTAGTCTCATGCCTTTATCACTTTAGTTAAACTTGTTCCACTTTTTCCTCATCCTTCTCTTTTATATACCATTTCCTTATCCTGTCTCCTAGAATTCTCCAAAAAAATGCCTGTTTTTCCTCTTCTGACCTTTCATTATTTTTCTCCCGTACTGCTGCCGCCAGTTCGTTGTATCTCTTCCTTTCTTCCTCATTTCTATTTTTCTTTATATATATATATATATATATATATATATATATATATATATATATATATATATATATATATATATATATATATATATATATCCTTGCAACCTTCTGTTTCTCTGAGTTTAGTTGTTCTATATAATATTTCTTCTGTTGTTGCTTGTGATTTTAGTAGTATTTTAATTGGTCTCCTTTTTCCTTCTTGATATGGTCCCATTCTGTTTATTTTTTCTACTTCCTCTTCTAAGTTCTGCCTATCTTTGTCGTTTAGATTTCTTACTCTTTGACTGATTTCAATTCTTCTTTTTCTCTTCTTGGTTTATGTAGGAGTTTTAGTTTCTTGAGAGAGCTGGCAACTGCAAGCCAGGCTCAAGGACGCATTCAGTCAGGGTTGCCATTCGTACGATAATTATCGTACAAGTACGATTATTTTGCCCCAAGTACGATATACGATAGTGATTCTCATTATCGTACGTTTTGTACCATAATTTGGTGAAATTGTACGATAAAGTACGATAGTTTTGAGAAAATCACTAGAAAATAATAGTAAACTGTCAACAGTCAGCTCTCCCTGCAATTGTCCCACCAGACAATAATTCAGTAATTCAGAAAATTGATGATCAGTGGAGAATTCTGCCAGCATTCAAAAATGAACTAAACATCAATGAGACAATGCATGCTGATAAGTTTTGGGTAAACATTTTCCAGAGAGACACTAACTTTTTGGAGCTATCAGATTTTGCCCTTTCAGTACTTTGCTTACCCCACTCCAATGCAGAGTGCGAAAGAGTGTTTAGCAAAATCAATTTGTTCAAGACAAAAATCAGATGCAAGTTAAACACTGATACTGTAAATGGTGCTTTGTTGTCAGCAGAGTGTGTCAAAAGTGAAGAATCATGTGTTAAATTTACACCATCTAAAGACATGCTAAATCGGGTAAGAAACAGTAAGCTGTTATATGATAATGTACAGTTGGATGATACAACACAATAATATTTTAGTAGCCTAATTCTTTGTATGTACACTTAATGAAGATTGAGGTGGTTTGGTCATGTGAGGAGAAGAGGAAATGACAATATACTTAGAATAGCAGCAGAGATGGAGGTGCAGCGTATGGAATTTTATTATTATGATGATGATGATGATAATTCTTTCATTTCCATTATTTGTATTTTCCCTAAAGTTTAAAGCATAACGCTTATAATTTTTGTTATGCTTTCTTGATTTTTTGATCTTATTTCTAAGAGAAATGTCAATGTTTAACCATAATAAATGTTCATGACTTCACTATTTTTTCAAGTTTTCACCTTATTATAATCATCAGTCTAAATGAAATTACTTTAGCATTTCAGCATGTGTAATTCTAGTAGTAAAAATACATGCGATAATTTAGGCAAAAAAAACGATATAAGTGTACGATAAATTGAAGGGAAAAACGATAATTTTGAGGAAAAAATACGATAATTCCACTAAGGAAATCTGGCAACCCTGCATTCAGTGGAGGCGGCAGTGAGACGCCGGCCAGCTTACTGTACACTTGCTGTCATTATACCCACGTCCAGCCGCTCTGTGTTTCTCTTCAATCCCACATGGCGCAGTGAATAGCAGTCTTCCTACGTCCACGATGACCACTCCAAGACGCCCGCGGTTCCCTGCCGCTTCTGGAAGAAGGAGGGAGGGAGCAGGCTTCCTAGCACAGGCTCAGACGTTCCTGCTATCCCAGCAGGGAGCCATTGCAGCCTTGCAACGAGATGTTGCAACAATGGGAACGCCAAGACGCAAGGTCTTCAGTACGGCTGGGCTGGACAAGTGTGACCTAGACATGTCTGCAGCAGACTTTAGGACCTGGCGTCGATCCTTAGAAGACTGGATCGAACTCAACGCTGTCGGCAAAGGAGACGCCGCACGTTACATCCGCCTTTTGTGCGCCCCTGAGCTACAGAAAGCGCTCGACGCCAGGTACCCTAAGGCTCAGTGGGACGCCACTTCCGCTGATGAGGCCCTGGAAAACGTCAGCAGGTTGGTACTACGTACAGCGAACCAGGCAGTGCAGTGGTCAAATTTTTTTGGTGTTAAGCAGGCCCTGGGAGAATCAGTGAGTGATTACTTTACCAAGTGCTCCCAGATGGTGCTTGACTGTGTTTTTCAGTGCCCGGACTGTGACAAGGATCTGAGTGATTTTATGCTAGTGCGAAAGCTCATCGCTGGGCTGCGTGACCCAGCCCTACGACGCGAGGTCTTTCAGTGCCACGTAAAGCTTAGAGACGTCGACAGTCTTCGGTCATATTGTGTGGCGTTTGAGGCGGCTCAGAGACGCTCACGCTTTCCCGCCAAACCGCCACCCGAGGCTGCTGCTAGTGACGCCTCGCTTGGCGCCACGAGTGAGGATGACGTCATCGCCGCGGCTGGCCCCAGAGAAGCCCGCCATCGCCTTTGTGGTTACTGCGGCAAGCGGCACCAACCTGGCAGGGCATCCTGCCCCGCAGCTGACGCCACGTGCCGTGCCTGTGGAAAGCTGGGCCACTTCCAAGCAGTGTGCAAAGGGGGAAGGAAGCCTGCAAGGAAGGACGCAGTGGCCAGTGCGGTGGTGGCAACCGCCAGAATAACGCGCCAGCCAAAGCTTCAGGTCCTCGTCTCTGGACCGGAGGGCGGCCCACAGCCATCGCGGACACAGGTGCGCAGGTGTGTGTGGCTGGCCCCACGCTGTTGAAGACTCTGGGCCTCGCACCCAGGCAGTTGCGGGGGCGCGCCGGCTTGCGCGACCTCGCCGGCATTAACCTGCCCACCTTGGGTGCCACGACATGCCACTTTAGCATCCCTGGCCACTCTACCCAGCAGGATGTGTACTTCGTGAAGTCGGTGGAAAAGATCTACTTGTCTCTCGACGCCTGCAGGGATCTGGGTCTGGTACACGCGGACTTCCCGCAGCCTCCACTCAGGGAGGTGGCGAGCGTGGGCGGCGAGAGCGGCAGCGGTGCCAGCCCGCCACCACCCAGACCGCCTGCCGCGCCACCCAGACCAGCCACCATGCCGCTTTCGCCTCTGGAGGAGAACGTGCCAATGCTACAGGAGTGGCTTCTCGGGCATTTCTCGACATCGACCTTCGACACCGACCAGTATCCCCTGCCAGTCATGGCGGGACCCCCTCATCACATCTACCTGTCCCCTGACGCAACCCCTATGCCTGCCACACCCCCGCCTCCGTTCCGAAGCACTGGGAAGCGGAGGTCAAGCGGCAGCTGGATGAGGACGTTCGGAAAGGCGTTATCCGTCCTGTCCCTGCAGGAGAGGCCACAGAGTGGTGTGCCAGGATGGTAGTGGTCGCGAAGAAGTCTGGTAAGCCACGCCGCACTGTAGACTTCCAGAAGCTCAACGCGTGCTGCCAGCGGAGACTCACCACACGCCTGCACCATTCGATATGGCCTCTGGGATCCCGGCCCACACCTACAAAACTGTGGCAGACGCACACTGGGGGTTCCACCAGGTGGAGCTGGATGAGGAGAGTAGACGCCTCACTACCTTCATTACACCGTGGGGCAGGTACCAATACTGCAGGACGCCCATGGGACACTGCGCAGCGGGGGATGCATACACCAAAAGGTTCGATGATGCCATCATCGACCTGCCACGGAAGTACAAGTGTGTCGACGACACGCTCCTCTACGACACAGGCGTGGAGGGTGCCTTCTGGCACGTCTACGATTTTTTGGAGGTGTGTGCCAAGGCCGGAGTAACACTGAAACCGGAGAAGTTTCGCTTCTGCCAGAGGGAGGTCGACTTCGTCGGTTACCACTTGGCCTGGGACACGTACAAGCCGACTGAAGAGCGCCTCTCCGCCGTCAGGGACTTCAAGATGCCCGACAAGCCATCGATCACAGACGTGCGCTCCTGGTTTGGCTTCATAAACCAGCTGGCGCCTTTTCTGGCCACTGCCCCACTCATGTCGCCTTTCAGGGACCTGCTCAAGAAGCCAGCAGGTAAGGGCGTCTACTGGGACGAGTGCCTTCACAAGACATTCACGCAAGTGAAAGAGGTCGTCTGTCAGCTAGCCAAGCAGGGGCTGGCATATTACGACAAGACCCGGCCCACTATCGCCATCACGGACTGGTGCAAGGACGGCATTGGGTTCGTGGTGATGCAACAGTACTGCTCTTGCCCGCCAGCCGACGCTCCCCTCTGCTGCAAGGGAGGGTGGCGCCTGGCGTTATGTGGCAGTCGGCACCTCACTCAGGCCGAGGCAGGATACGCGCCAGTGGAGGGAGAGGCCTTGGCGGTGGCGTGGTGCCTGCGTAAGGCCCGGCTTTTCCTCCTGGGATGCCCCAACCTGGTCATCGCCACGGATCACCGTCCCCTGGTTAAGTTATTTGGTGACAGGGCCCTAAAGGACATCGCCAATCCCCGGCTCTTCAGGCTTAAGGAACGGACCCTGCAATATAAGTTCACCATGCGCTTCCTGCCAGGTAAAAACAACGCAGCAGCCGACTTCCTATCCAGGTATCCCTCAGCCAAGGCTGCCCCGGACGAGGTGGATGAGGATCAAGACGTCGCTATCGCCGCAGCTATGTCCGCAGCTGCGGTAGCCGCCCTGACTTGAGCGGGTGTACCACCATCGATGAAGAGATGGTGTTGCAAGTGGCGCTTGAGGACCCCACATACCAGTCGCTGGTTTCAAGAGTGTGCAGCGGCGACTGGCGGCCCCACAAGTCACAGGAGCTCGCCTGCTTACGCCCCTTTACAGCGTACGGGACAGACTGGCAGTGTCCCGTGGCCTAGTCACCTATACCTATGACCAGGGATGTGTGCGACTCGTCATCCCTGATGTTCTACGTCAACGAGTAGCCACCAGTCTTCATGCCAGCCATCAAGGCCTCGACTCCATGCTGAGGAGGGCCAGGCAAACAGTGTATTGGCCTGGGATAGAGGGTGATCTGCAGCATCATCGGGCCATGTGCTACACCTGTGACGCCAACGCGCCTTCACAACCGCCTGAGCCCCTTATCCTCACGCCATCTCCCGATTACCCCTTCCAGCAGACGGTGGCAGACTTATTCCAACTGGGAGGTCAAACTTACCTGGTATACGCTGACAGACTCACGGGGTGGCTGGAGGTGGCGCATCTACCCTCGGGTGCCCATTCCGGTAAAATCATGAAGCACCTGAGGCACTTCTTCACCAGATGGGGGGCCCCAGAGCAGCTCTCTACTGATGGAGGTACAAACCTAGTGAGTGGGGAAATGACTGCATTCCTCAAGAGGTGGGGAGTCGCGACCCGTCTCTCATCCGCTCAGTACCCCAATCTAATGGCTGCGCCGAGGCGGCCGTGAAGACAGCCAAGAGGATGTTGCGAGACAACACGGGGACCAGCGGCAGCCTAGACAACGACAAAGTGTCGCTGGCTCTCCTCCAATACCTCAACACCCCGCTGCGGGGGGTAAACATGTCCCCCGCACAGTTAACGACAGGCAGACAGCTGAGAGACGGAGTCCCCACAGCCAAGCAGAGACTACAAGGTCAAGCAAGACTGGCAGCAGACCCTGGAAGAGAGGGAGACTCAGATGGCGCAGCGTCACGAGGAAATACGCCAACAGAGCCCGGGCCAGCGCCGTCGACGACGTCGTCTGCAGCCAGGAGCCCGTGTGTGGGTTCAAAACCAGACTAGCAAGGTATGGAGCAAGTCTGGTACCGTCGTCGAGGTCCACCCTTACCGCCAGTACGCGGTAAGAATGGACGGGAGTGGTCGCATATCCATACGCACGCGCGGCCACTTGAAAGAGGCCCCACCACAGCAAGAGCCGCCCGCCTCACCGCGAGAGCCGCTCGCCCCGGTAGGAACACTCGAGCCGCAACCACTCACACCAGAAGCACCTTCACCCCCGCCGCCATGACGGCCAAGGCACAGGGTTCGACCGAGGTGGTTAGAGGACTATGTGACACCATAATTACTTTTTGTTTTGTTCTGTGGACTGGTCAGTTTAGTTTTTTTTTTTTTTTTCCATTGTCTTAAGATTATGTTTGTTATCCTTACAATCTTGAGGGGGAGATGTAGGAGTTTTAGTTTCTTGAGAGAGCTGGCAACTGCGAGCCAGGCTCAAGGACGCATTCAGTGGAGGCGGCAGTGAGACGCCGGCCAGCTTACTGTACACTTGCTGTCATTATACCCACGTCCAGCCGCTCTGTGTTTCTCTTCAATCCCACAGTTTATATTTTATATTTTTTTCTTTTAATCCAAATACGATCACACTTTTTTCCGCAATTTCTCTAACTAGATTTTCTTTTGTCTTGAGGACTCCTATCATTTTGTTTGTCATATTTTCTTCTTTTTCTTTTAGTTGTTCTTGAATCACCTGAAAATCTTCCTCATCTTTCTTATCTTAGACTCTCCATGCTTGTACTTCTTTTTTTAATCACGTTCTGTACTCTTTCCTCTTCTTTGTTTACTAGATCTTTCAGCTTCGCTTTTTCTTTCTTGGCTTTACCGAGTCCTTCTTGAGGCTTCTTCCATCTGCTTCTTGTAGTTAGCTACTTCCTTTTTCAGTTCTTCGTTTTCCGCTCTTAGCTTAGCTTCGTTTTTTTCCACTTTTTTTTTTTTATCCTTTCTCTCAGTTTTTGAAACTTTTTTCCTATTCTTCATTCTCTTTCATTCCCATACTCTCCTTTATCATTTATCTAGTTTACGTTCAATAGTCAACACTCTCTTAAGTAGTGAAGTATTCGCCATATCAAACCTTCGAATGCGCTTACTCCCTCATCAACATAGTCATCATCTTCTTTCATTCTTTCCCTAGTGTTACAGTACGCTATAGTTTCCCCTAAATTTGTAAGTCTTCTCTTTATTTTGTTTCTTTCGGTTTTAACTTGTATACACTGATATGGGTATTTATTAGATTTAAGTACATTGTTATATACATTGGTATGGACATTGGGTATGATATATATATATATATATATATATATATATATATATATATATATATATATATATATATATATATATATATATATATATATATATATATATATATATATATATATATATATATATATATATATATATATATATATATATATATATATATATATATATATATATATATATATATATATATATATATATATATATATTTATTTATTTATTTATATTTATTATTTTTTTTTTTATATTATTGTTTCGATTGAAGTGTCACGAACCATGGAATTGGCTGACGTGTCGGTCGGTGATGTGTCCCTAGGATACGTGTTAGCTGGAGCCCTGGGACAAGTCAGATTCGCTTTGGCAGTTGCCTCGTCTACACTTCCTTCCCCGTGGTTCCAGGTAACTTAACCCATACAGCGTCAGCAGATCTGAGACTTTGTGATTTCGCCAGTGCTGGCCACATCATGGATTTTTTTTTTTTTTTGCTAAACCAGTCTTAAATGATGTGAAACAAATGAAAATGACAGTCATTCCTCCCAGAACTGACTGGATGTGGTATTAATTGGTGCGAGATGTTTTGCGCTAAAGTTAGCAAAGCCTTATGTGACTAGTTTATTCGCTTCCTCGTTTCTCACCAGTCGATCCCCGAGTTGGACACATGCATAATATCGTTCCTGAGTTGAAAGAAAAACAACATGTCATGTTTTGCTGTTTGGGAGTGTTTATAGCTAAAAATAGACACAAGATATCGCAAGGGAGTGTTGCCTTTCATGGTGCAAATATTTTCCGAGTAATATGTACTTGTTTTTCCTTATAACAAAGCGATTGGAAAATTCTTATTTATGCCATACAAAGTTTTCACTACCACAATATAACAGTTACCATAAACATCTGAAAACGTAAGAGTAAGTAATGGAAATTACGCTTTGTTCATATTAGCGGAGTTGAGGCGTCAGTTTCCCACTACACCGAGCTGAAGGCAGCAAAAATTGCTAAAGTTCAAATATGTAATAAATAAATAATGGAAGCATTGATGTTAGCAAGGACGAGGAGGCAGCATGGGCAATTTCTACAGTGCATGATGGCAGTATAATGGTAGGTTTTGAGGACGCAATACCTCCGAAAACACGAGGAAGCTCGCCGACGTATCTCAAACATCTCTGACGCCCGTTTCGTATCTCGTATGTCTCTGACGCTGTACGGGTTAAGTATTGTTCCAGGATTATTTAGGATATTTTTGACATGTTGAGCTCGCACAACTGTAGATATTGTATATGTGCCATGTGGTGATGGGTATATGTGGTTTGTGGTGATGATATGTGGGTTGTGGTGATGGTGAAATGTCTTCATTAAATGCATTAGCAAGCCCGGCTTAACTGGAAGTTTCTGTGTGCCTTGACCCCTAGACAAGTTACTATTGCTGGCATAACAGAGTATGGGGGCCTGTCGAGATGCGTTAGTAACGTAACGTACATTGCTCTTCCCCTTAAGTGAAACTGGTGGTATTGTGGCAAGTTACAGGGATGTTCTGGTCCTCTGATTGATTATTTTGTGAGTTTGCCAGACCTGTACATCACTAGCAGCCATGCCTTTTGATGTGAGTGAATTTATTTCTGAGCCATCCACTGATCTCTTGATTGAGAGTGAAGTAAGGAAGGATGATTGGGTCAAGTTGGCTTCTCATTACAAGGTCAATGTTAAAACTTCATGGAGGAAAACCGAGATCAAAAGTGCAGTGATTAATGGCCTTGTGAATAAGGGGGTACTGACATCAGATGCCTTAAATCTATGTGAGTCTCAGTCAGCTGATAACCTTAAACTTATGGAAATACAGTTAAAAAGAGAAAAACTACAGGACCGTGAGCGGGAAAGGGAATTCCAGTTGACAATGTTAGACAAGAAGGCTCAGGTAGATATGAAGCTAAAGGATGATTTTGATGCGACACGAGTTACTAAATGGAATCCTCTCTTTAATGAAAATGACCCAGAAGAGTTTTTCCTTCAATTTGAGCATGTTGCACAAACCCTGAAATGGCCTAATCAGTTCTGGGGTGTTTTGGTTCAGACTACACTAACGGGAAAAGGTTTATCGACTTACTTATCTCTTGAAAGTAGTCAACAGTCTGATTATGAAGCCATGAAAACTGCAGTGCTTTGGTCCTATGAACTTACTGAGGAATTCTACAGAGCAAAGTTTAGAAACAGTTTCAAGGACCCAAATAAGTCATATGTGGAGTATGCTCCTGCCTTAACTAAACTAAAAAACAGATCGCTGTCTGCTAGTGGTGTAAAGACTTATGAACAGTTGTGTGAGCTCATTGTTTTGGAACAATACTTAAGAGGTGTGCCACAGGAAGTGAGGTTGTATTTGTTAGAGAAGGAAGTGAAGATTTTAGATAAGGCTGCATCTCTTGCAGAGAACTATAGTCTTATTTGCAAATCTCGTAAGAAGGGTTATGATAAACCCAGTTCCGACCAAAGCAAATCTCAACTGTATGGTAAGCCTGTAGGTAACGGTAATTATCATAGCAAGAATTTTGCTTATCAGTCCACATATGCAAAAAATAGTGGAGGAGGTTTGGGTAAAGCTGAGATATGTAATTTTTGTAGAAAAATAGGGTCACTACAAATTCACGTGCCCAAAGTTGGGAAAAAGAACTCCTGGTAAAAATGACGGTGGTGCTGTTGCTAATTGTATGTTTGGCCCAGCAGATTTATCACTACTTAGTAATGAAGTGTCTGCAGTTGTGAAAGATCCTCAAGAGTTGTTTCAGCCATTTACATTTCGAGGCTTCATCTCGGTTGATGAAGATGGTCAGGTGGTTCCAGTTAATGTATTACGGGATACAGGAGCGTCTCGTAGTGTAGTAGTGAAGGAGTCGGTTCCTTTTGTTGATGACATTTACACAGGTGAGCATGTTCTGTTGAAAGGAGTAGGTGGAACCACTACTGTGCCATTGGCAAAATTCTATCTCAAGACAGAGTTGATTTCTCAGCCCGTTACGGTTGCTGTACAAGATTCTTTACCAGTAGAAGGAGTCACTTTTTTGTTGGGTAACGATGTCGCAGGTAGTCTGGTAGTGCCTGACCCTGTTGTTTGCTCTTCTCCATTAGAAAATTATCCTGTTGCTGATGTTAGCAAAGATTTTCCAGAGCTGTTTCCTGCATGCGCCGTTACTCGCAGCCAAGCCAGTGAGAACACGAACAAGGATGGTGGTGGTACTGCAAGTGATGACCCGGAAGATGATGGACTTGACAAAATATTGTACGAGGGAGAACCCATACAAGCACCCCTACATGAAGAGACTTGTGTGGCTACTGACCCTGATGCTACTGAAGTTAGTCCTGAGCCAGTGAGTATGGATGAAGGTGTAATCACAAGAAAAATGTTAGTAGAGGCTCAAAAGGCAGATGTAACACTAACCTCACTGTTTAACAAGGTAGTCACCATGAATGAAATTGAAGGCGAACCTGTCTGCTATTACGTTGTCTGATGTGCTGATGAGAAAGTTTAGACCTCCTGATGCCCCAGCAGGTGAAACATGGCACGAAGTGAGACAAGTTGTAGTACCATGCTGTTACCGGTCTTTGGTGTTGGGTTTAGCTCATGACCACTTAGGGGGTCATTTGGGAGTAAAGAAAACTCTAGATAAAGTTTTGAAGTATTTCTATTAGCCTGGCATTAACTCGGATATTTCAAAATACTGTAAATCTTGTCACATATGCCAGATTGCTGGTAAACCCAACCAGGTTATTCCCCGAACACCATTGTATCCAGTTCCTGCTGCTGGTGAACCTTTTTCTGAAGTTATTATTGACTGTGTGGGTTCTCTCCCTAAAACAAGAAAAGGCTATCAGCACATCTTAACCCTCATGTGCAGGTCCACTCGTTATCCAGAGGCAATTCCTCTAAGAGGAATAACTATTAGACCAATAATCCCCGTCCTACTCCGAATATTCACTCAGTTTAGATTACCTAAGGTAGTCCAATCAGATCAAGGTAGCAACTTTACCTCCAAGATATTTAAGCAAGTTATGTCTACCGTAGATATACAACATCACTCATCAGCATATCATCCCCAGAGTCAAGGTGTGCTGGAGCAGTGGCATCAAACCATGAAGTCAATGCTTACCAAATACTGCCTTGAGACAGGTAAAGACTGGGATGAAGGTTTGCCTCTAGTCTTGTATACTATAAGGAGTTCTAGACAAGAAGCTCTTGGATATTCACCCAATGAAATGATGTTTGGCAGGGATATACGTGGACCTCTGAAACTCTTACAAGAGTTGGGTGGATGAAGAAAGTGAGGACTTAAGTGAATATGTGAGGAAGGTGAGGGAATGACTGAAACGCGTACATGCTTTTGCAAAGAGTAACCTTATGAAAGCTCAAAAGCAAATGAAGCTCAGCTATGAGCTTTTATTCTTGCCAGATAAAAAAGTACCCTTTACAAGCCAAATACCAAGGACCCTTTACAGTAATGAAGAAGGAAGGGAACCTAAACTATGTCATTGACACCCCAGGAAGGAGAAAAGATAAAAGATTAGTACATATCAACCTACTCAAAGAATACCACGGCAGAGAGCAGGAGGCCAGGAGTGAGGTGGTGCAGATCATTACGAGCCTGGAGAGTCAAGATAAGGAGGATGCTGATAATGATTTCACGCTAAAGGTAGATGTAAAGCTAAAGAATTCTGACATCTTAACTTCACTAGATTCAAAATTATGTCATTTGGAGGCTCAGCAAAAGTCAGAATTGGTTTCACTTATAAATAAGTATAGTGATATATATGCAGATGTTCCTAAGCCAACCTCAGCAGTGGAACATGTTATTGTTTTAACTGATGGTGTGGTTCCTGTGAAACAAGCTCCCTATCGTGTGTCACCAGAAAAGAGGCAGATTTTGAAAGATGAGGTAAAATTTCTACTAGCTAATGGATTGATTGAGCCTAGTGAGAGTGAGTGGGCATCTCCTTGTGTCTTGATACCTAAGCCGGATGGTTCATTCCGGATGTGTACTGATTATAGATGAGTTAATGCTTTAACCAAAGGAGATTCTTACCCGCTTCCACGGGTTGATGACATAATTGATTCTGTTGGCAGTGCTAAGTTTATGTATAAAATTGATATGTTGCGAGGTTATTACCAGGTCCCATTAACTAATAGAGCTAAAATAATAAGTGCCTTCACTACTCCAGATGGATTGTTTCAATATTGTGTCATGCCCTTTGGGCTCAGAAATGCCCCATGTACCTATCAACGGTTAACTCCTAGGTTGGTAGAGGGATTAGAAAACGTTCACTGTTACATTGATGATCTTATAATACAATCAAATGATTGGAAAACCCATATAAATACTCTTGGTGCCTTGTTTGAGAGAATAAGACAATTTTCACTAACCATAAATCTAGTAAAGAGTGAGTTTGGCCACACAACACTTAGGTTTCTAGGTCATGAAGTTTGTTTTGGTAATGTTTCCCCTCTGTCAGCAAAGATTGATGCTATTTATAATATGCCTGTACCCAAAACTCGCAAGGATGTCCAGCAATTTCTTGGAATAACTGGATATTATAGAAAGTTTTGCCCCAATTTTGCAGAAGTTGTAAATCCTTTGACTGATCTAGTTAGCCCTAAGAAACCTATGAGATGGGATGAAAAGTGTCAAAATTCATTTGAAAAAATTAAATCCTATTAATGTGTAAACCGGTTTTGAAAGGGCCAAATTTCAGCAAACCTTTTGTTTTGCATGTTGATGCCAGTGAAATTGCAGCTGGAGCAGTATTAATGCAAGAAGACAGAGACTGTGTATTACATCCTGTTTGTTTTATGTCAACTAAATTCAAGCCTCATCAAAGAAACTATTCTACAATTGAAAAGGAGGCCTTATCATTGTTTGCTCTAGAGAAATTTGATGTATATCTAGGTTCTGGTGGTAAAATAACTGTTTACAGTGGCCATAATCCTCTGGTATTTGTGACGAAAATGAAGAACAAAAACCAAAGGTTAACTAGATGGGTTTTGATATTGCAGCCATGATATTCAAATAAAACACATTAGAGGGAGCGATAATTTTCTTGCCGATGCCCTATCCCGTCCATCTGCATAACTTTTGGCTTTGCTAAAAAAAACATCTACATTGTATTTTTATCTTAAAGGGGAGGATGTTACGGTACGCTATAGTTTCCCCTAAATTTGTAAGTCTTCTCTTTATTTTGTTTCTTTTTTATGTTTTAACTTATATACATTGATATGGGTATTTATTAGATTTAAGTACATTGTTATATACATTGGTATGGATATTGGGTATAATATATATATTGTTGGATATTATTGTTTCGAATGAAGGGTCACGAACCATGGAATTGGCTGACGTGTCGGTTGGTGATGTGTCCCTAGGATATGTGTTAGCTGGAGCCCTGGGACAGGTCAGATTCGCTTTGGCAGTTGCCTCGTCCACACTTCCTTCCCCGTGGTTCCAGGTAACACTTAAGTATTGTTCCACGATTATTTAGGATATTTTTGATGTGTCGAGCTCACACAACTGTAGATATTGTATATGTGCCATGTGGTGATGGGTATATGTGGTTTGTGGTGATGATATGTGGGTTGTGGTGATGGTGAAATGTCTTCATTAAATGCATTAGCAAGCCCAGCTTAACTGGAAGTTTGTTTGCCTTAACCCCTAAACAAGTTACTATTGCTGGCATAACACTAGTCTCATACCTGCATTTAGATGGAATCTCTTCTTTACTCATGATTCTCTAACACTTGATTTAATGAAAAACGAGTCTACACTACTCGTCCAGGCCACTGCAAATACTATACAACAGATAATGAAGATCAGCTGAGAGCGACGCCACTGCATCCTTCCTAGAACGCATCTGGTGTATTTACCTAGTTGTAGTTTTACAGGGCCTGGGCTTTATGCTCGTGTGGCCCTGTCTCCATATCTACACTTATCCAATCTTACTTTAAAAGTGTGCACACTCGTTGCAGACACTACTTCTTCATTTAAACTGTTCCACGTCTCAATACATCTTTACGGGAAACTATATTTTTTAACATCTCTCAGACATCTTCCTTTTCTTGGCTTTTTACTATGCGATCTTGTGCTTCAGATGTCATATTCTTCTCTCAGGATCAGTTTCTCATTACCCACTTGGCCCATTCCGTTGATCAATTTATAAACTTGTATCAGATCTCCTCTCTCCCTTCTTTGTTCCAGGGTTGGTAGATCCATAGCCTTTAGTCTCTCCTCATATGTCATCCCTTCAAATTCTGGAACCATTTTTGTAGCCATTTTTTGTAGTCTCTCCAACTTTCTTATGTGTTTCTTTTTATGAGGGGTCCACATTACTCCTGCATATTCCAATCTGGGTCTTATTATAGTACTTATCAATTTCTTCATCATTTCTTTGTCCATGTAGGGAAATGCTACTCCAATATTCTTTAGCAAATTATATGTTTCTCTAAAAATTCTATCAATATGATTGTTTTCTTCCATCGTCACTCCTAAGTCCTTTTCCTTTTTTACTTTCTCCAGTTCTACTCCATCTCCCATCTTATAGATTCCCACGGGTCGTCTATCGCTCTTTCCCATTTCCATGACATGGCTTTTGTGTACATTGAATTCCATTTCCCACTTTTTACTCCATTCCCAGATCTTATTTAGGTCTTCTTGCTGTATTTCTCATTCCTCTTTTTGCTTTATAACTCTGCACAGTTACGTATCATCCGCAAACAAATTTATGTAGCTGTTCACTCCTTCTGGCATGTCGTTAATATAAATGAGGAAAAGTATTGGTGCAAATACTGACCCTTGTGGCACTCCGCTTTCTACTGCTCTCCACTTGGACTTCATATCTTTAACTACCGTCCTTATTTCTCTCCCCCTCTAATAATTTTCTATTCATCTCAATGTGCTTCCTTTTAAGCCACCCTTCTCCTCTAACTTCCAAAGTAATCTTGCGTGTGGCACTTTGTCAAACGCCTTTTTTTAAATCCAAATAAATGCAGTCAACCCATCCCTCTCTCTCTTGTACTCTATCAACTATTCTAGAATAGAAACTCAATAAATTAGTTACACAAGACCGTCCTTTTCTAAAACCAAATTAGCTATTTGATATTAATTTGTTGTCTTCAAGAAACTCAATCCATTGTTTCTTTATTATTCTTACACACATCTTGCATATTACACTAGTTAGTGATACCAGTCTGTAATTTAAAGGTTCTTCTTTTCTTCCACTTTGTATCATCTGCAAACAGATTTATGTAGCTGTTCACAGCTTCTGGCATGTCGTTAATATAAATGAGGAAAAGTATTAGTGCCAATATTAACCCCTGTGGCACTCCACTGTCTACTGCTCTCCACTTGGACATCATATCTTTAACTACCATCCTTATTTCTCTCCCCCTCAAATAATTTTCTATCCATCTCAATGTGCTTCCTTTTAAGCCACCCTTCTCCTCTAACTTCCATAGTAATCTTGCATGTGGCACTTTGTCAAATGCCTTTTTTAAATCCAAATAAATATAGTCAACCCATCCCTCTCTCTCTTGTATTCTATCAACTATTCTAGAATAGAAACTCAATAAATTAGTTAAACACGACAGTCTTTTTTTTAAACCAAATTGGCTATTTGATATTAATTTGTTGTCTTCAAGGAACTCGATCCATTGTTTCTTTATTATTCTTTCACACATCTTGCATATTACACTAGTTAGTGATACTAGTCTGTAATTTAAAGGTTCTTCCTTCCTTCCGCTCTTATATATGGGAACCATCTCAGCTCTTTTCCATTCTACTGGTACTGTTCCATTTTCTATTGAGCATTTTATGATGTTGTATATAGGACTTGCTAGTTCTTCCCTACATTCTTTCAGTATTCTGCCTGAGACTTCATCCGGTCCCATTGCCTTCTTTTCATCCAGTTCCTTTATTAACTCTTTTATTTCAAGCTTGGTTACTTTAATCTCTTTCATATAGATTGTCTCTATTACCCTGTGGCCTTTCAAATTTGGATTCCTTAGTAAAGACCTCCTGGAATTTATTATTTAATAGTTCTGCTATACTTTTGGGGTCTTCCACTATCCCGTTTTCTCCCTTTAACCTTTCTATTGTTTCTTTTTGCTTAATTTTTCCATTTATGAATCTGTAGAACAATTTTGGTTGCTCCTTACATTTTTCGACAATGTCCTTTTCAAAGTTCTTTTCCTCTTCCTTCCTCACCTTAACTTATTCATTTCTCGCTGCCTTGAAGTTTTCCTTATTTGCTGGATTTCTATTTCTCCTCCACTTTTTCCATGCTCCATCTCTTTTCTCCTTTGCCCTAGCACACCTTGCATTAAACCAATCTTTCTTTCCTTCTTCTTTAGGTCTATATTTCGGGACATATTCCGTGACTCCTGTTTTGTATATTTCCAAAATTTAAGTTATACTTCTCTTGCATCGTCTCTGAGTTTTCCATCTCCTCCCAGTTTACGTTTTTAAAATAGTTCTTGAGATTCTCAATATCAGTTTTTCTGTAATTTAATCGATCTCCTTTGTATGAATCGTCTCTATCTTCCTTTCCCTCTTCTATATCCATTTCTAATATTACATGGTCACTCTTTCCTAATGGGGACTTATATCTTATATCATTCATTTTTATACCCCTTGTAAAAACTAGGTCCAATCTCGCCGGCTCGTCGTTTCCTCTGAATCTTGTGCATTCCTTTACTCTCTGGTGTGTGTGTATTAACCTAGTTGTATTCACCTATAGTCCTGCTCGTCTAAGAATGTGGATTGGGTGCGGCCCCCATGGGAAATAGCGGGAGTACAGTGCTGCCATACCTTTAATCCCTCGTTGGCTACCCCCCCTCTCCCTCTTCCTCCCTCTCTCTTACCCCTCCCTCTTCCTCCCCCTCTCTTTCTTCCTGGTCAAGGACACCAGCTGACCTCCCATCACCTGTATGGATGGCGGGCGTGATTGGTCTTGCTGCCGTGAGGATTTGAATGTAGTTTTTTTCTTACTTATGTCAGCTTATTTTAAAGTACTTTCCTTCACGATATAATCTAATTATAACTATGGAACTATTTACCCATCCCAAACTGCAAGGAAAGTATATTATTTTTTTTTAGCAACACTGTAAAATATGTATGCCACGTTTCTTGCCAGGCTTATGAATATATTATCAATAATAAGTTTACTGTTCTCTCATACGTTGTAATACTAAGGTTAAATGCGTATGTATATTTGCTGACCATATTTGCTTAAGTTTTACTAATATTAGAACTCTCCTGCATCGCTGGCTATGAGACATGCGGCACCACTGTACAGCGGGAATTCCCCAACACAGCCGCACGCAATCCACATTGTTGGAGGAGCAGGACTATAGTTGTAATTTTACAGGGCCTGGGTATCATACTCGTGTGGCCCCATCTCCATATCTACACACATCCAACCTTCCTTTAAAACTATGCACACTCCTCGCTGACACCACCTCCTCACTCAAACTATTTCACACCTCCACACATCTTTGTGGGAAACTATATTTCTTCACATCCTTCAAGCATATTCTCTTGGCTATCTTTTTACTATGTGATCTCGTAGTTTGATTTAAATTTTCCTCTCTCAACATCATTTGCTCATTATCCACTTCATCCAGACTGTTCAACAGTTTATAAACCTGTATTAAATCTCCTCTTTCTCTTCTTTGTTCCAAGGTAAGCAAATTAATTTCTTTTAATCTCTCCTCATAGGTCATTTCTGCCAATTCTGGAACCATTTTTGTTGCCATTCTCTGCAATCTCTCCAACTTCCTTATATGCTTCTTTTTATAAGGGGACCAAACCACCCCAGCATATTCCAATCTTGGTCTAATTACCATACTAATTAATTTCTTCATCATATCTTTATCCATATAATGAAAAGCTAATCCAATATTTCTAATTCGATTATATGTTTCTCCAAACATCTTGTCAATATGAGCCTCAAACTGCCCATGGTCTTGTATTATCACTCCCAAATCCTTTTCCTTTTCCACCTTTTTCAACACTACTCCTTCACCCATCTTATATGACCCTCTTGGCCATCTTCCACTCTTCCCCATCTCCATCACATGACTTTTGCTTAGATTAAATTCCATCTCCCTCCTCTTTCTCCACTCCCAAATCCTATCCAGATCTGCCTGTAAAATTTCACAATCTTCTTCACTCCACACACCTACACAACTTCGCATCATCCGCAAACAAATTAATATAACTGTTTACTCTCTCTGGCATATCATTAATATAGACAAGGAAAAGTATTGGTGCCAGCACTGAACCTTGTGGGACTCCACTCTCCACCACCAACCAATCCGACTTTGCATCCCTTATAACCGTTCTCATCTCCTTCCATCTCAAGTAGTTTTCCATCCACTTTAACACTTTTCCCTTCAGTCCTCCATAAATCTCTAATTTCCATAGCAGTCTCATGTGCAGTACCTTGTCAAAAGCTTTTTAAATCCAAACATACATAGTCCATCCATCCCTCTCTCTCTTGTATTTTGTCAACCACCCTCGAATAAAAGCTCAGTAGATTTGTTACACATGACCTCCCTTTCCTAAAGCCAAATTGATGATCCGATAATAACTTATGATCCTCCGGGAACCGTATTCAATATTTCTTTATCACCCTCTCACAAATCTTACCGACCACACTTGTTAAAGACACAGGTCTAGTGCTACTGCCCCTAGGGCAACAAAGCTCCAACTGATCACTAATGCTCCTACGTACAAAGTCCTTAATGCTACTCTTAAAATAACCCAGAGTGTACTCAGTGCCAGGGTCCACTGTGTCGTCTTGTAGGGCAAGGTGGTCTGTTTTTTCATTTAGTGAGATACCCACATGAGAGGGTATCCAGGTGAAATGGACCGTGGCACCGGCACCTTCTAGGGCGTGGATGAGATCAAGACACTTATTAACTAGATCACAGTCCATGGGGAGGTGGATTGAAGGGCATACAATGCAGCCTGACTGTCAATAAAGAAATATACATTCTTATGGAGAGGTGCCACAAAATGGAGTACCTCCAGTACAGCATACAGTTCTGCTCTAGTGGAAGACATGGGTACAGGGAGCCGCCTGGAAACCTCAGTGTCAGTGTAGAGACTGGCAGAGATGTAGTCACGGGTGAACAGCTCACATCCAGACCTGCTGCCATTGACTGACCCATCACAATAAACATGAATAGTCTGAATGTGTGGGTACTTGGACAATTTAGTCATGAACATGTCTTGCAGCAGATGAGGGAGCCAGTCCCTCTTGGGGTGATGCAGAGAGTGAATATCAACACTGACATGATGAGGGTTCCAGGCGGGTTATAACAGTGACATAACAACGTTAATACAAGCCTACACTTGTCAGTACTCCCAAGATCTTCCTGAGGTATGGTGTTGTAGGAGTGTGAGGATCATGATACAGGAGTGTCAGTGATCCCTTTAGAGAGTCAGAGCCCGTGCATAGCATCCGACTAATTGTGTGACAAGTAATTTCCTGTACCCTACACATAATACTCGGCAGGTGCAGTTCAGCTCTGAGGACTTCAATCTGTGCAGTCCTGGGGCATCCCAAGGTTATCCGCATGGCTTCATTCTGAACAAGCTCCAGGGAATGGAGTTGGGTGGCACTAAACTCTATTAAAACAGGGGCGGCATCACTTCCCTTATAAAGAATACATCCTTTTCTAATGTTGCTACCTTAATATTGTACCTTCTTTCATCCCTCTAAAACCTGAGAAGGCTCCATTTTCACTTGACCCGACATCTCTTAAACCTTATGGTGTCTCACAGATGTCCCTCCTTGTTGTCGTCAGCTTATCGCCACCGCTATCCATGGACCCTTCCCTCCCTCTCGTTGCCATTTTCCACTTGTTTCATTGTTTTCCTTTCACTTTTAGAGATGGGACACCTGCAACGATATCTCCCCTCCCAAAGTATACAACCAGGCTGGTCAGAAGTCTTCTACGCTTCAATTCTGGGGTTGATAACATTGCAGCATGAACGTCGTTGTGTTTACTACACCGCCATGACAGTGTGTGTATTTACCTAGTTGTATTTACCTAGATGTATTTTACGGGAAGAGAGCCTATGCTCATGTTGTCCCGTCTCTGTATCTCCCAGTGTCTAATTTTCTCTTAAACTCATGTATAGACTTTGCACACACCATATCTCTGTCCAGTCCATTCCATATATCTATCACTCTACAGGGGAAGCTGTTTTTCTTGAAGTCTCTTCTGTAGT